>NC_054375.1:115108083-115472249 GCF_017654675.1 Xenopus laevis | reverse complement strand
GCGCAGGACGCGCAGCCGGGCTCCGCCCCCCTCCGTACACCCGGAAACTGGCCGGGAATATGCGCCGCAACAGAGGTGCGTGGACTGCCGGGGGCCCTGAGGGGGTGCGGGCCCTGGCCCACTCGCACCCCCTGCTCCCCCGGTAGTTCCGCCACTGTTTTTCTTTTAAAATGAATGTTGCTTTGAAATCAGTATGTATCACCATTATAGCACTGATAATTAGGGGTATACGTAATGGCCAAAAGAGTCAAGACACCTGCCAAAATGTCAGGGTATTAGTATGCAGCTGGTTCCTCCATTACTGCTGTAACTGCCCTTTTTCTTTTGGGAAGCTTTCTATTAGATTTATACCAGGCTTTGCTTCTATTCAGCAACAAAAGAATCTCTTTGTCCAATGTGCCTAATTTACAGTTGGTGTTCAAATTCGTTCTACAGGCTGGTTGAGGTCAGGGTACTGTGCAGGCCAGTCAAGCTCTTCCAATTATGTTTGGAGCCCACTTTTTGCATATTGCTCTATAAATAGTTGTCACATAGCTTAAAGAATTGAATTGTCAAGCATTTTATCGTATGCTTTATTGGAAAGGTTTTTCCATGGGACCAGGGACCAAGGTCAAACAATCCCAGACCATTATTCCTGTTCAATAAATCCAAAGGCAGACATGTTTTAGGCTTCTGTGCTGCTGCTTACCAGTTAAAAACCATGTTCCAAAGGGATAGTTCTTGTGTTGATGTATTTTCAAGAAACAGTTTGAAACAAAAATGTTCAAACTGAGGACAATTATAGAAGGGCTTTTAGATGCTTTTGTCTATTTAATGTGTTTGTATATCTTTTGCCATATAGTTTAATCTTCTATATAATAACATGCGTATTATGCATGGTGTGTGTGTTCCACATTAATTCAGGGCAGGGCAAATTTGTAATTCTAAGAATGACTAAAAATAACTTTTTAAAATTAATCAGTGTCAAAATTAAGTGAAGTAAAAAGAAGCACTTCTAGCAAGAATGTTCAGTACTGTATGCCTCAAATGGCTTTGATGGATTTCAGGATATACTGGTTTTGTTATGTCTCTATAAATTACCAGTTGAGTGACTTAAATGTGCTGATACAATAATAACTGATTTCATTTAAAAAAATACTAAATATTTCTACGCCAATTCTTAAATGAGTTTTGGGGCCCATTTACTTAGCTCGAGGGAAGGAATAGAGGGAAGAAACTTCGAATTTCAAATGTTTTTTTGGCTACTTCAACCATCGAATGGGCTACTTCGACTTTCGACTTCGATTCGAACGATTCGAACTAAAAATTGTTTGACTATTTGACCATTCGATAGTCGAAGTACTGTCTCTTTAAAAAATACTTCGACCCCCTAGTTTGCCACGTAAAACCTACCGAGGTCAATGTTAGCCTATGGGGAAGGTCCCCATAGGCTTCCTAACAATTTTCTGATCGAAGGATAATCCTTCGATCGATGGATTAAAATCCTTTGAATCGTTTGATTCGAAGGATTTAATCGTTCGATCGAACGATTATTCCTTCGATCGTTCGATCAAACGAATTGCGCTAAAACCTTCGACTTCAATGAGTGTAAGAACCAAGAATTATATGTACTGTGAGATTAAAGTAGATATATTAAGTGAAGCAGAGAACTGCAGGAAGATTAAAAAACATTATAGAAAGATTCTGACTTTACTATTAAAATCTAAAGAATGACTTCAGTAGTGAACTAGAAACTAGTGGGGTTGGTGAGATGAGACAGACAGAAGCATAGTATAGCATAATAAAGGACTGTATGGTATTATTATTATTATTGTTATTATTACCATGTATTTTAGAGCATCAACATATTGCACAGAGCTGGAGGATGAAGGTCTTAGTGAAAGTTTTAGCAAAAAGATGGGCTCAAGAATGGATATATTAATTTAATGTTTCTAAAAAGGAATCATATTCTAGCGAGGTCAATTCTAAGCAACTTTTCAATTAGTCTTCATTATTTATTTTTTGTTGTTTTTTAAATGATTTGCCTTTTTCTTCAGATTCTTTCCAGCTTTCAAAATTGACCCCATCTAAAAAAAACAAATGTTCTGTAAGGCTCCAAATGTATTGTTATTGATACTTTGTATTACTCATATGTCTGTTCAGGCTGCTGAATAAAAAGCTAAAAAAAATCGAAACCACAAATAAAAAAAATGGAAACCTATTTCAAATCAGATCTACATCATATTAAACGTTAACTCAAAGGTGAGCAACCCCTTTAAGGTCAAGGGTCAAAATGAAACATATCCTGAGTCCTTTGTAGTACAAATGTCA
The DNA here is from genome assembly GCF_017654675.1 of Xenopus laevis. Classification (NCBI taxonomy): domain Eukaryota; kingdom Metazoa; phylum Chordata; class Amphibia; order Anura; family Pipidae; genus Xenopus; species Xenopus laevis. Next base: position 115,469,939 of record NC_054375.1, on the reverse strand, counting down.
TTCAATCTTAACATATTCAAATATTGTAGAACATTTAAATTATTGTAAACAGTGACTGGAAAAACCCCTGAGATATAGTATGTCTCTACCAAAATGTTCTATGAGACACAGCAGATGAAGAGAATTGGGCTGAAAGAGCCATGGGGTTAGAATTAATCTGTTAGAACCTGAAACAGTGACTGTTGGGTTCTCTGCTCAGGACGTAGGAAGTGGAGACTGTGCTTGTGCAGCTGGAAAAGCTGAGGGGGAAACCTGTGAGAATATGTTTACATTGCCTTAGATTAAATAGCAGTAATAGTGGCACTGTCAAATCAGGTTGTGGTGTATAGATTATACATTGGGTGTCTCTGTCTCCTCATTGAGAAAAGGTATTGCCACTTCTTCATTAAAGTGAAACCCCGCAATAAGTAATCTTGTACCTTTGGCCTTTGCAAGGACACCTTTAGACACAGCCTGCTTCTGAGGAAGACATCTTGATTATTAGGATAATAATTAGAACATGAAATGCAGACCGAAATATTTTAAGCTCTAGGGATTCATTGAAAGTGTAAGTTCATGTGTGCAGAGTGTTGGATGATCGAATTGTGGAACTTTGATGGAATATGGTTAAAAGGTAAAGTAACTGAAGGAAGAAACTAGGAGTCATTTACAACCCAAGTGCACTGTGCAAAGTACACCGTGTTTTTACCCATAGTGCAGAATTGTTGCCTAATATCAGAGTAATTGCTGCTTTGCTACAAGTTGTGCCCATCATAGATGCCACCATTGCATTAACATATATGGAATAGTGCTTGGGTTTTGAGGCAAATCAGCAGCATAGTTGCATAGTTGTTCATGGTACCCCTGGGTCTGTCTTGCCTACGCTGGAGCTAGTGCGGTTTCTACAGAGGCCTGTATCAACTTACACAGCAAAGTTGCACCTAAATAATAGAACACAGACATAATTTTGACACAGAGACCCAAAAATAATGACAATTAAACACAAACGTTTCTAAGTGCAATTGTATCCTGTTGAAATGAATGCAATGCTGCATTGTGGGTAAAAGAAACATGACAACTCTGGGAAATATCGGACACAGCATCCTTTAAATTATTAACATTATTATATTTCTCAATAATATTGATATATTTGGTTAACTGTGTTTGTTGTGTTAGTGCCTTTCTTGGTTCATTGAGCTGTTACAAGTTGAGCGTAGCATGAAAGGTAAGTAAAGGACTACAGTTGTAGCATGGATAAAAATGGACATTGTCTGAACAAGCCATGTTCTCATTGACACACTCTTTCCTTGCTTCCTGTGTAAACTTTATTTACTTGTCTTTATACAGTTGGGGTTGGGGATTTCTGGCATGTTATATAGTCCCAAATGCAAACTGTACAGATACTTCACATATAAGTGCTTATTGAGCCTTTGAGTTTTGTTATTATTGAGTATATTGTTTGTGCAAAACTATTTGAAGTGACCAAGTATGTTATGAGGGGGGTACATCTATTTACACAAACATAGCTTCATTTAGACATTTTAGTCTAGGAACACTGACATGAAAAGCCACTCATTCCTTTACCATTCCAAGCAGAAGCCATAAAAAAGCTCTGAAAAGCTAAAAACATTTCTTCTTGAAAAATAGTTCATTATCTCTGTATAATACACAAAAGCCATGAATATCTTGTAAATTATATCCTTATAAACGATGAGTAGTGATGTCATTTGTCACATGGCTCACTGAAACTTGTGTATTATAATAAACAAAGTACCCCCTGTTGCAAAATATGAGGATATTAGAAGTTACCTCGGAGTTCCATGACCTGTTTTTATATGGTCATGAAACTCCTCGGAAACTTCCTTATAATTTACAAGAGGTAGTACTTTATTCACTATATAAATTGCTCAAACTGTGCTGAAATCTTAAACATAAGAACAAAGCCCAGAACTAGGTGTAGGCAGAATATGCATTTTCCTAGGGTACAACTGGGAAAGAAGTGGGGTACAATTCCGATGGTAGAGTCCAGCGAGCAGTGAGTGGCAGAGGGATGAGCAAGCGAGTGGCCGTGGGGAGGGAACAGTAGTCTTTAGCATTGACCTGGGTTTGCCAGCAATGTTTTTTAGAATTAACTGAGGAAAATAACTTGATATCAAAATATTGAACCAGGACCACAGCCTAATCATGCTGATGGTAAAGTGTACCAATGCACCTTGACCACAGCAACCAATCAGATATTTGCTTTCTTTTTCTAGTACACGTGTGTCAGGATCATGCCTTTCATGATAGCGTCCAGATGTGCATGCATCAAGGCACAATGCATGTCTGTCTCTGCAGAATTGTGTCAATACCAACATGCCCGATTGGCATGGTGGTGCCAGTTGGTAAGCAAATTGTTTATATCCCAATGTCTGTTAGCATAGGCACACTAGCTATTTCAGGATGGCAAGTGATTGCTGCTGTGCTTTGATATATTCTTGCCCTAGCTATTTCTATTTCTGGCTCCTGATTATGATCTTGGCTCGTTGATCTTTGATTTGAGCTCTCCTTATTGGTCCCATTGCTGGCTTTGGCCTGATTGGGGCTCTTTATTGCCGCTTACTCTATATGGGCTGCCATCAGAAATCACGGGCCCCACACAAATCTGGGCCCCCCTTGCCACCCCTCCCTCAGTATGAAGGCCACACAAGACACAGGCATTAAAACATTAAGTGCCCCCCTACAAGTTAAAAAAATAACTTTGGTGCCCAGACCCCTCCTACAAGTTTTGGTCGTCAGGTGGTGGTTAAAGAAAAAAAACATTGGGGGACAGGGCCCCACACATTTAAAAAAAAAACAAATTAGCCAGGGCCCCCACACATTAAAAAAAAAAACAATGAGCCAGGGCCCCCACACATTTAAAAAAAAAAAAAAACAATTAGCCAGGGCCCCCACACATTTAAAAAAAAAAAACAATTAGCCAGGGCCCCCACACATCTTAAAACAAAAAAAAGAAAAATTGCAAAGGGCCCCCACACATTTAAAAAAAAAAATAATAATTAGCCAGGGCCCCCACGCATTTAAAAAAAAAAAAAACAATTGGTCAGGGCCCCCACAAGTTAAAAAAAACTGCACGTACCTTAGCCAGGGAGTTTAGATGCCGGTATCTCCAGTTTCTTGTGCTCTGATTCGCCAGTGAAATGTAAGTCCCGGTAAAGCCGCATGGTGATTGGATAATGTAAACCAATCCGCATGTGGCTTTACAGGGACTTACATTTCACTGGCGAATCAGAACACAAGAAGAAGTCATCGGAACTCGGCTGTGCAAGTAAGTGCAGCACAGCCGGGCCCCCCTTAACTCCCCAAAACATCCGGGCCCAGGACAACAGTCCCCCCTGTCCCCCCCTGATGGCGGCCCTGCTTCAGCGCACTGCCAAGCCTTACATGTAGTGGTGCTTCTTTCCTCCAAGACTTCATCGCAAGTCTTCGATATAAGTATACAATCAAAGGAATGAGCAGAGCAATCCAAAGCAGAATGACTGCTGCAATGTAATTTATTAGCAACTACAAAACAGAACTAAGCTCCGAATACCCAAATTTTTTTTGTGTTATAATAGGATTTTAAAAAAATCACGAATTTTTCGGAATTTATTAAACCCCGAGGGCTAAAAAGCCCGAATATAGAAACGCGGCATCTCAAACCTGTCGAGGTTGCATAAAAGTCAATGGGAACAGTCCCATTCGGAAAGCTCCGAAAAATTCGGAGTTTTCTGGAAAAATTCACGAAAAAATCGTGAAAATCTGAGCTTTTCCCGCAAAGGTAATTTTCAGGAAAATGTAATAATAAATCAGCATTAAAAACTCGAGCGGGTTAGATTGGAGTTTGTAGAAGCCGATATTGAGATAAATTCGGACCTTGATAAATAACCCCCTACATGTTTCGGGCCACACACGCCCTTTATCAAGTGTAACAAAATGGAAACACAGTGACCTTTTAAACACATCCTGTTTGAATCCCACCTCTTAATTTCCAGGTTAGAATTCAAAAGCTTCATGTTTCAAATTAAAGTGCATCCAACAGTGCCATTATAAAAATACAATAGTATGTGGAAATAGATCATTTAAAAATCTTCAAAAAATGCAGTAATATCAGCATAAAATCCCACCCATGTGTCTCTGTGTTGTGACATATAAGATGATATGTCAAAAAATCCAACAATAAAAGTCTTGTGACATTAGTAAATTTCTAAAAATTGTGGCATATCCAGTACATTCATCACCAATTTCCAACCTATAAATAAAAAATGGTTCTCTTTCCCATGTCTTGTTTGTAACTGTTGCTCATCGATCATAAAGGGCAACACAGTTAATCACCCTACTAAAGGCCATGAGATTAAAATAAAAACATATGCCACCTGAAATACCACATTTATTTATTGAAATGCCCATGCGGCATGGGTTATGTATCTGCATCCAAGAGCATAGGGGTAACATTAGGAACTACAAAAAGAATATACCTGTATCTAGGCATTTTGTACAGCATAAACATAACCCTATGCAACTAAAATGGTGTGTTCTAGATGAAGCTTTATTAGACAAGAGAGGTGGAAATAGGCTGAAGAAACTTAAAAAGCTGAATACTCTTACCATGACGGAATAAATGATTATTGGAGCTTAAAACCATATCTTTCATGTTAATTGCATGTCTTCATCATTACAGGTCCTGATAATAGAAGATACCAGCAACTTAGTCGCATGTAAGGATAAGATGATCCAAGTACTAGCTGGTTTCTGTCAATTAGAATTTATATGCTGCTAAAGTCACTTGAGTTAATACTATTTAAAGTACAGAAGGAAAAAAATGCCGTACAGTATTTAGATTGATAATTGGTTACCCTAGCTTCTGTTCTTAGAATGTTTCGTTAAGCCTAGGTAGGCACCTTGATGTGCAGTACTAAGGCGCTATATCAGTGAAGCATTTTTTATTTATAGGTAGGAAATTGGCGATATGACAATGGACTGGGTATGCCACGATTTTTAAAAATTGACTAATGTCGCAAAACTTTTATTGTTGGATTTTTTGACATATCATTTTATATGTCACAACACAGAGACACATGGGTGGGATTTTATGCTGATAAAATACCATCACATTGCTGATATTACTGCATTTTTTGAAGATTTTTAAATGATCTATTTCCACATACTATTGTATTTTTATAATGGCACTGTTGGATGCACTTTAACTTGAAACATGAAGCTTTTGAACTCTAACCTGGAAATTAAGGGGTGGGATTCAAACAGGATGTGTTTAATAGGTCACTTTGTTTCCATTTTGTTACACTTGATAAAGGGCGTGTGTGACCCGCAACATGTAGTGTTTTGTAGTTACTAATAAATTATATTGTAGCAGTCATCCTGCTATTGGATTGCTCTCCTCATTCCTTTGATTGTACACTAGTCTGTACTGCTTAAAGGGCACCTATCACAGCCAAAATCAAACACATATTAACAATCTGACCAGTACAAGCTAAACCTGTTTAATCAAACTACATATATAGTTTTTTGAAAAGACTGCAGGTTTTAAAAAAATCCCTTACTTTGTCAAATGGGTTCTTTCACTGAGGGAGGCCATATTGAGACTCTAACAGAGACTCTAATGTGCAAATTTTAGGAGCATGCTCAGATTGTAACACTGCTTTGAGTATTCTACCCAGAATGCCTTGTTTTAGTAAACTCCTCCACTAGAAGTGCTGCCACCTGCTAACTTCCAGCAGGTGGCAGCACTACTGTACAGCAGCTAACACAAAGGTTTAGCTGATTTGAAAATAGCTTAGAAGGGTTGATAAGCAAAAAGGAATTTGAACTGAGCATGTGCGAGATTTCAGAGCTACAGTTGGCTGGGAAGATATAGGTAGGAGGAGCCAGTGAAATCCAATATGCCTGCCTCAGCTAGAACTGCAGTGGAGATAGGGGAGATCTTGCAGAAGGTATAGTGAGCTGATCATTTACATTATACAAACAATTCTAACTGTTTTAAAAATCGGATTTCTTGAACTTTCACATAGTGTATTTACTTAGTAAATGATTTTGGTCATGATTGGTGCCCTTTAACTCTTTTTTTAGCTTGCCCTTTTTTTGTATATGAGATAAATATGTAACAACGCATGACAATTTTAATTGGTTAAAAAAAGATTCTTAATGCTCGAAAAAATATCTTAAAGGAAAACTATACCCCCAAAATGAACACTTAAGCAACAGATAGTTCATATCATATTAAGTGGCATATTAAAGAATCTCACCAAACTGGAATATATATTTAAGTAAATATTGCCCTTTTACATCTCTTGCCTTGAGCCACCATTTCGTGATGGTCTGTGTGCTGCCTCAGAGATCACCTGACCAGAAATACTACAGCTCTAACTGTAACAGGAAGACGTGTGGAAGCAAAAGACACAACTCTGGCTGTTAATTGGCTCATGTGACCTAACATGTATAGTTCGTTGGTATGTTTATGAGTACAGTGAATCCTACGATCCCAGGGGGCGGCCCTTATTTTTTAAAATGGAAATTTTCTATTTATGATTACCCAATGGCACATACTACTAGAAAAGTATATTATTATGAAAATGGTTTATTTACATGAAGCAGGATTTTACATATGAGCTGTTTTATGCAATATCTTTTTATAGAGACCTACATTGTTTGGGGGGTATAGTTTTCCTTTAAGAGTTAACTTGTTATTCTAGCTGATTTACAGGAACAAGGACAAGATAACAATCCGGTAACCGAGCAAAGAAAAACATTTTGTAAGGTTATCCATTAGCAAAATCTAGAGTTAGAATCTGTGGTATGATCTTGGAAGTAATACACTTCTTTCACTGCTTTATGTGTTGCCGTGCAGCATTCTAAAGCACTGTGTATACGGGTCTACACAGAATTCTGAAGTTTAACACAAATAACAGGGATCAAAACAAACTGCCGTATACATTTACTCTTTCTTTTCTCATTCATAACTGATAGCATGGAGTAAAGTGAAAAAGGTTAATTCCCTTACATAATTGCAGTGAGCAAAGCACAAGTTTGGATACAATTTGCCATGTTTTTCTTCCACATTGAAGTGTTATTCCTATCAATTCCAGTATCATGTGACAAATCACCGGCATCAAAATGGGTACGGCGTCAAAGTTGACGCTAGTGTCAAAATGGATACCAGCATCAAAGTTGATGCCCACGCCCATTAAAGTCAACGGGCGTCCGTTAATCGTCAATGGCGTCAACTTTGAAAACTTTGACGCCAATGAATTTTCGCGGGAAATTTGCTTATAAATCAAGAGCTTTCTGGATAACAGGTTTCAGGATAATGGATCCCTCACCTGTATTTGGTTTCACATTATACACATTTCATTAAACCTCAAAATTTTAAGGGTAATGTTTACATAGTGTTGCTTGACAAAAATATATTTGAGTAAGATTACACCAAATAAAAAACAAAATATACAATATAATATAAATAATGTATAGCTATCTTCTGTTCCTTCAATCCATTACGTTGAAGCTGATGAGCAGGGTCGGCCAGGACATTGGGGGGGGGGGGGGGCTCACCGGGTCCAATGCTTACAAACTTCCCCTCGCCAAGTGTTATTGTTTTAATATCTTCACTAATATTGCCTTTTCTAAAACATTTTCATTTGCCATCACTACCATAATAATGCTTGTGTCTTTAGACTGGGTGATCACAAAAATCAGTATAATATTTTAAAAACCACCTGTTATTAGCAAGCTGACCAGTAACAAAAAGATTAATAAACACATGTATATATTTAAAAATGGGTGTTTGTCCACAAATGACAATTGCCAAGGGTTCGTGTTTTTATTATAACAATTTGTTTTTCCTTTGCTTCAGTGATTAAACCAGGTTTTTCTAGCTTTGAATTCAAATGCCATTAAGGGTGGAAAACTTTGCAACCTCAACTATTGCCTAGACATGTTTCAGTGTTTATTGTGTTTATTTTCTTATTTTCCAGGACGTTTGAAAAAAGCTACATGTGATACTTTAGGAAATCTTGATATGATAGGGACAACCTTATCATTTGCCCTTGCAGCTATGCATTTTAAGAGGACAAGCACTGTATTCATTTATAGATTAATACTAAATGGATATATAGTATCCAAACAAATTTGACAATTTGGGAGTGGAACTGAAACAAACATCTTTCACTGTTGTAGAAATTATACTAATTTGCAACCGTAAAGTTGTGGAGACTTAACTATTAATATAGACTAGATAAAAAGATGGGCACTCAGAAGACCAAAATTGAGAAGCTCTCACCAAGTAGAACTAGCCCCGAACCATTAGCATAGAGAGTGGAGAACCATAAAGATTTATCAAAATACGAGTTTAGACTTTAATGGATTAAAACTCTCTTTTTTGGAGGCATATTTATCAAATAGTGATAAATGTCATATTTTTTATGTAATGTAAATGTTGTTTTGTATTTGTTATTTCTGTAGATGTGTGTGAATTGTTGAATAAATGTATATTTTGATTGAAAAATTATTTTATTAATGAATCCTCATAACCAGTGATACTAATGTACATATATATAAATAAATGAGAAAATGTATATACATATTTACATAAATAAAACATTGAAGCACTGCAGGTACTCTCCGTTATTAAAAGCTAACACCCTCTAGCAACCATGAAGGAGAACGGAGAAGCAGGTAAGAAAGCCAGTAGCCTTCAAGGCTACTGCCGGCTCCAGATCTAGGCACCCATGCACCCAAGCTCTCTACGCTGGGTCAGGTTCGGTGTGAAAGTTATGTTACTTTATCACACACACGTGCCTTGCCTGCCTTCTTTTCCCAGCAATGCAACTCAGACTGGACCCAACAGTGCAAATAAAATTAATTATTAAAAGAAAAGAAAAATGGGCCCCTGATTAGAATGGGCCCCTAGGCTGTAGCCTGGGGTATACTGAGCATTGAGCCACCCCTGAAGAAAGCACAGGACAACCAGGTGATTATGCATTAGGATGTAGGTTGACTAAACCTGACAAGCTAGCAAGAACTCAAAGAAAACTAATATGAACAGCCTAAATCTTTCAGCAAAGGCTCCAGTTCCCCACAGGGTCACGAATCTGAAGTGTACATAAGCACAGAGTATTCATGAAGTGTGTGTCTGTCAGCTTAGATAATGCTACATCTGAAAAGAAGTAATAAGTAGTCAGATTAGAAGACACAAAATATGAACATGGAGCTTGACCCTCAAGTCAAGACAATAGTGAGCCCTTAAGCAGGCTGATTGCAAAAGCAAAAGGAAAGAGACATCTGGCACCAAGACCCCCAGTTGGACAGCAAAATCAGACAATTCGTTTACCCATATTGCTTTATATTTTTTGGTTTCACTCATTTTCGTTATCATCCTCTGTTGGATTTTCTGAAGATTTCTGCAGATTCCTTCATGCTTCATTATTTTTGCTTAGACAGCATATATTTGATGTTGTTTAACTGGTAGAAGCTGTTCACTTGTGTTATATAATTGGTAAAATGACAGGATGGCGAAAAAAATGGACTCACCTCAACCGAGTTGAACCAGGTGTATGCTACCTGTGACACTGTAGTTGCAAAGCCAGAAGGTCAGCCATGATTCTTCTTTTGTTTTTTTGAACCCAACCAGAAGCTCCCATTTTATTCCCATTAATGACCACAAAAAGTACAACAGCATAGAAGTGAGAATTGTACATTTATCAGCATTTACAGAAGATGTTTAGTTATGTAACTGCTCTTATTCAGCTAAAGACCCAGTAGGGTTGGGGGCAACAAGAGCTGAAGGTAAAAGGAAAACACTATTTCACATTTGCAGGAAATGCACACAAGGAAATTTACAAAAGAAATTTTTAAAGAACTTTATCATATGAAGGCACAACTTTCCTTAATAGACCAGCCTCGGGCTATTGTATATAGATCATAGTAGAAAAGAAAGCCTTACTAAAAGTATGAGGGTCTAGTAGAAGCAAAATGGAAGGGAGCCTTAACAGTTAGTTTTGTAAAATAGCTATCTATAATGGAAATAAAGATTTTTTAAAGGGATACTATCATGGGTAAAAAATGTTTTTGTCAAAATGCATAAAGTAATAGTGCTGCTCCAGCAGAATTCTTCACTGAAATCTGTTTCTCAAAAGAGCAAACAGATTTTTTTACATTTCATTTTGAAATCAGTTTCTCAGGTGCCCCCAGTCATGTGACTTGTACGCTGATAAACTTCAGTCACTCTTTACTGCTGTACTGCAAGTTGGAGTGATATCACCCTCTCCCCCCCCCCAGCAGCCTAACAACAGAACAATGGGAAGGTAATCATATTGCAGCTCCCTAACACAAGACAACAGCTGCCTGGCAGAGCTGAGAACAGCAGTCAATGGTAAAATCTAGGTCCCACTGGGACACATTCAGGTACATTGAGTAGGAGAAACAACAGCCTCCCAGAAAGCAGTTTCATCCTAAAGTGCTGGCTCTTTCTGAAAGCACATGACCAAGCAAAATAACCTGAGATGGCTGCCTAGACACCAATACTACAACTAAAAAAATATGCTTGCTGGTTCAGGAATGAAATGTTATATTGTAGAGTGAATTATCTGCAGTGTAATTTAGAAATAAAAATTACATCCTAAAAACATACAGCAGACAGAGGTTGGAAAGTCCTGGAAAACCAAACTATACAAAAGACGTGTTGCTTGGTTTGGCTAGAAACCTACTTGTCAAGTGTGTTTGGGTGAAATCTCAACTATAGGGCAGGTCTTGGGCCAAACTAGCCACCTCCCCAGCCCTCACAAGTGACTAGCCACTGTAGATTATGCCCCTCTGTGATATCATCTCTATCAGCATCAGCATAAAATCAAAATGTGTTAGCCTTAGGCCAGTCATGCTAAAGATTAGATCTAATTTAGGGGGCAGGTTAGGAAATTTTCCACCCATGCATTACTTTACACATAACATTATGACAGCTTGTGGGATGCAACAGAATCTGATCTTCTGTGTTCTAATGTAAAATTTGTTAAAGTCTAATGGTTCTTTTTCATGTGTCTACGGCCTACAGCCAACATTTCAATGAGAAACAAAAGTCTACTGTATTGTGCTGGATAAAAATGAGATAATATAATTTTTTAGACATGTTCAACTACCTTTAGCTTGTAGGATGACACCTGTCGATATTGGAGGACATCCAGCAAAATATCCCATAAAGTTCTGCACATAGTTAAACCAGCTGCATGTAGGTCTTTAATCCTCTATTGAAAAGATCTTCCTGTCGTCACACCTACTCTGGGTTTGGTGCCTAGAGCATTGAGCTAGAAGCAAGAAGTTTAAAGGGCATATTGAGTAATTATACTTGATAACCCTTATATCTTATGGTGATTTAAGGGCACATTTATATTTAGAGACCCTGAGGGTTAGGCATCTCCATGGACAGTTTCCCCCTGTAGTTTGGACAACTAAAGTGGTCCTTAATGATCCTTAGGTATAAGCCCCTTTACTTGAATGACATTAGTAATCTCATCTGGTTTATTGTTTGCCCAGTTGGTGGCAATTTACAAAAGCTTAAAAGGGAAAGCCCACCTTGTGGGGAGATGGGTACAGCATTGGGTCTGAGCTGGTGACGGGCCCTGGCTAGGGACAGTTCTATTCAATTATAGGAGTTTGTGTTACAGTCATGCTATAGTGCTTAAAGGGCCATTGAACTCTGAAAGGGAGTTGCTCATAATCCAAGGTTGCCAGGGCACACTGGCAGCAAGTCACACTAGTAAAACACATATCTCAGGCCCACCTACGGGTGTGCTACATACAAATATACAGATAATTAAAAAAAAGTGGAAATTAAATACATCTAGGGAAATAATTGCTAATAAACTATCTGCAGATTCATAATGCCACAGCACCAAGTGTTCATTGTATCTAAATTACATATATAAAAGTCCCAGGTAGCTTGATTAAAAAAACTCAGGAAAAAAAAAGACAGATTTTTTTCAATCTTAAAACAATAGGCTACTCATAACTTATGTTAAACAATGGATTATATTGCCCCTTTAAGACATGCAAATTGGTGAAAGCAGACTGGACAAATTGCTGGGCAAGAGCCTTTACCTTCTCTTACATGGTATATGGGCCCATGGCTGCAAGGTTCACACTCTTTTCAATAGTGAACCAGATGATGAACTGTTTTACTGTTTAGAACCATAAACTTACAATAATTCAATGAACATGTACAACTAAAACATGCACTATTACAATGCCTATAACTGGTAGTAAAATTCTAAGCCTAAAACCAACCTGATTAATCCTACTGTCTTCAAATATCCATGAACATAGTGAACTGAACCATGAACAATCTCCAGTTGCAAGGAAAACCTGTGTTTCAACAGTCCAAACTGGAACATCTTATGTTCTTCAGTCAGGGGAATTCAGGGCAATATGCCAGGGCAAACTTTGTAATACTCATCATTATCCTGGCACATGGTAAGATTTGTTGCCTACAGTTAAATCTGTGCTACCACAGACGACAACTTTCACAAAAATGGCTTGCCATAGAATAACATTCAGACTACTGCTATTTAAACATATTACTCACCGTTAATAATACATTTTACTTGTGTCAATCCTAATGGCATGCTTTGGCAAGTAATTTTCAAGAGAAAATTACTTGCGGAAATGCAGATTTAACTGCAGACAAAAAATCTTACTGTGTCCATTGTCCTTAGGCTATGGGCACATGGAGCTGTAGGCTGTTCTCAGCCTTTGTACTCTCCGTGCTCTATCTCAATTGATTTGAATTATATCCGCCTGCATGTACTCACTTGCAACAGAGTGGAAGCAGGGGTCAGTCCAAATATACAAAAGGAAGCATCTTTGGGTCGACCTCAGCTCTGCTGCGCGTGAGTGCGCGCAGGTGGAAACAGCTGCTCAGATAAATGGAGCAGGGGCATGGAGCAGATCTGCTTCAGCTGAGAGCAGTGGAGCCTACATCTCTGTGTGTCCATGTCCTTAGGAGTTCTTAGCAGAGAGAAAGATACAACCAGTTGAATGTCTGTGATTTTTTTAATGTGACCTGCAGTCAAACCTGCACATGGTGAAATTCATGTAGGCATGGATGGACAAAATATGTTTTACAAGACTTAACTGCCCTCTTGGACACAACAAAGCCAAATATTTTGCATTCCATCATCATTTTGCAAGGTATTCAAAACATTTTTAACAGCAATTCTCAGAAATTTAGGAACATACTGTACTTTCACTGAAAAATACTTTTTGAGCTATGTATTTAAAGGGCGACAAGTTTATTGTAAGGGCCTTACGCATGAGTATGTTTACTTTATTTGCTCTGTGGGGCATATTTGTGTGTCACACCAACTGTGCAAACTCATGAATGCCTTCACTCATGCTTTTCAATGTTCAGGCGGTTTCAGCTATGCACTTTTCTTCTCTCTCCCTCTTGTTTACGTCTTTCTCTGTTCCCTTTTTGCACCCTCTTAGAAATAATTGGGACTGGTAGGTAATGACATAAATTGTATTTGTTCTTGATGAGAAAAAACACTCTTCAAATATTTTGAATTATTTTTTCTTCAACTAAAATATTTGGGAATTCAAACCTGCTGAGATCCTGGTTATTTCCCACATTCTTTGCAGAACCACGGTCTTTTTATTCACATCCACTGCCATTTGCTTTTACAATTGGCTCTATCTTTGGAACAGATATCTTGGAATGCCAACCCTGAATTCCTTTGTATGGAGCCCTTAAAAAGAAACTTAGGTTTAAGGATTTTATTTTGAAGAGGGTGAAGTAGAGCTCTTCAATTATATAATATCTGGACCAATATGTGCTACAACCCCTGTGAATATCAACACTTTACCCTTCTATTTGTGCCTTTTAGCAAGCTGCAAGCCACCCACTTAGACTGTGGACTCTGCAGGGCCTTGTGTCTCTTAACAAACTTGTTCTTTGTTACTGTGCATATTTATTGCATATTTTGACCTGTTTGTACATTCCTGTATTTTAAAAATGTGCAGTGCTGTGTGTAAATTATTGCTATATAAATAAAGGTACAGGATAATGGATAATGGATCTTGCTGTAATTTAAATATTTGTACCTTAAGTCTACAAGAAAATGATGTAAACATTAAATAAACCCAATAGGCTGATTTTGCATCCAATAAGGGTTAATTATAGCTTAGTTGGGATGAAGTACAAGGTACTGTTTTATTATTACAGAGAAAAAGGAAATTATTGTAAAAAATTTGGATTATTTGGATAAAATTGAGTCTATGGGAGACAGTCTTTCCATAATTCAGAGCTTTCTGGATAACTGGTTTCTGGATAATGGATCCCATACCTGTATTTATTTAAAGTACAGCCTTTACAGAAAAAGTTTATAACAGGTAACGTATCTACTCTGTATGGGTCCCTAATTTGGCAGATTACTCACCTGAAGTACTCATCGCTATGATAGGGCTCAGTCTACATTAGAGGCTTTGTGCTGTATCCCCCTTGAATTTTTAAGGGGTGATGGCTCTTTGCCTTCCTTTTAGACACCAGTGGTTCACTTAATACCTGTGGGGTCATCCTAGTTCTCTTCTGTCCCAGGGAAATGCTTCCCTGACAGGTAGGTTCCATCCCACTCTCCTATGTGGAACCAGGAAAGGGGCACATATTTAAACACACAAGAGCCAGAAATAGCCTGTAAATTATATTATTTTAAAAGATGATTCATGATGTCATCAATTATAATCTGTAATTTGTGTCAGATGACTCACTGAAATTTGTACAGTATATTATAAAAAATAATGTACTCACTGTTATAAAATATAAGGATATTAAAAGACATCTTGGAGTTCAATGACCTGTAAGCATCTGGCTTGCCACCTTGTGCCTTTATATGTATATAATACACAAAAGCCATGAATATCTTGTAAATTATATCCTTATAAACGGTGAGTTCTGATGTCATCAGTTATAAACGGTGAGTTCTGATGTCATTCTGTCACATGACTCACTGAAATTTGTGTATTATAATAAATAAAGTACCCCCAGTTGTAAAATATGAGGATATTAGAAGTTACCTCGGAGTTCCATGACCTGTATAAAAACCACTCTCCCTTTGGCCTCGTGTTTTTATATGGTCATGAAACTCCTCGGTAACTTATAATATCCTTATATTTTACAAAAGGGGGTACTTTATTCACTATATAAACTCCTTGGTGACTTCTAATATTCTTAAATTTTGCAACAGACACTCTCTCTCTCTCTCTCTCTCTCTCTCTCTCTCTCTCTCTCTCTCTCAAAACAATGGATATCTATTCCATCCTTGATTCCATTTGCTTGAACAAGCACATTCTTGCAATACCATTCAACCACCAAATAGATTTAGCTCTAGTGAAGGTGAAAGGAGTTCACTGTATAATAAATGCCTGTGCATAGCTGTGCTGCTTTTGACAGTGGTGACAGTGGTGATGACTGGATTTTTTAATGCACCAAAAAATTTTGTCAAACTTTTGTTCTCCCCTTTACAGCAAATTTTTCAGTTAGTTAATCCATTGTTTTTAGTTATAATTCCAGTTAGCATTTGTTATATGTTTAATGATTCAGGTCTGTTTTAAAACCGTAATTAGGTAATGATTGGTCCCATGTATAAATGGAGTGCAAGATACTTGATTATAATCTCAGGGCACACAATAGTTCCTAGAATGCCATGCAATTTTTCTGAGATCGCACAAATAAAAATTACCTGTGCCCACAGTATAAAAAAAATCAAAGTGCAAAATATCAAATTACCCTTGCTTGGGAAGGACTATCTGTCCTATAAAAAGAAACTATTATAGTATACAAATAAATACATAGTAGGCAATCCCGTTGATTGCAAGCAATGCCGTTGATTGCAAGCTTAAATCTAACTATAGTTTTACTTCTACCCTATAACAGTTTTTTTATAAGCGCTACTAACAAAATGTGCTTGCCTGAGATAGATATCTACTCTAATGATGTGTTTCACAATGTAATTCCCATGAGCCTTTGTCAAACAATCAAGGCAGAAGAGAAGGGGACATATCTTTGTGAATTCATCTTTAATATAATGAATATTTTATTAATTAACTGAAATAATTAGCAGGCATTGTCCTATATTAAGGTGTTGCAGCACACAGTGTTTGATTTGTTTGTGAATAAATGGAAAACTCACATTCCTTCACAATACTCCCACTACCTCTAAGCTGTCAAGGTCCTGGACATCTCTCACTCATCCTCAACCTAGGTAACTTGCAGCAGAAAGGTCCACACATACCTGAACTGCTTAATGTAGAATCAGTACTGTAGTTGCTCCAATTCTCTTTCCAGTTGGTGCACTACACAAAAGCAGTACCAATGCATTTCAGTCTTTCTCAGTATATCGCTTAATATACCAGTGTCATGATTGTGAAGCTAAAAGGAACCCACACCATAGCAGATATATAGGATGGTAAAATATTTAAAACCGGGCCTTAACTACAGAGGAAGCAGACCCAGCGACTGCAGGGGAACCCAGGAGGTATAGGGGCCCTATGAAGAGTGATTTGCATGTCTCCGCCCATGATGCCTTATGGGAGAATCAAAACTCTCATTTTTGGTATCTAGGCAGTGCTGTGTGTATGGCATGAGACAAGTAAATACCTTCTGATTTCAGAAGGCTTCACTTTACAAATAAATATTGGTAAAACTGGTCAACCTCTAGACATTTTGGGGCCTGAAAAATAATTTGCTGTGGAGCCCAGTAATATATAGTTACACCACAGTTTAAAACCTTTAAAGTGAAAATGTAGGGCAAAAAAGACAGCTTTTAAAGCAAAGCAATTGATATGGTACCTGGTGGTCTAGTGGGGTAGTGGGGACACCCACGGAGGTCCAGTGGACTTGGTCCTTTATTCAAATTGGCACAGTGTGATGATGATGATTCTCCATGACGTCATTGCGCAAGGTGTGAAATTCAAGTATTTAAAGGTGTCACAACCTATTTTCACTGCCCAACGTAGGTCTGCTTATGTTATAGGCGGAAGAGTGGGAGACCACGTGTGACACCAATATTTAAAGCATATGGTTCAAATATATTCAAATGGATCTCTAATGCTGCGTTTTGTGCTCTCCAACTTGTGCTCTCCAACTTCAAATGTATTAATTTATGATCCATGCACATTGTGAGATTCCAGCCCAGTGTGTTTCATACATGTTCCCCCCATACTATCTCAATTTACACAACTGACTGGAATCTCAAGCACGGTAAATTGGTACCTGATAATAAGCTGGAGGGCACTAAGGGCTATGGCACATGTGGAGATTAGCTGCACGCAAAACCAAAGCACCACATTTGTTTTCCCACCAGAGATTTACATTATTCCCAGTGGGAAAGCATTTTTAGAAAACTAGTCGCCCAATGTACAGTAGATATATCGCCAGCATCCTAATTGCTAGTTTTGATATGTAATTGGTACAAGTGGTATGTGAGTAAATTTGTAATTTATTACAGTTGCATCTCCCTTTATGTTTTCCTTTACACGCTAATGGCTTATTTGCTTTTATAGAAAAAACACTTTTGTGTCATACAAGTGTAATCTGATTTTGCACTTTTTACTTTTATATTGTGCAACTGTGTACTTGTTGGATTGTTTACAGTACTTTTCCCATAGAGTGAGTCTTCATCTGTATTTATTATAATTACTGTTTTGCTGTATGCTAAATTATGCTTGAGATCACTTGCTTTAATGTTGCCACATAAAGGGTACAAGGAGGAAGATGTCACCAATAACACAGCAGAGAATCACTTGCTCCTCTGGCTTTACAACTGCTCCCATGGTAACAGCCAAACCCTATAGTAAGTAGCTGCTTTAAGCAGTCATTAATTACAGGGTTTCCTATGTTGCAATAGTGTACTATGGGGCATTTGTTCCCAAAAACAGTGCCCAGCCTAAAGGCCATTTAGGGTAAATTATTGTTATAAGTAAAACTGCAGAAGGTAATTAAGTAGCTGTTATATTGCTTTTCCTGGTTATGAGCTAAAAGGAAGGGGACTGAACCCCGATACGTGAGAGAGCATCTTCCTTAATGTTTCCAAAATCCTGTCTTCAGGAAAATGGAGCATATAAAAAACACCAGATTTTTAATACTTTTTTTTCTAAAGAAACTCTTGAGTGTAATGAGATTTTAATTTTATAAAACTTATCAGCACTAAAGTTTTATTGTCTAAGGACAAATGTGAAAAGCATACCACTTGTTCACAAACTGAGCAATTTCATTTACATTTGTGCCCCTTTCAGAATACAAAGAGTTTGTATTACGTCTGTTACAGTATCTAGTAGTAGAAAGTCTAAAGCAGCTAGAGTGATCTTAAAAATGCTTTACTGCTCATCTGAGCGACTTCTTTAGTACCCCAGACTTTTAAATTCTTAACGGTAATAGCAGGGTTGTACCAAGGGGTAGCCAGGTGAGGCGGTGGCCTTTAGTGCTGTACTAACCTTTGACAACTGTGTCCCACTGACCCTGCGTCCCTAGCCAGTAACATTCTCCTTTATCCACGTTCAACAAGCTTGGGCTCCAGTTCTGGTGTGCTCTTCTCTATGCCCCAGGAGGTATGCAGGAAAT
Source organism: Xenopus laevis (assembly GCF_017654675.1). Taxonomy (NCBI): domain Eukaryota; kingdom Metazoa; phylum Chordata; class Amphibia; order Anura; family Pipidae; genus Xenopus; species Xenopus laevis. Next base: position 115,451,326 of record NC_054375.1, on the reverse strand, counting down.
CTTTACATTTGGAATGTTTTACCCTCCTTTTTGGGGCAATTAACATGTTTCCCTTACTAGGTGTTCAGTTGAAACACATCACATCTGTCGAACCCAGTAGTAGAGAAAAATATTGTTTGTTACTACCTGAATGTGAATGGACACAGTATGTGTTTCAAAGTTACAGCTCCTGTGCAGTCTCCTAGGAGTTGTTACCCAGAGCAGGGCCTCTAGATCTGAAACCCAAACTTACATCTATTCAAGCAATTGTATAAGGCAGAGGAGAAGGTATGTGGCTGTTTGTGATGAGGTTGGAGACTGAATTGTGAATGGAACAAAGAGAAGAATGACACATGACGAGAGACAAGTATGATACTTTGGTGGCTGAGAAAGTGTTGCACAGTGAGTGAAGCCGTCGCTGGAGAATTTTTGGAGGTTACTGAATTTGTCCCATAATGAATAGCACATATACAAAGGAGAAATGGAGATGAGGCGTAACTACAATTGGCTGGGCACAGTTGCACATCCTCAGCCAAAGTCCCTCCCCCTTCCGAGTCGCACCCCTCACACTCTGCACGTGCTCATGCAAAAAATGGAGATGGCAGACGCGGAAAGGAGGAGAAAATAAGAAAATGGCACATAAGGTGGAGAAATGGAGAATAGTACTCCAGAAGTGATGCAACTTTACTTTGGAAATTCTAAATGCAACTTGCACCTGATTTGCATTAATATGCACCCACAGTTGTCCTCATTTTGACACATATGGCACAACCATGGCAGACACAGCTCTGTTTTTGGCCACTAGAGGCTTGATAAAGGGCAAGAGATAGCCCAAAACATTACCTGGTCTGTGACCTCAATAAAAAACATTTTCACTTTGCAAAAGGATGTGCCACATTATATTCTTTATTTTGCTCTTGACCACTATGACACTGGAATTGTTGGAAAAATGCTGCATTGTGCATAAAAACATGGTTTAACTGCAAATGACATTACATTTTGCACACTTCACTAGCAGCAGAATAGTGGGAAAAGGAGCAGAGATAGAACATGAGGAGCAAAGCAGGGAGAAGAGTAAAAAGAAACGTTATGGGGTTTGGAGAGAAGAAAGTCATAGAGATAATATAAAGTAAGAAAAAGACAAAAGTCAGAAAAGGACAGAAAATGAGACAACAAGGATTTGAAAGTTTATATAAAAAATAGAAAACAACAATTTTATTTTTGCATGTTTATTTTAGACTTTTACATTCAACGAGTAAAGATTTGTGTTCTGACACTGGGAAAGGGTTATCACAATTAAATCAGAATGATAGCATGAAACTCATTGAAACAAGGGTTAATTGTTAGAGTTACATGCTTGGAGAAGTGAATTCTGAAATACTGGGATTAACACTGAAAGGTCAGTTCATAGAGGGGTGATTATTTGTTGCTACACTCGGATGACTGATCTGCCATTGTTACATTGTTATTCTATTTCCTATGAAATCCTTGTGTAGCCTTGGGCCAACACATGTGTACTACTGCAAAATGAACGCCTTTGCTATAATGTACATGTACTAGTCTAGGGCTGGGCAAGGAATCCATGAGAAATACTAAATATGGATTAGGGATCAAGGTTAACAATTAGATTCAATGGGTTCCCCAACAGTGAACTGGAATTATCCAGGAGACATTGCAGCACCCCCCCCCCACTGGAGAAATATATACAATTTTGCTGAACTAAAGATGGAGCTTGTATGTTGGTAGAACATTTTCAAGGTTACTCAGAAAGTTATTTTAGATGTACCACTGTTAGATACTGTATATCATGACCTGGGTGAATGTAAACTGTTGTATACGTTGTATTACTATTGAACCCAAGTGGGCATTTTACCACCCTAGTTCCACAGTACTATCTGGAGTACATGCAAAAACCCTCCTTAGAATCTCTAGCGTAACATCCAAAATGTATTATTACTTGTATTATCATTTAGTGCTAACAGATTGTTCATCGTTTGCATCAGTTCCTGTTCCAGTGGAACTTACAGTCTAAGGTCCCAATCACATTCATATAACTCACAAGTACTTACTGCACGTCAGTTCCATCAGGAACCAATTAACCTGCTTGTAATGTATGTAATGTATGTTTTCTGAGATGTTTTTACATTAAAACATAGTTACATAGTTAAGTTAGGTTGAAAAAAGACCAAAGTCCATCCAGTTAAACACCTCCATATGATTCCACCCCTTTATACACTCTCATTATTTTATTGATTTAATTATATCTAAAGTTCTATACCTACATGATTATTCCTATGGGTTTCATGCTTGACTGGCACTTATTCCAAGCCATTGTCCTTGAAATCTATAGATTTTTTTCATTTAGCTGAGAAGTGTGTAATCATAACCCACTGTAAGCAGACTGCACCCATTTCAGCCCACTCAAAAACTTCTGTAAGTCATTTGCTTAATGTGCGGTGACACTGTTGCAATGATTCAATACAATGCATAAAGCCTCAGAGAGTAATTCATCAACATGGTTTAAACTGAAGTGACGGGAGTTAACGATGGCATAATGTAAATAAGGCAGTGATTAATTATGTAAAATGATCATTACAATTAATTATAAGGTAGGAGTCACTGACAGACATATATATTCACTTTGAACTGATGTAAGTGAAATGAATATTTCGCCTGAGTGTTGCTGAGTGCAATAATGTAATTGGCTACAGGACGGCCTGGTGGCGACAGGGACTAAGGTCCGAACAAGTAGAAAATTGTGATTGTATAAAACCTGTTGTCATTCACCCCCCGTGTTGATGTGTGTCCCATGTTAACCAATGAGGAGGTGTGATGTGAATCCAGTGCAAGAATGTCCAACACTATGACAAATGTTGTGTAAATATACGTGTGTGTGTGTTACACGTCAGGCACTAAGTCATCCATTTGTTCTGACCATCCGGTTTCAGTATGAATGACATCAAGCTGAATATGGGTAACAGGGTTCAAGTAAGGAAGGGCAGTGAATGTGGAGTAGGGTTGGAAAGCTTTTACATTACACTACTGGGGTTATTTATCAAAGTCGGATTTCATCTCAACATTTTCTGCTACAAATTCCGATCAAATGCGCTCTGGTTTTTTTATAATTTTTTTATAATTACATTTTTCCTGCTTTGCAGGAAAAAAATCAGATTTTCAAGATTTTTTGGGATTTTTCATCCGAAAACTCACATTTCTTATGCTTTTTTTTGCCCAAAAACTCAGAAAATTTCGGGGTATTGCATGAAACCCAGCGCACATCAAAAAATAATTGGGACTTCTCCCCTTGACTTATACACAACCTCGACAGATGGCGGATTTTCAGATTCAGACTTTTCCATCCTCTGTGTTTAATAAATTCGGAAAAATTCATGATTTTTTTAAAAGTCAGGTTTTATAAAAAAAATATTCACAAATTTTTCTGGATTTTTGCATTCGGAGTTTAGTAAATAACTCCCTACATGTGAGCATGATAAATACAACAAACGTGTCAAAATAAATATCTTACACGATTAAAGGAAATGCAAATCCAAAAATAAACTTTGGTCTAAGGGAAATGTAATGCTAAGAAACACTCTATATCTGAAAGTAATATTTGTCTGTTTTTTTGCACCTCAGATTCTGAATCTTCAAGCAGAAGTCATCTATCCTCCAGTCAAAACTCCATGCTTGCTTCTTCAGTGGCCTGTTAATCTGCTGTCCTGTGTTGCATTAGTTCAGAACGAGCAATGTGAAGAAAAGCAAATAACTGCTTAAATAGCTGCTTAATTGTGCAACCATTGAAAATTTGTAATGTGTATGTTGGTTAGAATTATTATTATTTTAAAATCACGTTGAGGCAACATTTTATTTCATACATGATTTTCACATGATTGATACTGATTGTGCAATACCTTATACCGTACATATTTGCTGCCACAAGCATCCATTTTTTACAACAATTTTTCCTTAGCTGAACTAATGCTAATTACCTGGCTGTTTCATGCCTCGTTTTAAATGAGTCACATTGTAAAGGTTGGTTCAACCTTTAAAATTACTGCAACCTAAGGTTTTAACTCACTTTCGACCTATTATTGCAACATCAGTATACATCAGATACATACATATCGAATTCTGAAAGAACAGGACTTTCTGAAAAACTGTTCTACATATTTTGTAAACAAAATGTGATTTCAAAAGATCTTCAAGACACATGGGAGAAAATATTACTCTAGAGAAGTACAGTAATTAAAGGGGATCTATCGCAAAAATGAGACTTTAATAGAAGCTTTATCTTGCAGAAATTAGAAACATTCTAAATATAATCATTTACAAATTCTGTACAGTTTATGTTACTCTTTACTCTCCTCGTCTGAGCAACCTCACTCGCATTCTCTCATCATCCAGTAGGTGGAGTCATTTTTTGATTGACAGTTAGGTCTAATACATCCAAAAGCCAAGACATCAATGTCATTTAAAATCTGACCCAGACCTCAGCATGACGACAGCATGAAAAGTGCCAGGTTACAGAGCGTGAGAAACTGTAGAGTAACTTGATTATTGCTTAAACGGTTCAGAATTTTTAATTGATTGTATTTAGAAAGTGTCTTATTTCAGTGAGATGAAGCTTATATTAAATTATTTTCATTTTCACGATAGATTGCCTTTAAGTACCTGTAAATGAAAATGGCAATTGGAACAACAATTACACCATTAAATATGAAGTTTAAGAAAGGCCTATGGATTCTCGGTCAAACTGCCTGCACCTTCAATTGCATGATAGGTGTGATTGGCACTCCTCAGTGATTCCTATAGTGGCACAGGGTACTTCTCCTCCAAGTACCACACCAACTATTTGCCCTTCAGTGATTCTATCTTCTCCTTTAAGGTGATTCTTAAGAATAAGACTGCAAGATTGTTTTTATCCGAGAATCCCATGACATTGTCAGTTATGATGCTCTGTCTAGTATAAATCAAAGTTATAGCAACTGTTTTAAGCAACCTGCTCAAAAAGTCACTAAAATAATGTCAAACTAAAATCATATTTGCAAAATGTACTGGAAAAAATGCTTATGTTGCAAAAAACACAAGCAGACATGTAGAAACCATATATTAGAATATTAGCATATAGGCCCCTATGTCACAAGCGATTGTGAATATGAGTATGCAATGAAATATCTGATTTATAAGGGGTTAACAGTACAGACAATGCATAAAGTACCAAACAGAAAGCACCTGGAAGCATGAAATCTCTGAAACTGAAGGACAAGAGGCTTACCCTGCAGAATAATAAGTGTACGTCTAATGACTTGGATAACTTTTAAGCAATCCCAGGTGCTCTGCCCTGAGACTACAGCATAGGAAATAGGAAAAACTGAATACAAGTAGTTTGGCCTATGATTAAGTGCTAGGTACAGCAGGGAACACATAAAGCTCATTGTTTCAATAAACTGACTTTGTTTTTACAAGCCCGGATTGGAGTGTTCCCTTCGGGAGCCTGGCAAACCTCTTTTATAAGAGATTCTTTGAGATAATCTGTAAAGTTCATAGGACTTTTAACAATTGTTAGGATGGAGGTGCAAAAATCGGCATAGAATTGCAACTATTAAAAAAGCTATAAATAAAGTGCTGTAGAAGCCTATTTATCAACAGTCTCATTTTAGTGGTTTTAGAGGTTTTTGAAACCACAACTAAACTCATTTTCTCTAAAACCATGACATAAAATGTATTAACAGATCTGAATAAAAATGTTTGAATGGAAAATGATGCTGAGCGATCCAAAAAAAATATATGAATACCTCTAAAACCTCTAAAAAATTTATTTTTTCGGACAATTCCTAGCTAAAAAAAAAAATCTGAAAACCTCTAAATGTCCACATTTATTAAAAATGGTCCAATAGGATCAGCACAGCTCCCACTGACTTCTATAGGACCTCGACAACGTTTACTTGGCAATATTTGTATTACAGCTTTTTTTTAAAAAAAGGAATAGGAAAACCACACATTTTTAGAGATTCATGGAAAAAATAGAGATGTGATTTAGTAAATGGGCCCCTGAGTGTACTTTCTCTTGTCTTACCAGCCCAATACACCTGTTTGCCTGATGCCCTCTAGCAAATACATGTCTTGATTAGGCTCCCTTTAAGTGTTGCACCCATAGGTGCTTGATGTTGCACCAATTGAATCACACACAACTGAAGGGCATATAAAGCTGGACATACACATACTGTGTGTTTTGTGTTTGCTAGCCAAAAGATCCTGACTATTTCTACTGTATGTACCACGGATATCAGTCAATTTGTATTTTAGGCAGGTCTGAAAATGTATTCTGCCAGTGTATGCTGAGTCAGCAGTTGAAGAAGTGAAGAAGAGCTTCCTGCTGTTTTGATTATAAGCATGAACAAACAGAACAACTGAAAGGTGGCCTATATATGTGTGTTTATGTATCTGTCCATCGGACCCACAGTCCAACTTATGGCTGCCTTAAAGGGGTACACCTTTAACATTTAGTATTTTTTAAAATATTTAATTCCCAGCAACTTTGCAATTGGTTTCATGATTTATTTCTTTCAAAAGGGGGTGACTCATTTCCAAATAAAAGGGTTAACTCTGGCTGACACTTCTATTATGCTCAGGTATTATTAACACTAGAAATAAGAAATCATCAGGGTAAGGTGATAAAAGGTGCAAAGTTTGCCCAGGGTAGTAACTACAGCAAACAATCAGATGTGTTTTATTTTTTTAAATAGCTGACCAGAACATGCCGGTTGATTCTTAATATTTTCAATGGACTAAGAAAAAGGGAAACTATAGCCGTGACCCAATACACACTAGAAAAAGGTCTCTTTTAGAAGTGACAGTGAGTCAACATTGCATAGTATGGGCCTAGTCATTTAAATGGATACACTTTAAGACCTGGTTTCAAATAATGCAAGAAAATTTAATCCTAAGCAACATTCCAGCATGTATTTATTGAATTCTAAATGTAATACCGTGTAGTTTTACTCTCCCGTGTTTAATAAGGATATTAAAGGGGTAGTTCACTTTTGCTTAACTTTTAATTTGATGTACAGCGTTTTCATTCATTATTATTTGTGGGTTTTCAGTTATTTAGGTTTTTATTCAGCAGCTCTTCAGTTTGCAATTTCAGCAATTTGGTTGCTGAGGTACAAATTATCCTAGCAACCATGCATTGATTTGAATAGAAAGGTAGAAAGTAATCAAAAGTAGCAATAACATTGAATTTGTAGCTTTACAGAGCATTTATTTTTTAGATGGGGTCAGTGACCCCTATTTAAGAGATGGAAAGAGTCAGAATAAGAAGGCAAATCATTTAAAAACTATAAAAAAAAATAAACAATGAAAACTAATTAAAAATTTGCTTAGAAAATGACATTTTATAACATACTAAAATTTTAATAAAAGAAAGCCTAAAGAAGAGGGACTAAGCTAATTAAGGGTATGGAATGTCTCATTTATGAAGAAAGGCTGGCCAAGTTGGGTTTGGTTACACTGGAGAAGAGACACTTAAGGGGGCATATGATAATTAAGTATTAATATACCAGGGGACAAAACATTGAACTGATTTTTTTATTCCCCAGTAGATTCTTTCAGTAGACATGAGGATATCTATTCAGGGTCCAATGATCGGATTACAACAAAGATACAAGAAAACTATGAGGTCCTCGATCTGATGATATTTTTAAACCTGCCTCAAAGACATCTGCCCGACTTTCGCCCATAGATCTATCAGTGAAGTCTGTCGGAGGGCCCCATACACTGCCCAATAAACTGTTGACCTATTCTGTAGGCAACTTATATCTGCCCGTGTATGAGGACCTTTATTCATGGACTGCTCTGACTGCCCTCTTGGGGGCAAATTTACTAAAGGGCGGAGTGGCTAACGCTAGGGAAAATTCGCCAGCTTCAAGTCATTCTGCCACTTCCCAATTTACTAAAAGTGTCCCTGACGAAAATTTGCTAGCGAAGTAGATAGACTAGTGCAACTTCCCAGCCTAGCGCCAGGCGAAGTTGCACTCTGGCGAAGGGGTGAAAGTTTTTTTATTTTCTGAACGTTACCTCTTTCGCCAGAGTTTACTTCACCAGGTCAGACCAGGCGAAGTGCAATAGAATAGATAGTAGTTTGTAAAAAAAAAGTTGAACATTTTTCTAAGTCCCAAAAAAGGCTGGCGTTTTTACTTTTTATAGGGTGATAGGCTGAAAAGGATTGGAAATTTTTTTTAGGGTATCCTCCTTCCCCCCTACTTTTGTTAAGGCACCTAAACTATACTGTGGGCACATGTGTAGGGCAATAGAACACCTCTATATAATTTTATTAAGTTTCCCTGGGCTTGTGTAGTGTTACTTATTTGCTGCAGCATACACGTCCAATCAAACTTCTATTTCGCGCTGTATGCTAATTTCCGATCACTATCGTAACTTCGAACCGCTGATCATAACATCACTAGCACAACTTCGCAAACGATCGGTAACTTGTGTGCAACTTCGGATCTTCGTGAATTTGCGCAGCCCTGGCGAATCTACGCCAGGCGAAGTGCGGCGAAGTCAACGCTTGCGCAACTTCAAAGGTAAGTAAATTTGCCCCTTGGAGTCAAGAAAAAGGCAAATTAGAGAGGCTTCAGATGGGTTTTTTGCCTTCCTCTGGATCAGCTAGCAATTAGGCAGGTTTCACTTGGAAAGGTTGAGCTTAGAGGGAACGAAACCTGTATAGGGGAGAGTGGGACTTAGGCAAGGGACCCCTTCCCCCAGGGCTTTAGGTAGTTTGTCACGTAGCTGGGGCTGTTTGCCACCTCAGCCCCCCTTTCCCTCCCCCTGGACACATACAAAGGGAACAAAGGGAGAGATACCTGGTGGCGGGAAAAAAGGGGGCGGGCTGGGGGAGGTAAAGGGGGCTGGGGCAGAGAAGGGACAGATGCTTAAGGAGGAAACCAAGCCAGGAGCAGCAGACTAATTTTTGTTTTTGTTTCAGGCAGATCTCTAAGAGCTGTGCGGCAAGAACTCACCAGGAAATCTGCAGCTGGAAGAGATCCGGTCATCGCTGAGATGGAGGCGAATGCTGCCCAAGGGGTGGAAATCGGAGCGACGAAGAGGAAAGCCCTGATGCCCAGGAGGTTCCGGGAAGAGACAGAAAGCTCGGCAGGGGACATTGCTAGGCCCAAGAAGAGGGTAAGTTGTTCCCTGCAGGTCAGGAGTCGGTCAGCGAGCGGTGGATGCGGCAGAAGAGACGGCGTCGTCAGCGAAGAGGAGGAAGCATCGCGAGAACGAGAACCGGATCAAGATGACGTCACTTTCGGGTCGACGAACAGCGCTGGACCGGCGGTGCGAAAAAGGAAGAAGTTTGGAGGCGCACAGAGGATCGGGGAGCAGCACAACAAGGAGCATCCAAGGAAGAGGTTTGGAGGTTCAAGGGGGAGGCGGGTGGGGGGCTCGGAGGGGGTCCCCTCTGCCACCAATGTTTTTCCCACGGCCACCAATGCCCCCCCCTATGCCACCAACGATTCTCCCACGGCCACCAACGTATTTCACCCCGCCAGCAATAAGGCACCAGCCACCACCAAGGGGACGGGGGGGGGCCAAGAGGGGCATAGTCAATAGGGCCCCACAGATACCCTCAGGCCCAGGTTTAAGGGGCAGATCCAGCACCAACGACCCCTGTTCCCTGCTGGGTGGCAGATCAAGCGAAGAGGAGCTTCCAGGGGAAGAGGATTGGGGGAGGGAAGCTGCCCCCAACCCTGAGGAGGAGGGACGCAGAGGATCAGAACATGGCCATGCATGGGGAGCTGAACATTTCCAAGCCCCAGCGACCAGGGGAGGGGGGAGTTTCAGATTTAGGGGAAACAACAGACCTGTTTTTGAGCAACGGAACCCCCAGAGGGGATGGGGGCACAGAGGCTGCCAACAATGGAACGGAAACGGTTTTAATGCCATGTGGGAGGGGGATGGTTGTAATACTGATTATGGAGGTTATGACAATAATTATGAGTTTTTTCCTGCACATAGGCAATGGTATAACCAGAGGATACCTGGATGGGCAGTGGGACAGGAGTTTCCATATTGGGATGGTTATCGGGTGCCGAGTCTCCAGTTTAGAAACAGGGAGGAAGAGGAGAGCTGGTTGCAGTGGAGGAAAGAAAGAACGCAAAGACAAGAGGAGGAGGCAGGCCCATCAACAAGGAGGGAAAAAGAAGCCTATCCAACAAATACAAGGGTGCAGGAAAAGCAGAAAGAGGATACAAGCACACAGAGACCAATCGTGGCAACCTCTGCAAAGGAGGCACCTATGGGTGAGTTGAATGTGCAACATGACATACCAATTGATTTGGATTCTGATTCAGAGGATTCGGATAGTGAGTCAGAAGGGGGAAAAATGGTAGCCATACTTAAGAAGTATCTGAAAGGCAAAGAGAAAAGTGGGGGTATAGAGAAAAATTCAAAAGAAACCACTCCGGTAATGGTCCTAGCTGGGGCTGGGGATACATATGCATGCGCGCTTACAGAGACAGCAGCACATTTACCTAAGAAAGCGAGAAAGTCTATAGAAGAGGGTAAATTTGTGGATATTTACAGTTTAACTAGGGAAGCAGTTCAAGAAAAGGAAGAAGGGGTGAAACAGGAGGAAAAAGGGAGAAGGGGAAAATCGATATTTGATTGGTTGAAAGGTTTTTTGGTTTTTTCAAGCGTATACCTAGTTAAAAAGCCCGAGCAGAGTTTGAATATCATAAAGTACATTGATACAATAATTGACACATATCTGTTTTACAAGGGTACTTCATGGTATGATTATGACCAGGCTTTCAGGAAAAAGATAGTAAAATGTTATCTTTTGGGCAGAAGGACATAGATTTATGGACAAGATTGGTGTCTAAAGAGAGTAGTACAAGCCATAATGTGAACAAAGGGAGCTATACGGTCAAACCAAGGAACGTGTGTTTCGCATACAACGAGAGGAGATGTAATAGAGGGTATGCATGCAAATTTAGGCATGCATGCTCTGCATGTGGATCTTCTCATATTGTAAGTGAATGTAACAGGAAAAGGGAGACCCAAGCAAACAGGCAGCCCTTTCGAGGCGCTCAAAAAAAGAGCGGCAACGCCAGTGCAGATGGGCAAGCTAAGTGAGTCATTACTTGGTTACCCAGATAAAGAGGCAGCAGTATTTTTAGCAAAGGGTTTTTTGGATGGTTTTAAGATTCCAGTAGCGCAAACACCCCCCCCCCAGTAAAATCTATAAAAATTTAAAATCAGCTGGCCAGCATGAGGATGTTTTAAAACAAAAAATTGAAAAAGAAGTAAAAGCAGGTAGGATGGCAGGGCCATTTGAAGTCCTCCCCATAGAGGGCCTGGTGGTATCTCCACTAGGCGTAGTGCCCAAAAAAGAGCAGGGTAAATTCAGGATGATACAGCACCTTTCATATCCAGTAGGGGCATCAGTGAATGATGCACTAGATAAAGAACAGTGCAAGGTGCAGTACCAGTCTTTCGACGAAGCTTTAGAAATCGTAAAGGGACAAGGGGACAGGGCATTGTTAGCAAAGGTGGACATAGAGTCTGCATTTAGGCTTTTACCTTTACACCCAGAGAGTTTTAAGTTGACCGGGTGTTATTTTCAGGGAGCATTTTTTGTGGATTTATGCTTACCTATGGGATGTGCAATTTCATGTTCATATTTTGAGATGTTTAGCACATTTTTGCATTGGCTTATATGCCAAAGGTCGGGGAATGCGGCCATAGCCCACTACCTAGATGATTTTTTAATCATAGGGCCCAAACAAACAGGGAAGTGCCAGGAAACCTTGTTAATATTTTTACAGATGCTAAAAGAGTTAGGTGTCCCAGTCGCGGAGGAAAAGACAGTGCAGCCAACTACAAAGTTGACCTTTTTGGGAATTGAGATAGATACAAAAGCCAGGAGGTGCAGGTTGCCAAGGGATAAAGTAGAAAAAAGCAAGCAGGCAATACATAATTTAATGGGGACTAAAAAAGTAACGTTGAGAGAAATGCAACAGACTTTGGGGCTGCTGAACTTTGCATGTAGAATAATTCCAATGGGTCGGATATTTAAGAGAAGGTTGGAAAAGGCTACGACAGGGGTTAAAAAACCATTCCACAAAATAAGGATAACTAAGGAGTTAAGAGCAGATTTGGGTGTTTGGGATAGTTTTTTGACAGAATTTAACGGAATAAGGTTATGGTTATCTGAGACAAAGAATAACAGAGAATTGGAATTGTTAACAGATGCGTCGGGTAGCATTGGTTATGGAGCTTACTTTGCAGGAAAGTGGTGTGCTGGCAGGTGGCCGCAAGCATGGCGGGAGTTGGGTTTAACTAAGAATTTGACTTTGCTAGAGTTATTCCCCATAGTAGTAGCACTGGAGCTATGGGCAGGGGATTTTAGGGATAAAGCAATTCGGTTCATATCAGACAATATGGGGGTGGTGTGTGCAGTTAATAATTTATCATCGGATTCAGCCCCAGTAATCAATCTATTGAGACAGTTAGTTTTAATTTGCATGAGGTTTAACATCTCATTTAGAGCGCAGCACATCCCAGGTGTAGAGAACACATTGGCAGACGCATTGTCAAGGGAAAAATGGGATCTTTTCTTTAAATTGGCACCCAACGCAGCAAAAACACCTCATAATTGCCCTGATAATTTATGGCAGTTGGTGAACCTCTCTTAGAAGAGCTGTACGGGAAATCTGTATCCGAGAGAACTCTTGCCGCATACAAAAAGGCATGGAAAAGATGGCAACTATTCTGCGAAAGCGGTAAGAGGGAGGGCAGCACTAAGGATTTGTTGTCATTTCTGGCATTAATGTATAGGGAGGGAAAATCAAAAGCAGGCGCCAGCGCCACGCTAGCGGCGATTTCCCATTTTTCAGTAGCAGAAGGTAGACCTGAGATAGTACGCAGCCCAGTAATTAGGAAAGTTATAAAAGGATGGGCAAGAGCGGAGGGCCCTAGAGTAGATGAGAGAGAACCAATAGTGGAAAGCAGGCTGACTCTGGTCATAAGGGCATTAAAAAAGGTCTGTTTTGATCAATTTGAATATATGCTGTTCAGGGCGGCATTCACATTAGCATTTCGGGGGGCGTTGCGGTTAAGTGAATTGGTCCCCTGATCAAAAAAGGCAGCAGGGAAAGGTTTAATGGACAAGCACGTAGTTATACAAGAGGGGAAAGCATTGGTCTATGTTAGTAGATCTAAAACTGATCAGGAAGGGAAAGGGAGGTGGATAGGTATAGAGGCCACAGGTAAAATAACATGTACGGTCAAGGCACTGGTGAATTATAGGACAGTCCGGCCCGGGGGTGGGCAGCTGCTACTACTGCACAAAGACTCATCCCCCCTTTCTGCTTTCCAGTTTAGCCAGGTGCTGAAGAAGGCAGTAATAGTCAATGGTTGGGACCCAAAGAAATTTAGTTCACATTCTTTCAGAATAGGTGCAGCAACAGAGGCAGCAATGAGGGGGGAGTGTATAGAGAAGATAAAAAAGATGGGGAGATGGAAATCAGAGGCATATAGGAAGTATATACGGCCCGTGGAAAAAATGAGAAATGGAAGCTAACCCTGCATATGTATTTACTTCGCAGCAAGGTGTGGATCTGCTGTCAACATATTGGTCATAGGGCACTCATTTATTTTTTGGGCCAAAAAGCATGCAGCAGGGCAACAGCTGGGGTTACCAAAGGAACACATGAAGTTGGCATGGCAGGGTTGGAGAGGTATGAGATGGGAGCAGCTAAAAGGTAGGTTCTATAACGCGCTCCATCGAGTTAATTTCGTGCATTTAGTTATAATTAGGGATGTAGCGAACGTCGGAAAAAAAGTTCGCGAACATATTCGCGAACTTGCGCAAAAACGCGAGTGGTTCGCGAACGGTTCGCGAACCCTATAGACTTCAATGGGAAGGCGAACTTTAACATCTAGAAAAGACATTTCTGGCCAGAAAAATGATTTTAAAGTTGTTTAAAGGGTGCAACGACCTGGACAGTGGCATGCCAGAGGGGGATCAAGGGGAAAAATGTATCTGAAAAATCTGCCTGTGTGTGCTTGGAAGAGATAGTGTAGGGGGAGAGCTGTTAGTGATTTCAGGGACAGATGATAGTAAGTTTGCTGGCTAGTAATCTGCTTGATACTGCTCTGTATTGGAGGGACAGAAGTCTGCAGGGATTTGATGGACATTTTAGCTTAGGTAGCTTTGCTGGCTAGTAATCTACTGTTCTCTTTAAACAACTGCCATACGTTGACCTTGTAGGCATTGTTTGCCCAGTTTTTTTGGACGCAGCCACTGAAGCACAGTTGCCAGAAAAAATATGCCATATAAATGCTGAAAATAGTAATTTATACACTACTACAGCGGTAGTAAAATAAAAAAAAGTAAAATAAAAAAAAATGAATATTAAAAAAAAAAAATTAAAGTTGGTGCTGCTGAACTACTAGGAGCAGCAGATTAGCACACCAGTCCCACTCCCCAACACTGCTAGACTAATAGCACTGGGCTCTTATAGTAGTAGTAGTAGTAGTAGTAAAACAACAAAAAAATAAATAAAAGCAGTCCTTACAAGGACTACTGTTATTGCAGCAGTCAGCAGATGAGATCAGAAGCAGGACAGCTGCCCACTGCAGCTACATACAGAGCACTGCAGTAGAAGGTAGATTACTAGCCAGCAAAGCTACCTAAGCTTAAATGTCCCTCAAACCCCTGCAGACTTCTGTCCCTCCAATAACAGAGCAGTATCAAAACGATTACTAGCCAGCAAACTTTCAACTGTCCCTGAAATCACTAACAGGCAGCAGCTCTCTCCCTACACTATCTCTTCAGCACACACAGGCAGAGTGAAAAAACGCTGCAGGGCTTCGGTTTTTATAGGGAAGGGGAGTGGTCCAGGGGAGAGCTTCCTGATTGGCTGCCATGTACCTGCTGGTCTGGGGTGAGAGGGCAAAAAAAAGCGCCAACAATGGCGAACCCAAAATGGCGAACGTCGCGCGACGTTCGCGAACTTCCGGCGAGCGCGAACACCCGATGTTCGCGCGAACAAGTTCGCCGGCGAACAGTTCGCGACATCTCTAGTTATAATTCATACAGGGGGAAACGATCTCACGTCAAAAAAGACTCCAGCACTCATAGAGAACATGAGGGCCGACTTGTCGGAGATGCTGGAAAACAGGAAGGTCGGGGGGTTAGCTTGGTCAGACATTATACAGAGGAGCAATTGGATGGGGGCAATTTCACCCAAAGGCGTGGAGAAAGCTAGAAAGAAAGTGAACTGGGCCATGCATAAATTCATGTGTTCCTTTGGGAAAGGTATCATAAGGCACGACAACATAAGATGTAAGCAACACCAGTTTTTTCGGGAAGATGGAGTTCATCTGTCAAGTGAGGGTTTGGATCTGTTTTTAGGGAACATCGGGTCATTTATTCAGGAGTGGTGGAAGTCACAGGAGGTATAGGTGGGCCATGGAAAAGGACAGGTGGTACCCCTCCCCCCTTTTCCATTGGGTGGCGGCAGTGCGGCTCCAGGAGAAAAGACGGTTACAGTGCAGGCCTACCCTTTGGAGAGTCACTAGTGTGGAGCAGACTTTGACTGCACGGTCTTGTCTGAGTCATGCAAGGGGCTGGGGTTAGCGCCAGTTATGCACACGGTTGGGAGCAGGAGGATTGGCGACTGATTGGTCACAGAGGGCGCTTGGCCCCATGATCCCTGCTCCCTGTGGTTGTCTATTACGGTGTGGGCACAATGCCCAGGTTGGTGATAGGAGCCGCAGCTGGGGGTCAGGGGGTACCTAGTCCTTTTAGCAAAAAGTAATAAATAAAGAAAGTGACTTCCACACATATTTTGCACCAATTAAGTCTCTGTGTCATTCTTGAGGGGGATGAGAGATGCCCCAGGGGATAGGGGGATCCTTGGCCTAGAGGGAACGAAACCTGTATAGGGGAGAGTGGGACTTAGGCAAGGGACCCCTTCCCCCAGGGCTTTAGGTAGTTTGTCACGTAGCTGGGGCTGTTTGCCACCCCAGCCCCCCTTTCCCTCCCCCTGGACACATACAAAGGGAACAAAGGGAGAGATACCTGGTGGCGGGAAAAAAGGGGGCGGGCTGGGGGAGGTAAAGGGGGCTGGGGCAGAGAAGGGACAGATGCTTAAAGAGGAAACCAAGCCAGGAGCAGCAGACTAATTTTTGTTTCCCACCCTCCCACCCTGTAGGTGGATGGAGGCTAAGAAGGTGCTCCAGGGTCTTCGGACCGATCGCCTAGATGGGGTCAGGAAGGAATTTTCCCCTGCGGTGCTAATTGGAAACAAACACCGAAGGGTTTTTTCGCCTTCCTCTGGGGCATTATTATATGTGAAGTCAAAGGTACTCCCTGAAATCAGCTGCGGCTACAAATGTGTGGGGGTCAGCGGCAGTGCGGCTCCAGGAGAAAAGACGGTTACAGTGCAGGCCTACCCTTTGGAGAGTCACTAGTGTGGAGCAGACTTTGACTGCACGGTCTTGTCTGAGTCATGCAAGGGGCTGGGGTTAGCGCCAGTTATGCACACGGTTGGGAGCAGGAGGATGGGCGACTGATTGGTCACAGAGGGCGCTTGGCCCCATGATCCCTGCTCCCTGTGGTTGTCTATTACGGTGTGGGCACAATGCCCAGGTTGGTGATAGGAGCCGCAGCTGGGGGTCAGGGGGTACCTAGTCCTTTTAGCAAAAAGTAATAAATAAAGAAAGTGACTTCCACACATATTTTGCACCAATTAAGTCTCTGTGTCATTCTTGAGGGGGATGAGAGATGCCCCAGGGGATAGGGGGATCCTTGGCCTAATGGACACATCTTTTTTTCTCCCTCATCTACGATGTTACTATGTGATTCCAGCTGAAAGTAGTATTTCTTTATCCCTTTCTTTTCTCTGAGTAAGTTCTCCTCCAGGTCTGTTAATCATTTGGCTCCTATACATTGTTTTATTAGTCAGGACCAGCAGTGCAAGTTTGCAATTAATCTATACAAGAAAGATGCAAGAAAATGTCATTTTGTTTCATTATGCAAAACACTTTTTGGGTGGAGTTCCCTTTTAACGTCAAAGGTTTAAAAACGACATTGTAAATCAAATGACTGTGTAATGTAAACCCATTAGCTATTTCAATCATTTGGTGAATCTGTATTAGTCTAAAATATGGTTACGCACAAGTGATTAATTGATGATAATTAGGTGTGTCATTTGCGTGTTTGCTGAAATGATTTCTAGGAATGACATGCAAACCCTATAATTTTGTACTAAATGGGGTTATACAGCTCATAAACTTGCCTATATGCTAATAAATATCTGGGCATGAACTACATTACTGAAATATAATGAATACTATAATATTTCATGGTGTCTTCTTTCATACATCTTTCCATTACCTCCCTATTCTTCTTATGCCTTACCAGTGTAGACATAAGGGAGCATTCATTTACCCTGACACAATGAGCAAAGTGTAATTTTGAGTGCAATCGCCAAGTTTTTTCCCCACAATGCACTCTTTTCCCCCAGAATGCATACTTCATTTTGGGCACAATGTGGACATTAATTGGATGCAGTTATTCTGCATCTGACACAATTGTGCTGCCTCTGGCGCAACTGTGACCAATTTTTCAAAATGGATGCCTCGTCCAAAACCAAATATTTTCGAAGTCTGTCAGGCATCAGTTCCGGTGTTCAACGTGCAAGCGATGTCTGTGTCCGATTCTTTAGGTGCATGTGTTTTACGTCTATAGGGACACTTGAACTGCTGCCTGGTCAGGAGCTGGTGTTAGATTCAGGGTTCCCCTGCATCAATAGACACATCAGCTCTCAATTTGGAAGGAAAAACACAAAGAAGCACAAAGAACATATCTGGACACAAGTACATCAATCAATGGTTATAGACACAACTCAAGTTGCACTCTGCACTGACAGATATAAAAGATCCCTATAGGGTGACTGCAGCATTATCATAATTATCATTTGTATTATTGGTTACTGTTTAGCTTCGCTGAAAAATTTGTGAAACAGTGAAAAAATTCACGAAACGGTGTTAAATTTGTGAAACGCATTGAAGTCTATGGGTGTTAAAATTATTTTGCAACGCAGCAATTTTTACACTAATTATTATACGTGTGACTATTTTGTCCAGATCAAAGTCAATGGGCGTCAATTATGCACGCAACAATTTTGATGAGCGACAATTTTTTTTGTCACATCAAATTTTTCGCAGGCCAATTTTTGCCACAGTTTTGCCGTTAATCCATGCCTGGTGAATACATTTGCCCATCACTAATTGGCATGAATTTATAAACCACCAAAATAGTCCAAGTTGTATGATAGATGGTATAAACATCAAATATACTAATTACATAAAAATACTGACTGATACATGAGGTAAAGTCCCTGATCAAATGAGCTTACAATTTATATGTATTGGAGGGGATGGTTAATGCCTGGGGCAGACATCAATCACAATTACAATATAGACTTTTGCTTGAATAGGATTTTATAATGGTTTTATTCAAACTCTGTGGAAAAGTATGAAGAAACAGCAATTATATCAATATGCTGGTCACTATTACACCAAGTTATGGACAACTGTAGAACCCTCCCTCCCTCCCTAGTCTGAAGGCCAAATCATCACTCGAAGTCCATGGAGGTGACGGCACAGTCCATTGATGAGGTATTTCACCCTAGTGGACTGTGGTGATCTCTAACTTCACTCTTTGATAAATATACCCCTATGTGTGTCTAGTAGCTGTCCAGGCTGAAGAACTAAAGGATGTAACCTATGTAGAGATAAACTTGGTTGCTCTTGGTGGCTATTTGAAGACTTCAATAACTCAAAGAAAATATTCTGCAAAGTCCCAGGTTAGTATTGCACCCAGAAATAAAATAATAACACATAGCATGGCTGCTAGAAAAGAATAATTAACATTAAGCATTACTACCACAAGATATGTCCCAGAAGATTTAGCATGAATAGCAACAGCCCATAAAGTATGTTAAGATAGTGTATTGACATGCATCATGTGAGGGGGATGGGAAGTTGTATGAGCTCATTGACTTCTGTGGACTAAATGTTGTGGACAGAAATGTTATGGCGACACAGGGAGAGTTTTCAGCAAAACTGCCACAGATGGGACTGCTATTAGCAGGTAGGTCTGCTTGTCAGTGCAACTATGCAACTATGGGATCAATTTATTGCAAGGGGCTATGATGTGAATCTGGTTAGATCGGCATGGGATGCCAGGAGATCACCTCAAAACCTTAGACCATAGGCCCATTCTCCAAACTACTTTTATTCCTCTTCTCATACTACATCTTTATTCTCCTAGTCTCTTTTCCTTAGATACTATAATCTATCCTTAGTAGCAGGAAGGGCCACTGACACCTCGGCCCAGTGTCCAGTTGGGCCAGTGCGACACTGGATTTACAAGTGTGGCTAGGGAGCATCTCACCTCTTTTGACACTGGACAGTCAACCAAGACTTGCTTCAATGGTTGAGCAGCCCCAAGGACAAAATAGTCAAGTATATGTAGAAATTCATATTTTTGCTTACAATAACAAACTAAATGGTAAAAAAAATGGATAAAAGGTAACTGGCCAAATAAAAGGATAAATGGCGCCACTGTGACCAAGTGATAGATGCTATTTGGACAGTATTCCCTGTCTTCTTATAAGCCATGTCTACAAACGTCTCCTTTACTGTGCACATCTTAAATACTGTGTGCAGGCATGTGAATGCCAGGTACTAAACTGTGCAGGCATATTTCCTATGGGCTTCACAATTTCTTTGCTTGTGTCTGGTACGAAGGCACAACTTTGAGGGAACCTTGCTTACAAAAAATGATATGCAAATATAAACCAGGATATGCATTAACATTAATTATGTATTTAATATCACTCCTTCCTTTGTTACAAATTTGCATTTAGCATGAATGTAGCATAGCAGTTATAGAATGATGGGGTGTGGGAGTCCAACAATTTAATTGACTGAATTATTATATTATCACTTGGCAAATATATGGCAAGAGCAAGCACTATACTCCATGAATATATTAGCTACAAGATTTCTAAAAAGACCAATGGTAAAAATCCAGCCTGCTTCATACTTTCCTATAATGTTTTCTAAATTCTGAAGCTAATGATTTACAAGGGCATCATAAATGTTAAATGCTTTATTTCCCCTTCAGGTATATTTGTAACATCTTCATAGGTTGCTAATTTATGGCTCCATTCCAACCTTAAAGGGGTGGTTCACCTGTAAGTTAAAATTTAGTATGTTATAGAATGGCCAGTTCTTATCAGATTTTCAACTGGTCTTCACTTAAAGGGTGGCTGTTACACACCACTTAATCTTTGTTAATAAAGTGTCCTTGGCAAGTTGCTTCCGAGTTTCTGACTTCACAAGGTGTGATTTCCATTAGAGGGAAAATAAATGGTCTATGTTTTATTATATAATCCAAGTATCACTAAAATGGACATGCCTTTGCTTGCATAATTTACATAATTTTCATATAACAAATTTAAACGCATCATTCTAATCCTGTTTGATAAAAACTTGTTCTAGATATATAATCTTGCACAGAACTTTGTATAGCTTTGGTGCTCATTAAGTGGCATAATATGTAAAGGATAAATAAGTGCATACACAACTTTATTACAGACTCCACTCTTATTCCTTCTCTCTACATTCCCAACCAGCTAAGCCTGTTCCTGTGCCTTGCTGCTACATTCCATTTTGTTAATTTGCCACCTGCCCCTACCTTTCGTTCCTGCTTTTAACTAGTTCCCTAAATGCCACTTGCTCTCATCTGGTTTCTGAAGTGGCTTGAGTTAACGACCAAAAGCCCTGGCCCGAAAAGGGTGTAGATATGGGCCATTACATGTTGGGGTCTTCTGCATCTGTCTGACAGTTGTTTAACCCGGACGGAATAGTTACATTCTGATAGAGCAGAATAATATATTCAGTTTTATAATTGCGCAGTCTTGCTATAACATTTTGTCTATGCTATAACATCTTGTTTTGCCTGCTGCTCTTATTGTGAATGGATTTCTCGACTTAATGCATCGCTTAATGCCTGCATCTCTGGCCTAATATCTTTTAAGAAAGTAAAAGGTTAGAAACCAGCCTCCTCAAGTCTAAATGGCTGACTTTCACAGGAATTAGCCTAATAGAACAGCATAGATTATAGGGGCCATTCATGATCCTGGGAGCAAAAAGTACTAAGGGGAGAAAGTGCGCCTGCCTTTCTACTCATTCTAGGAGCACTGACGCCCCCCTCGGACTGCAATTTCCATTGATCATCAGATGAAGAATCTGACGCATGATACAGAGGGCAGTGTCAGGATGCATATCACAACCCTGTCCTCAATGCCTGCCTTAGTGTGGGCAGTAAGGACAGGGCCTAAAGCGGACCGTGCATCCTGCTGCGCTACATTGCTCCTCAAAATGACACACAAGATTGGGGTGGGAAGGTGGGACACCAACATGCCTCCCCCCACCTTTTTCAATTTAGTGTGGCCTAAAGCAGAGATTTGATTTGATTCAAAGCACAGTCCACAGGTCTTTGTCTCCAAAACTGAGCAGGCGCAACTTACAAAGTGCAGAAGAGGACCCATTGCGGCAAAGGCGCAAATGAGCCTTAATGTGTGAAACAGATCTTGTGGATTATCTTTTTGATGATTTTAAGGATGTTTTTAATGACAGACCTTTAAACACAAAATAACTGTAACCCTTTACTTTGTAACAATATCAATAACATTATTTATTTAATAGACATTTTGGGCTCATTCTTGCAATTCTCTCTTTAAGCACGGTTATGGCATGTGCAAAAGAATGTTCTGCAGTATAAAGCAGAATGAAGATAAGGGGGAAAGTCAGGTTATTCTCCCCGGTCGGTTTCTCAGCTGATCTCATTTGTCATTTTCTTTCTGTTTTTAGAAAATATTTTTTTTATCTCTATCAGTTTTGCCAGTATTTTTCCACTCAAGTCATGAGCTTGTTTCGAAAATTTGACTGATCTCTTTTAGAAGTACAAACTCAGGTCATATGCATGGATTAAAGCACTGTTCTTAGATATACTCTCTGACCATGTACATTGAAAGTCACAGGCTGAGTATCTTTATATAACTTATGGAGCTCAGAATAGTAAATGTCCATGAACTCTTAAAGGGTACATTATCTTTAGGATAATTAGCATTTGAAGTGGGGAAGGATGCGATTCCTCTACTGGTTGGTTTAGTACCACTACCATCCTTTAGATGAATGAGGCAATATTACACCCCAGAGTTTTCTTAAATTAATCTTATTTATTTCTTAATACCAACACTTTGTTAGCTGTGCATTCTTATTTGTGGCATTTCTATTTTATTTGCATAGGAAGAGGAGAGTTGCCACTGCTGAGCGCCAGTATAAAGGCGGCTGCAATTCCTTAAATGGAGGCCCATGAGACTTATTGTTCTTGGGGCTAGGTGTTGCTAACTGCCAGTGGGAGGGGGTGGGGTCTCTCTAGTTGATTGTTTTAAACCCCCTCCCCTTGGCTCAGGGCAGGAGTGAAAGGGGAGGAGATTAAAAGGCAAGGTATTGGGGGGGGGAAGGGCCAGATAACTTTTTGTTTTGTGTTTTTTCCACCCTCCCACCTCCTCCACCCTGGCCTACCCATCCCGCTGGGCAAATGCCCCTAACTTGTTACTTACCCTTCTGCGCAGGTCCAGTCCAGGGAGTTCACCGACGACATCTTCTTCCACGTGATCTTCTTCCTGCTTTGAACGGCGCATGCGCAGTAGGATCATTTCGCCGGTACGATCTACTGCGCATGCGCGTGACTTTTGGCGCATGCGCAGTAGATCCGTACCAGAGAAATGATCCTACTGCGCATGCGCCAAAACACCGTTCACAATGGGGGGTTTGCGCTGACTAGGTTTCCTTCCCCTTTAAGCTGTACAGGTTCAGTTCTTTAAGAGAGAGACAGAGGTCACAGGCAGGAGTGGTTGAATGTACATTAGAACTCAAAGCAGCAGAACGTGGCACGACAGAGTAAGCACCAGAGGGTTGGGTCCTATACCCAGGCTAGCAGGCTGTGATCATACGGTCAGGCTTGCACGGGTGCCTGTAGTATGGACCACCAAGGACCGCACAGAGAAAAGAGCAACCAGGAAGAGCAAGGCAAAGGGCTTTGGGCTTGTCCTTGGTAGATGTTCAGGTGGAATGCTGCAGGACAGAATAAGCGCCAGAGGGTTGAGTCCTATACCCAGGCTAGCAGGCTGTGATCGTACAGTCAGGGTTGCGTGGAAACCTGTGGTATAGACCACCATCGGGCGTGCTGAGAGAGACCAGGGAGAGCAAGGCAAAAGGCTCTGGGCTCCTCCTTGGTGAATGCTCTTAAAAAATTACATGTGATGTCAACTGGGCCACATTTGGTAAAGGGGACTTAATATTCTAAATATTTAATGAAGCTCTTAATTTTTCCACAAGTTTTGGTGTTCAGTCTGGTTATTTAATTAATAGGATTCATTGGTGTGAGGGAAATATTTTCGTTGCAGTGACAACAGATAGTAGCATAGAATATTTAGGGCTCACAATTATTGCTGAGCTCCAATTTGAGGATGGCTCAACTGCTGTACCACTAATGTGTATGTCTGGCCGGGTGCAGTGGTGGACCGGTGTTTACTTAGTAGAGTCACTGTGCCATATATGCTTGGACCACTGTGCCATGAAATAATGGAGGCCATTGTGTCGTAATACATACAACAGCCTCTAGACGCCTCCTATAGCCTTTGATGAGTGTCTGGATTCTGGATGGCGGTATTTTTGACTATTCATCCATACAAAATCTCTCCAGTTCAGTTAAATTTGATGGCTGCCGAGCATGGACAGTCTGCTTCAAATCATCCCATAGATTTCCGAAGATATTCAAGTTTGGGGATTGTGACGGCCATTCCAGAATATTGTACTTCTCACTCTGCATAAATGCCTTTGTTTAGGGTCATCGTCTTGATGGAATATCCAACTTGTAATGTGGTTTTCTTCTTCCGTCATGCAAAGCGCTTTTTGTTATGACGAAATAACTACATTTTTGTCTCATCAGTACAAAGCACTTTGTTCCAAAATGACTGTGGCTTGTCTAAATGAGCTTTTGCATACAAGTGACTTTGTTTGTGGCGTGAGTGCAGAAAGAGCTTCTTTCTCATCACCCTGCCATACAGATGTTCTTTATGCAAATTGCGCTGAATTGTAGAACGATGTACAGATACACCATCTGCAGCAAGATGTTCTTGCAGTTCTTTGGGTTGTCTGTAACCATTCTCACAATCCTCCAGATATGCCGCTCCTGTATTTTTCTTGGCCTACCAGACCTGGGTTTTACAGCAACTGTGCCTGTTTCCTTCCATTTCCTGATTACATTCCTTACAGGTGAAACTGACAGTTTAAACCTCTGAGATAGATTTATGTAGCCTTCCCCTAATCCATGATACTGAACAATCTTTGTTTTCAGATCTTTTGAGAGTTGCTTTGGGGCTCCCATGCTGTCACTCTTCAGAGGAGAGTCAAACAGAAGCACAACTTGCAATCGGCCACCTTAAATATCTTTTCTCAGGATTGGACATACCCTGCCTATAAAGTTCAAGGCTTGACAAGCTAAATTTGGTGTTGCCAGTTATCGGTATTCAGCAGTTACATGCATTCAAACTAGCAACCCAAAATTTTTGCACAACCAGTTTTTCATATTTGATTTAATTTCATACAATTCAATACTGCTTCACTAAAAATCTTTGTTCAGAAAACACCCCAGTACTCTGGGAAATGAAAGACATACAACGGTTATCTTTTTTGTTTAATGTGGAGTAAATTATTATGCAGGCTTAGAGGGGTTCCCAGACTTTTTCATATGACTGTATACTGAGGCTGCTGAACACTGGGATCAATGTGCTGTAATGTAGAGAGTTAACTGAGCAATAATATACTACAGTTAAAGTTACATAATATAGTGAATAAAGTACCCCCTATTGTAAAATATAAGGATATTATAAGTCACATAGGAGTTCTATGACCAAACAAAAGCATGTGACAAAAGGCAGAGTGCTTTTTTTAAATGTATTTGTCTGTATCACAATTACAGGTCTCCCTTTGCGTGTTGCACCAATTGGTGCATGGTTTTAGACAACTGAAGGGCATGGAAGTGCACACTCATAACATACTTGAGTGCAAACCCTTCCCTTGCAGACACAAGCTCTGAACATATATCTGCAATGTACTAACTGATGCAAATCTTTGTGCCTCCAGTATTTGGGGCCAGATCTTGCATGCGACTGTGGTGAGCACAGTTATGCTGGAATGCACATTTGGGTAAGAAAAATAAAGAAAAATAAAATGAGAAAGAAATGTGGTTGTGGGGCTTGCAATGAGATTGTAAGATTCCAGATAAGGTAAAAACAAAGAGAATGTGTTTGTATTAATAACATACACGACACTGACTGAATTTGAAGTAGTATAAACACTCTGACCGCAAAATGAAAATAAAGCAGCTTCACCCTCTTGTTATATTTCTGACATACTTTTGGAAAATACCATGAGAATAATTCCATCAAGAAGAAATGACTTATGCCAAGGCTTTTTTTTTTAAATTAATTTAAGGATTGTGTGCCAGAAGTCTTGGATGAGATGACAAAAATCGAGCCTACCCTAAGCATTTGTACAGTTATGGGATCCGTTATCCAGAAAGCTCTGAATTATAGAAGGCTGTCTCCCATAGACTTTTTTCCTTTTTCTCTGTAATAATCGAACAGCACCTTGCACTTGATCCAAACTAAGATACAGGTATGGGACCTGTTATCCAGAATGCTCAAGAATATCAAGTGCAATGTACTGTTTCATTACTACAGAGAAAAATGATATACTTTTTAAAGCTTTGAATTATTTGGATAAAATGGAGTCTATGGGAGACAGCCTTCCTGTAATTTGGAACTTTCTGGATAACGGGTTTCGGGATAACTCATTATAATCATAGGCCTATGAGTAAGTGCCCCAACAGGCACGAAACGCGTTAGACCACGTCTTAATATGTCCTAATAATTTTTTTTTTTTTTACTTGCTGCCTGAATACTTTTTGGAAGAACTCACATATCTGGTGTTGGTATTGTGTATCTATCCAACCCACTATGGATTGCATCCATGTTGAAGTTGCACTGCATTTTCCTGTATTAAAACAAATTTAAAATCAGGTCATCAGGTATTAAAATCGGTATTTAATCCAGTTAGTTTTGTATTTGTAATAAAGGTATGGGATTACGTACACGAAAATACTTCAGCAGCACTCCGATTATGGTGAAAAAATTGGAACTTTATTCGTGCCTCAAGCTAAGCGATGTTTCGAGCCAGGGCCGGACTGGGGGTAAAAAGCAGCCCGGGCAAATAAATCAAAGCAGCCCACACATAAACATGCAATGGTTTTATACACATCCACTCATTGGTAAAACTGCAACCAATAATGTGTATAAAGTGCTGTCTTTCTCACTTAAAGGAAAACCAAACCCTTGCTAATAAAAACCCCCATCCCCAAAGATCCCCCTTTCCTGCTCCCCCCCAGCCTAGGTGGTACCTTTGGTAAATGTCCCTAACTCTTTACTTACCCCTTGGTGCAGATTCAGGGCATCAGAGTTCACGGGCGCCATCTTTTTCTCTTCGGGAAGAGAGTGGCATAATGGTACATGCGCAGTTGGAGCAATCTTCTGTTTCACGACAAGTGCGCATGCGCCGAAAGTCACGGAAATTGCCAAATCGCCGGAAGACCCGTAGATTACGGAAGAGAAGAAGACGGAGCCTGTGAACTCTGATGCACTGAATCTGCACCAAGGGCTAAGTAAAGAGTTAGGTTAGGGACCTTTACCAAAGGTACCACCTAGACTGGTACTTTTTTTTCTATCTCTAAAATGACTCTAAATAGTGCATAGAATAATATACCTTTCTCTCTCAGTTCAGCTGATTCTTGCTCTAGGGTGAAGCCCTACTCCCTCACTGTGCTGTCCTTATCTCTTTGACTATGAAAGTAGTCGGAGAGGAGCCAGCTGCACGTACACCTACGATTAACAGTAAAGCAGGAGCCACTGTGCAGGAGCATTTTTTTTAAGCTTGATCCTGTCAGTCTACCGGACTCGGACTCACTGCGCAGCAAGAAGAGGATTATCAGGAAAAGCTCTTTAAGACTTCTCCAGCTCATTATATGTCTTTAACCGGTTGCTGATCATTAACTACTTGCAAACTCTACCAAACTAGTCAAAATTCTTTTTTTTAAGCAGCTTCTATTAGTGTGTGTGACTAGCTTTGAATTGTATATTCCTTCTTTCACATGCTCTGTTTAGTTAAAATCTCCTTACAATCCAAAGCCAGGCACATTTCGAATTCGGGCAATACTGTGTTAATTTTCAGAGCAGCAGCGCATTCCAGGAGGCAGACCAGAAGTTATGAGGGGGGAGCATTGACCTGGCCAGCAACTATCTTCCTTCAAAGACAGAGCAGCCTGTGCAGGAAGAAAAGAAGGAAGTTATTTCGAGTAGCGTGTCTCCCAGGGTCGGACTGGGGGGCCTGGGGCCCACCGGGACTGCTGTCCAGGGCCCCCCAGCCCCCGCCAGCCCCCCAGCCCCCGCCTACCCTTGCTGCAGGGCCCCTGCCTCCCCTTGCTGCGGCACCAGCGCCGCGCTCCTCTTTGGCGTTGTCCCATGCCGGCGCGCATGCGCAGACGGCACCCGTGCCGACGAGAATGCGCAGACAGCGCATCGCGCCGGCTACGTTTTTTTTTTTTTAACTATTACGATTGGGGGTCTGGCCCGGCGGGGCCCCTTGAAGGTCGGGGCCCACCGGGTATTTTCCCGGTGTCCCGCAGGGCCAGTCCGACACTGGTGTCTCCTACACGGTATGCGCGTCTGTTAGTGTTTGCGCGCTCCCAGGGAGTGAATGGATCCTCACAACTGCTTCCTCCGACGCACCGTGACACAGTTTTCCACGCCCCCTCTTCTCTGGACGGTGGAGGCATCCCTGGGTTATGGTGTCAGCCACGTCCATTTGCGTGTATGCAGGATTACTCACGGGCAAGTGCAGCGCAGTTTCTAATTAGTATTAACTATCCGGTGCGGCCCACATGAATGAAATATAGAGCGGCCCCTCGGGCATTTGCCCGACCAGAGACATTGCCAGTCCGGGCCTGTTTCGAGCCCTTCCAGCCCTTTATCAAGCTTGATAAAGGGCTGGAAGGGCTCGAAACGTCGCTTAGCTTGAGGCACGAATAAAGTTCCAATTTTTTCACCATAATCGGAGTGCTGCTGAAGTATTTTCTTGTACGTGAACCAGACCTGGGCAGACAGGGTCACAGACGGCACCCGACGCTGCAAAGAGCGGTGAGAGAGTGTGTGTGTAGCACTACTTTGTGTTTTTTGAAAGGTATGGGATTAGTTATCCGGAAACCCATTATCCAGAAAGCTTAGAATTATGGAATGTCCATCTCCCATAGACTCCATTTTATCCAAATAATTCAAAACGTTTAAAAATTATTTCCTTTTTCTCTGTAATAATAAAACTTTGTAACTAATCCGAACTAAGATATAATTAATCCTTATTGGAAGCAAAACCAGCCTATTGGGTTTATTTAAAGTTTACATGATTTTCTTATAGATTTATGGTATGAAGATCCAAATTATGGAAAGATCCATTATCTGGAAAACCTTAAGTCCCGGGAATTCTGGATAACAGGTCCCATATCTGTACTTATTTTGAACATTTTCAAAAATAGTTGCTATTTAGTAGGAAGTGCACGTAACATATTTTAAAACCTGTCAATTGCAGCTAGAGCCCCCCTGTTTGTATAAAGGCAGTTTAGAACTATGTATGTGTTTTGCAGAAGTGACAACCCCCCCACTTAAAAAGTTCTGACCCACTGGTTGTTCAGTTTACAATAAGTTACTATGTTGGTTTAAACTGCAGCTCCTGCCCCTAAAGGAAGGTATAGGGGTAAATTTATCAAAGAGTGAAGTTCCGCCACTAGAGTGAAATTCCGCAGCTCTTAATTCATTTCTATGGGATTTTGAAAGGCGTATTTATCAATGGGTGAAGTGAACGTTCACCCTTTGATAAATACGCCTATAAAAATCCCATAGAAAAGAATGGAGAGTGGCGGAACTTCACTATTAACTTCACTCTTTGATAAATATACCCCATAGTATTCCATGCATAAAGGCGCTCTGATGTGACAAACTTGAAGCAAGATTTGTCTATATCTTGCTTAGTGTCTCCTCTGAATAGGATCTAATCTATTCACTTGCATCTCTTTTTCTTTGTAAGCAAAAACTTTAATATCTGTTTTCCATTTCTGAAACTAATATTTGTTGTTAGGTGGAGGAATAATTCAGCAAAAATGTATGCAGGGGGAACTTCCTTGACTTGAAAGAAACGGAGGCACGCTTCATACCTTGTGGCTCATTCCCCATTATTCTCTTGCTTGCAATAGTTTCTAGTAGAGTGAAGACTATAAAAAATATTTCAAATATTGTTTTTTAGAGAACCTTGTCGCTGAAGGGTAGATAGATAGATAGATAAATGCTGACAAATTGCTTGTGTATTTCACCCAAAAAGGTAACAACTGAAGTGATCAAAATGTTTACATTACTCTAGTCTGGTTTAAGCCAGAAATGTAAGCAAATCCAATACTGTAATGAATATGAACCCTGCAGGAGTACTGACGTGGGTATAATCAAACGTTTGGGGGGGGGCATACTATAGATTATCTAGTACTTCACCCTAAATAAGCAATAGGCTCCAAACTCCTGTTTTCATTCATGTTTGCACTCAATCTTCATCCAGCCAATCTATACCTTTACGGCTTTCCTGAGCATTTATAGGTTTGTTCATTTATTATTACTACTTTACCAAATGTCATCTTTCAATAGAGCTGTTTACTAAAATGGATTAATAAGGATCTTGCTTAAATGCACGTAGCTCTGCATTACACTTTTATAAGCAGATGAAACTGATGAGGAATAAGCAGCACCAGATGTTAAACTGCAATAAGTGTTTAAAGGAGAACTAAAACTGAACTAAAAGAATAGGCTATAAATGTTGTACATTATGTTTTAGGTTTCTGTGCCAGCCCAAGGCAACCACAGCCCTTGAGCAGGGAAGATATGTCCCTACAAAGTAGCCCCAGTAGCTCCCCTTTTCTGCTGATTCACTGCACATGCTCTGTGCTGCTGTCACTTACTGACCATAGCGGCCAACGTGTAATATACTGTATATAAATAATAGAATGAATATAAGGATGATTAGTAATTAATACAGATAATTACTACATGGCAGCACAGAAACCACTGCAACTAGAATCAGAATTTAAAAAATTAGCCTTGTAGCATCAGCTTATATTACAGGCCAACCGAATTTTCTGCTTGATAAATTGCGACGACCACTAAGCTTAACTTCTCAACAGCTGCTCAGAGCCCAATGACCATATATATCTGCATGTGTCCCAACATGGCAGCCTGCACTGGAAGCTTCCTCACAGTGCAAGTTTTTTCTCCTTCAATGAGAAAAAGTTATCTCATGGCTTATCACGTGAAAATTCATGGATGAGATTCAATTCAAGAAGAAAAAACTGTTCTCCAAATTCAGTTCCAGTTTTTCCCCATAGTCTTTAATAGAGTTTTCACATGATAAACCAAGAGATTTTTCTGAATTTAATTGCATCTCAAATTGAATCTTGTCCATGACTTTTCGGGGCCCATTCACTAAATTCGAGTGAAGGAATAGAATAAAAAATACCTCGAATTTCAAAGTATTTTTTTGGCTACTTCGACCATCGAATTGGCTACTTCGACCTTCGACTACGACTTCGACTTCGAATCGAACAATTCGAACTAAAAAACGTTCGACTATTCGACCATTCGATAGTCGAAGTACTGTCTCTTTAAGAAAAAACTTCGACCCCCTAGTTCACACCTATTCGAAGTCGAAGGATTTTAATATGCCAGTCGAATATCGAGGGTTAATTAACCCTCGATATTCGACCCTTAATACATCTGCCCCTTCATGTCATAAACCTTTATCTCACTGAATTGAATCTAGCCCTTTGTGCATGAGGCGACAACAACAAATAGCAGATAGAAACCGAATGTGATAAAATGATCAAAGAGTAAAGGGAAGATTGCAATAAGGGGAAGATTTAAGAATCTACGCTCAATGGATTTGGGCATTCAATTGCAGTAATTTTGAGTGAGCCTGGGAAAGCAGCCGTATCTTTATTTTAAGATTTCCATTTTCATGGAATACCCTGTAAGAAAGTTTCAAAGGAGTTCTCACAGCACTTTTGTGTTTATTACCTTGTTCCAGTGGTCTGACTCTCAAACATATGGACACATCAAAACACAATTAGTTTCTGTAAGTAAGGGGGGCCAGCACACTCTACAGATATGCTGTCATAACCTTTTACTGTCCCATTCCACAAGAGCAAAGTTTTGGGGGTATCCAGCTGATGAAGGAAACATTACTGTGGAATGGCACAATAAATACCTTTCACAGCATATTCTTATTGTGTCCTGGCCCCCCTTATTTATAGAATCTGGTCAAGGCAGAAACCCATTTAGAGTATATAGAGTTACGGACTCACTCTACGATATGCACATGGCACTAACAACACATGGTACTGTGTTTCCCATTAATTTTGAATGATTGGGGTGAATATTTGCAAATCATTCCATGTACTATTTCCATTAATGAAATAAAGAAAACAAACTTACACTACATAAACGCTTAGGGGCAGATTTATTAAAGGTTGAGTTGTATTTAACCCAAAAATTCGAGTTTTCGAGGATATTGTACACTCAAAATTTTTGGGTTAAAAAAAAATAGAATTGTTTGTGTTTTTTTTTTTAAAAAAAAAGGGGATTGTTCAAAATTTATTATACCCCAAAGCTGGAAATAGTTTAAAACCGAAATTACTCCAGCTAAAAACCTGTCAAAGCCATGTAGAAGTCAATAACAGTGGCCCTTCCACCATTTGAAGATGTTTGTAGCCTTCATGATGTTCTGGTTTTTTTTGGTTGGTTTTGCTAGTAAACTTGATTAATTTGAGTGATTCGAGTTTTTTGGGGGGGAAAATAGATTAATTCAAATTCACTGATTCAAGTTTTTTCCATTCAAGTCTTTTCTTAAATCGGAAAACATTTGATTTATAAAAAGGTATAAAAAAATTCACCAACCTCTAAAACACGACCTTTGGTAAAGGACCCCCATAGATTAGGAAAAATTTTTCCAAACAAAGATAATCTTAGAATGTAGAAATTTAGAAGAAGAAATTCTAAAATCAAGTCAATGTGATCAGGCACATGATTTAAGACCTAGAAATATCTCAAGAAATGCGGAAAAAGAGCAATCATGAAAGCAAAACTTGAAAGTGGCAATATATTAACTGTAACAATAGATGAAGGCTAACAGTGTAATCTGATTAAGACTGGAAATATGTTGGTTACACAGGCAACTCTAAAACATCTAATAGATTAATGAATTATTCCCTCACTGTATAACTCAGACAGTGGAACTGTGAAACTCAAACCAACATTCTGAATTCACAAAAATAAAAATAAAGTCATATGTGTACTGTTTTGATAATGTGTTGTGTGGTTTAAATAGTGATTAACAGATTTAAGATTTGGCTGCTCATCACTTGTTCTCCCAAGGCTCTATTTGTATGAGAATATATTGCACCGATTGTGGTACAGCCAATCTACAGTTCTTTTATCAGTAGACTTTACTTTCATCAGAATTCCTTTATTTTTTGATGTTTATATATCTATGGATTTGTTTTGCAATTCAATGTTATTATTGCTGAAATCCACTAGAAAGGAAAATTGGGGCAACACAAGCAGGAGAGGTGCAGGCTTGAAAAGGAACTATCGCAAAAATATAAATATAATATAAGCTTCATCATGCTAAAATAAGAACATTCCTAAATATAATCAATTAAAAATTCTGCACCATTTCTAAAATAATAATGTTTCAACTCACTATCCCCTCTCAGCATCTGTATCTCTTCCAAGCTGAGCACCAGTAAAAATACAAGGAAAGTTGATACTTTATTGGATGTGGGTATCCTTTATTTCCTTAATTTAGCTGAAATCCTCATCCAAGCTATTTAGGAGTAAATTTATTCACTTTTGACTTTCATTCACATTTTTTATTGTCTTTTTTTCCCTACAAACACATTTTTTATCTCCAAATCCTGCCAGGTTTTAGAATAAAAAATTGGATAAAAATAAATATGACAGTAGGAAAAATTAAAATCATAGAAATAAAAAAAGCAGGTGAAAGCAAAAGTAGATTTTGCAGTTAACTTGAGTGTGAATAAATATTCCCCTTTGGGTTCTACTGTTCTATTGCACAAACCATTTAAAAACTCTCCTACAAAACAATAGATAATGCCAAATTAAGAGAACATATCCAAAAATGCATATAATATATTTTGCCACCGATAGTGGCAGTATTATTTGTTCTTTATTATAAAAAAAAAAAATAGTAAAACCTCTAAAAATAAATAGAAACCTCTAAAATACATTCACATATATACAAAGTTAATGGTAATCCAGCCTGACTTTGTGCAGGGAGCAGAATCAGAGAAAAGAGTCTGCTAACCACAAATACTGAACAAAGAGAGTGGAATCACTTCAAGGACACAGCTGGAACACAATGTCACATGCAGAAAATTACTGATAAACACTAATAAGGTCATATTGCAACAAACAATTACTGAGAACGAAAAGGAGTAAAACCCCTCTCTATCTAGTCACCCACCAATTATTTATAACTCATTGATTGATATGCAGCAATATCTGTATTATTCAACTGTTCAGCATCCAATGATTGTGAATAAATTAAATAAATAGTTTGAATTAAAAGTTTGTGATTCGTTATTACGTGATGGTGTTAACCACCAGAAAGTGATTACCCAATTAAGTGATCAAGTACAAGCTACTGTGTTATTATTACAGAGAAAAAGGAAATAATTTCTAAAAATTTGGATTATTTGGATAAAATGTCTATGGGAGACAGCCATTCCGTAATTCGGAGCTTTCTGGATATCGAGTTTCCGGATAAGGGATCCTATACCTGTACTATATTTTGGCTTAATTTATTATTTTTTATATGTGCAGGTACCTTTATTTAATACTGGTCATTGAAGTCATGAATTTTGAATAGAATCGGCACTAGCACTTTAAATTAATCACTGAATCATTTATTTTAGAATAAAGCAATTGATGAATTGTTAATTAACTGCACATAGCACTTAATTGGGTAATCACTTTCTGGTGGTTAACACCATCACGTAATAACGAATCACAAACTTTTAATTCAAACTATTCATTTAATTTATTCACAATCATTGCATGCTGAACAGTTGAATAATACAGATATTGCTGCATATCAATCAATGTGTTATAAATAATTGGTGGGTGACTAGATAGAGAGGGGTTTTACTCCTTTTCGTTCTCAGTAATTGTACAATAATCAGATAATTATACCTCTCTCTCTCTCTCTCTCTCTCTAGAAAGTGAATTTAGTTTTAAGTAGGGTATACAAAACAAACCTTCTTCTCGTAGCAACAAACAATTATGTTATGACATCAGAGTCATGTTTTTGAGAAGCAGTAATTCATGAAAACTTAGCCCATTGCTGCCCATTATGCAATATGTTTGTATATGTATATAATACTGAGGTACAGCTTGCTTGTCTCTAGTTTGAAAAATTCCTGCTGCGAGAGAACATATAAAAAACACAGAGCTAAGAAGTCGAAACAGACAACTATTTCAAGTGAAAAGCAGATAAATGGAAGGGTAAATCAGCACATCCAGTATACATAAAGATTCCCAACTTGGCCAGTTTGCCAAATTTGCAGATCTTTGTTCACTTCAGCCACAACCATGTGCTGGGCGATATTGGGATGATCCAATCACTGGGCCCCCAGCAATCAACTGGAACATAAAGCAAGTCTAGGCAGGACAGTTGGGCAAGGACCTCATCAATGTAGTCCTCATCTGATGGAAGTTTCTAACCTGCTCATTGCCAGATATCAGTCATGCAGTCCCTTAGGTAGGCCTCATACATGACCAATAAGTTACTAAATCATTCTGGAGAGGCAGAGTTGGCAGTTTATGTCAACCTTAGTCCCATGACATATTAAGGTTACTGTCAGGTCCCAACAGGTCAGGCTCAGGTTGAACCGACATCTCCTCTGGCCAATGTCCCCACGCCAGTGCCTGTTACTAGTGAGGGCGCATGTTCTAATGCGCGAGCTCGTGCGTTTTAGCACTGGTGCACGTTCACATGGCCGTGCGCGTCCAGACGCAGGAGCCGGTTTTGACGCAAGCGCGCATTCACATGCGCGCGCGCGTCCAGACGCAGGTGCGCGTCCAGACGCAGGCGCGCGTCCAGACGCAGGCGCGTGTTCTGACGCAAACATGCGTCCTGGGGTTAAAAGGTCACTCAGGCCTAGGCTCAATGCGAGGTGATCGTCTCTACTGACACTAAGCGTATTTACTACTGATGATTATTCTGATTACGACTACGGCTTGTTCCTGACTATTCTTCTGATTATCCCTGGATTCCTGTGTTTGTTATTCCTGATCTCGACCTTGGCTTCCCTGACTACTCTGCTGGATTTCCCTCAATTGGCACCTGCTTCCTGATCGTTCTCTCTGTATGACCTGGCCTGTTCCTGACTTCGTCTCTTCAACTGCAGATAAGTGCTGAGTCCTTATTACGAACTGTTATTCTGTGGGCTCACTTAGCACTCCTGCTATTCCTTATCTGGGCCGTCCTGTACCAACTTTCAGGACGCAACTCAGTGGGAAGCGTGGGGGAGGCTCATACCTTCAGACTCGCCTTGATACTTGACAGTTACTGAACCCCAACCTGACTCCTAATATCCTCTTATTTTAAAGTATATAGTATATCTGATTTGTTGCTTTTGGCAACTGCAATTGTGCAGTTCAGTTTGCAAATGAGACCTATTGTGTTCAAAGGTATTATGACTTTAAGGATTGCAGGGACCCGAGTTTGTTTATTGAAGTCAATAAGATACAAGAAGCCAATAAGATTTAATAATTTGCATTCAATTTAAGCATTACGGAACACCCCAATTATCATCCCATGAGACGTAAATGTTCTATGCCACTATCTATTGTCACTGCAACACAAATATTTCCATCTAACCAATGAATCCTATTAATGAAATAACCAGACTGAACACCAAACCTTGTTCAAAATAACAATAACCAGAGGTCACACCTTTATTAAATTTAATTTAACCAAGGAGGAGCCCAGAGCCCTTTACCCTGACTGTACGATCACAGTCTGCTAACCTGGGCAATGGACACATCCCTCTGGTGCTTACGCTGTCTTGAGCATCCCCCAAAGACAAGCCTGGAGCCCTTTGCCCAGCTCCTCCTGTTTGCTCTTTTATGAGTGCACCACATGGTGGTCCATATTATAGATTTCTGTGCAAGCCTGAACTTATGATCACCGCCTGCTAAACTTAGCATAGCCCCCACCCTCTGCAGCTCACTGTTCTGCCACATTCTGCTGCTGAGTTCTGATGTACATTCAGCCACTCCTGTTTGTGACCTCTGTCCTCTTGAAGAACTGAACCTATACAGTTTAAGGGATTAGGAGGGTGGAAAAAACACAAAAACAAAAAGCTTATCTTGCCCAGTCCCTCCACATCTCACCTTTTAAACTTTAATTGCCTCCCCTTCTATACCTGCCTTGAGCCAAGGGAAGGGTGTTGAAAACAACCAACCAGAGAGATCCATACCCCCTCCCACTGACAATTAGCAACACCTAGCCCCAAGAACAATAGGTTTCATGGGCCTCTATTTAAAGGAACAGTAACACCAAAAACTGAAAGCGTTGTAAAGTAATGAAATATCATGTACTGTTGCCCTGCACTGGTAAAACTGTTCTGTTTGCTTCAGAAACACTACTATAGCTCATATAAGCAAGCTGCTGAGTAGCAATGGTGGAAATTGAAAAACGGCTATATGGCACAGGATAAATAATGGATAACAGATAGTATTATGTTCTATAGAGATTATCTGCTATCTGCTGTGTAACTTGAGCCTTTTCTCCTTTGAATAGCTGTCCCCATGGCTACACAGCAGCTTGTTTATATAAACTATATTAATGTTTCTGAAGCAAACACAGCAGTTTTACTAGTGCAGGGCAACACTGCATTATATTTTTATTATTTTAAAACAATTTCATTTTTTGATGTTACTGTTCCTTTAAAGAATTTCAGCCATCTTGAGCCATAAATGTTTTATGCCGCTATCTGTTGTCACTGCAACACAAATATTTCCATCTAACAAATGTATCCTACTAAATAAATAACCTGGTTGATTACCAAAACCTGTGGAAAACAAGAGGGACCAGAGGTCACCTTTATAAAAAAATTTGTATATTAAGTCCCCTCCACAAAATGCTGCCCAGCTGATATCACATGCCATTTTTTAAGAGCATCCACCAAGGAAGAGCCAAGAGCCCTTTGCCCTGCTCTCCCTGGTTTCTTTGTTCTCAGTGTACCCCATGGGGGTCTATACCACAGATTTCTGCACAACCCTAATCGTACATTCACAGCCTGCTAGCCTGGGCATAGGACTCTCTGGTGCTTACACTGACCTGCCGCATTCCGCCAATAAAAAATCAGACCTCCTTACCTATGGTCCAGCATCACACTCTTTTTTACCCCACTGCCAAACCATTGCCATTGACCTCAAAGTGCTAGCTGTGCCTCTGGATCCAAAACCTTCTCAATGCATGCCATCCTGTAAATTTGCATTGAAAATATCCAAACCAATGTCTGAGAAGTGCACTCCATCCTGCCTATACAATCTTTGGGCAATCGCCCAACAATTCATATCAATGTTCCTTTCCCTGCATACATTTGTGGGAAAACTATTTTTGACAAAACAATTTGTGACAAAGTTAATAACACAAATGTTTCAATCCAGCTGCACCAACTCAAATACTTGGGTCACCCTTTAAATATACATGTTTTTGTGTCCTGATGTACTGCTTGATACAATCATTCATCTTTCTAGTTTCCTTATTTGCTCTCTCTCTCAGATGCAGAAGTTGCTGCTCATTCTAAACAAATGATTACTCAGTTTATTACTGTCCCAACCAACCACTGAACATAACCTTTTAAAACCTCACTACAAACTGGTATCTGGGTAATGCTGTACTATACTTATGTCTTAGAAATGGACCAAATTTCCACACTGCAAATTCCTGTATAAGTTTCCATGTGCAATTTGCAGCTTGTTGTTGTATAATTATCCAGTTAACTTTGTTTGACTGACTATATTTGACTTTGACTAAGCATTAGATGATCTTTCTATATTCTGATGTCTGCCTTTTACGGCCCTCCTGATGCCTTTTTGTGTCAATTGACCTGCCCAAAGTCCATAAAGCTATTATGAATTGTACTATTGCTACTTCCTCATACATTTTTCCTGGAAGTTGAGCTCTTTATCAATTGCATGGCCCTTGTACCCAAACTGCCCAACTGTAGTGGAAATGTTCACCACTGTTTCTGTACATATGGTGCCACAGTGAAAAAACCTGTACCATCAAACCTGGACAATGGGTCTGCAAGTATGTAGGTGGCTCTAAAGTATTGTGTTGTTTTCAAAACAGCTCCATACAAGGTACCCAAATGAACTGATTGCTATATACTGTATCTGTGAAGATTCTCAAGACCTGCAATGTTCAGGGGTAAAGATTCCCTATATTTAAGGACTGCTTAGCTTGACCTCAAGTGTTTCCTTAAAATGGACTCTATGGTAGATGCCTAATTTGGAGATACCCTATCATCCCCTAATTTGGAGATTTCTGAATATTGGGGTTTTCCCGTACCAGTAATATTATATATGTGCAGTGAGTAAACTATTCAATG
Organism: Xenopus laevis; assembly: GCF_017654675.1. Classification (NCBI taxonomy): domain Eukaryota; kingdom Metazoa; phylum Chordata; class Amphibia; order Anura; family Pipidae; genus Xenopus; species Xenopus laevis. Next base: position 115,412,346 of record NC_054375.1, on the reverse strand, counting down.
AATGTTCTGCTTTCCAATAATTCTTTTTTTTACTGAGCAGTCTTGAATTTTAGTTAAACAAAACGGTGGAGGAAGTAATGAGAAAAACATGAATCCATCAAGTACTTTATATAATGGAAAATCCTGTGTATTTTTTAAAGTAAAAAAAGACGTTTTTAATAAAAGCTCTAAATATTTGGCTCATTCTGAATACTGTGGGGCATGTTAAAAAAATATGAATTTGTGAGGGAAAACCCCCTTATTTGTGATTTCCCCCCCCCGCCAAATTCTCAAATTTCTTAACTTCAATCACACTGTCACAGCGAAAAACACAGTTGCCTTTTCTCATGGGAAAAAACCCAAGATGAAAATAACACATATGCTTGAATGTTGAAAATAAACTTTGCACCGACTTCTATGGCAACTTGAAAGGTTTTTGATGGCAAGATTTTCCTTTTTATGTTTTTGAAGGTTTGCAGACGATGAAAAAAAATTGCCCACAATTCGAAAATTGTAGCAAAAAATCTAATTATAATAAATGAGCCCCAAAGTGTTAAACAATCATATCTTAATGTCCATTAAAAGAACTGTAAAGTGTGCGGTTTATACACCGAGAAAGGCTAAGCAGAACTAAAGGGCAAGTAGCAAAAGTGCTACAGGCTTAAGAAAATTATATTTTTTCATATGTTTTGCAAGCTGGCTTGGTAAGGACCTCATGATATACTGTGCAACTGACTTTAGAGATTCCCAGCCTCTTCTATTTATCTGCACAATTTGTATTTGCTAGCCAAAAGGCATTTTATTTAAAGGGCCACTATTCCCTCAAATTATCCAGCAGAACAGTGCTTAAAACAGATGAATAGGTTTGCCTGGACTAGTTCTCTCTTTGTACAGAAGAGGCCACCTCCTCTTCTGGCTTCTTGATGTTAAGGTGGCTCCTGTTGAGTTTCAAAAGTAGTAGTGCAGGAAAGAGGAGTACCATCACTTGACAGGCCAGATTTTGGGCTGATCTGTATACGGACCTTCAGAAATTCAGAGGCAACACATAGGGGCAGATTTATCAAAAGGTCGAGGTGAATTTTCGAAGTTAAAAACTTCGAATTTCGAGCTATTTTTGTGTACTTCGACTAGGGAATAGTCCAAATTCGATTTGAATTTGAAAAAAACTTCAAAATTCGAAATTTATCATGAACTGTCTCTTTAAAACTTCGACCATTCGCCATCTAAAACCTGCCGAAGTGCTGTTTTAGCCTATGGGGGACCTCCTTGAACCTATTTGGAGTCAATTGGTGGACTTTTAGAAATCAAAGTTTTTTGGGGGAAAAACTTTGATTCGAATTCGATCAAATGCGCTATTCTTTCGATCGTACGATTCGAATACAGTCGAAAAGGGAACTCTTCAACCCAAAAAAACCTTTGACTTCACTTCGGTTGGTCTTTTTGAATTCGAATTTCGAAATATTTTCAATTCGATATTCGACCCTTGATAAATATGTCCCATAATATTGATTTTTTTTTTAAGAGTGCTGCAGGATGTTATACTGGTTGCATAGAATGAATGAAACCTGCAGGCTGAGCCAGTAATCCTTTCAAAAAAGCTTGATGGAAAATAAAGCAAATGGAAAATAAATATTCCTTAAACCCTATTGACACCTTTTCTGGCACTTTTTTTTAGTTTTACACTGCTGGGGGCATATTTGCTGAAGAGTGAAACTGGAGCTCACTACAGTCAGATAGAGAGAAATTCCACTGCTTTCTGTTCACTTGTATGGCATTTTTTTAAATGAATATTTATAAAAGGGTTAAATCCCCCCATGATATATATGTCCTTGTGAGTTACTGCATGGTGGCATGGGGAAAGACCCGAATGTGTACACGATACACATTCTTGGTCCTCGCACACCCTACCCTCTTGGCTGAATAAAGCTGCCTGGTGCTTACAGGTAGAGGTCCGGCCACCTCCCAATGTCAAGCATACTTGTTACTCCACCTAGTGGGTCTGGGAATTACACATATTGATGGCCGACTAGGAACAATAATAATGCAGACACAATCTCTGATAATACACAATAACTTGCTCTTTTTTCCATAATTAATGTTTTTTTATTCTTAAGCACTAGCATATTAAATTAAAATGCAACTGTGATCTGGTCTAAAAATTACATTTCAATGAGGCTGAAAATCTTATTACTTTCCATTGATGGATGTGTTTTTTTTAAACCACAGCTGCTACAAACTTGTAAATAATTTTATTAAAAAGCAAGGATGTAATTATAGAGCAAACAGACCCTACAACTGCTAGGGGCCCCAGGAACTATAAGGACCCAGTGGGACTTTGACTGATAAGCAGCTGTGATATATGTTTCTGGGAAATGTCTTCTTCCAAAAGTTAAGGGGCCCAATAACTAGTCATTCCACTGCTGAAAAGTTCATGTAGGAGATAGGTCATATGAGGAAGTAAACAGATTACAACATAAACAATTGATGTTACTCTATTACTCTAGCAGTTCATATAAATAGTTCCATTAATAAATAATTGGAACCCCATGGTCAGTCCAGACCACAATAACTGTTAATCAGTTCTATATTTAATGTAGGTCATTAAAAATGAAAAAAATTAATCATTTGGTAGTCAATTGAAATTACCGTTTGATTTCTTTATTCGTTGGTGGTCAGTGTAATTTACCCTATGTTTGAACCTTACACAAACAGGCCAGGCCATTAGGTGCTCAACATATGCTCTCCAATGAAAAGTCACACTTCAATTTCCCCCAAGTCACCAGAGAAGCTTTTTCAAACAGACAGTTTCCAAAATGCCAGTCACCAGCAGCCTTACCTGTCATCTCATCCTGACATGCCAGCTGCCTCTCTTTCTTATATGTCTCATACAGTGCCGCATGCATATGTAGCGCTACATAAATAAAAATATACATACATTTATGCATATTAAGCGTGTTCTAACTTGGAACACCAAATTGGAATCAGCCACCAGAGAATTTACATTGTAAGATGATGCTGGTTTGTCTGTCCCATCAAGCTGTTCTGCATTGTCATTGCTTGAAATATAAGTTAAATGATATACAACTCCAGGCCGCCCTCAAGGTAAAATTTGACTGGGAACATCAAAAATATCCTGTAACTTAAAAATTTCATATAAAAATAGAAAAACATTTTTTTAACAGGATATTTTTGATGGTTTGCATTTTGCCTTGACTGGCCTTGTATGTTCCCCATTATCGAGGATATTTTTGACTGTGCCCCTGATCAAAGTCACCCCTGTTCCAACCTGATAGCAGTCCTGGACACAGGCTCAATGCATGCCCCACTACAGGAGACCACTGCAGAATGGTGGTAAATATGAGGGCCCAGCACCATAACAACCATTCTCCAAATGGAACACATCCTCACTTACCCTCCTCACCACCGTGCTCAACCTCCCAATCCTCTTGGGGAGAACCACAGGGTATTCTGTATGTTTTCTAGCAGTAAGTAAAGAGATCCAGCAACACCTCCATATGTACCTTATCCTTTTCATGTTTCCATATAGAACTAAAGTTAAAGTGACCCTTTAATTCAAAACAATAGAAGGAACAGGTGCTGTGCTAGCTGGAAGCCAATGCCTATCTACACATGATTTTACTTGGCATTCTCCAAACCTATTTACACATACTGTAACTGAAGAGAATACTGAATACTATCTGGTCCCTGCAATAGTCAGCTGTTTCTGTTTTTTTTCTAGGAATTCTTAAAATGATAGGTCCCCTTGAAGCAAAGCTCAGAGTATTACTTTATTTAAGAATCTTCCACAGAAGAGTAAATATATGTAGTGCTTTTGTTCAAATATTTGCAAGCAGTCCTTATAATGAAAATATGCCTGGTATTCACTTTCTGTATAATGACTGACTGTTACAGCTTTCCGTAGGTGTCAGAAATCCCATAATGCACTTACAGCATATCTTTAAATCTCAGGAGCGGCTGGGGGCACCCCTTTTACAGATACAAGCCATCACACCCTCCTGGATCACAAAGTATGTAACTGCTTCTAAGGTAATTTAGCAATTAACTATTACATTTAACATTTAATAAAAAACTAATTTCAAGCTACAAACTAGTTAGTTACACATATTGTTCACAGGTAAGAGAAACAGCAGAGAAAGTTCAGTGAATGAGGTTGGAAGCCTAATAGAAAAGAGGTGAAACCCGTCTATAGGGCCATTCACCCAGAATGTGAAACCAGGTTAGTAGATTTTAACACAATAGCAGTAATTAAATACATTTCTTCACAATGACCAGTCTTGAAGGTTAACCCTGGGCTTCAATAAGAATATACCATTAATATATTTTCACAATGGATACTGTCAGTCTGTGGGGAACAATGGTTTACACATAGGTGAGGCATAATTTATCCCTCTTGTCTGTGTTGGTACTGATAGAACAAAGAGTGGCCCAGAGGGACAAGAGATCTATATCCACAAAGCAAAGCGAGCAACGCTCTGCAGAAACCGCTTTCACCTGAAGATTATTTGCACGCAAACTCCCAGTTTGCAGGTATACTCTATTCACAAAATTTCCTTTTGACATGCTAAACTGTCTCACCCAGAGACATTCACTTACCCCATGTCATGATGGAAATAATGATCCATTTTTGGTTTTAAGACCTTCAATTCATGTAAACAGGTATCAGGTTTAAAAATAAATCCAGGACTGGATCCTTATCATCCTAACAAAATGGGGTTAAAGGAGAAGGAAAGGCATATTTCATTAGGGGTGCCAAAAGTTAGACACCCCCAAGTGCATATACTTACCAGAAATCTTGGGCCTGTGCTTAGGGTTGCCACCTGGCCAGTATTGTTACTGAAAAACCATAAAAACATAGGAAGGCCGGTATTTTACCAGAAAAGGTGGCAACCCTACCGGTGCTCCTAAAAGCAGAAAACTGCACCAGTCCAAGGGTTCTTCCAGCGAGCACCACTGAGCAATTGCTTCCTTCTTCTTTCTTCAAATTTCCCATGCTACTGCCCTTGTGCACCCTTGCCAATAAGGAAGAAGCCAGAACCAATTGCCAGAAGTTTTCTCCTGATAGGCAGTGGTGTAACTACCCGTAGGTAGGCCCTGGTACAGGATGGGCACCCCCTCCCCCTGCTCAGCCACCCGCGATAACCATTATTGCAGCTCCAGTGGGCCCCAAGGAAGTTTTTACACTGCTGATAGGAGCACCAGACTGGGGTTTCAAGTAAGTATATACAATCACTTGGGGGTGCCTAAATTTTGGTACCCCAAAGTAAATACAGCCTTTCCTTTCTTTTATATGATATTTCTGCTTGCCTGAAGTGTATTGTGTATTATTAGCACAACAAAAAGAAATATGTGGGCATGTAATAAATTACAGGTATGGGACCTATTATCCAGAATGCTCAGAACCTGGGGTTATCCAGACAATGGATCTTTCCGTAAATGCAGCCTTTTCTTTCCTTTAATTGACATTTGTGCTTGCCTGAAGTGTGTTCTGTATTATTAGCACAGCAACAGGAAATATGTGTGCATGTAATAAATTATAGGTATAGGACCTATTAGTCAGAATGTGCTGGACCTGGAGTTATCCAGACAATGGATCTTTCCCTAATTTGGATCTTCATACCTTAATTCTACTAGAAAATAGGAATGCACCAAATCCAGGTTTGATTCAGTATTGGGCCAGTATTTGGCCATTTTTTGAAGGGTTCGGATTCGCTGAATCTTCATGCCTGGCCAAACTAAATTCAAATCCTTAAAATCACCTGAGTTTTTGTCACAAAACAAGGAAGTGCGCCAAAATAGTTGGTTCGGTGGATCCCTACTAGAAAATCATGTAAACATTAAATATCATGCCTATGATTAAGGGATTGTATCCCGAAACGTGTAGGGCGTTGGATCCTTGTAGGAGCCTGCAATAAATTTGCTATTTCCTTGAATGGAGTGCCGTCCATCTGTTTGGTATTGAATCTACGTGGAGCGGTGGGGACGCTGTGAACTGAGCACCTAACAGGGAAGGAGAGGAGCAGCCAATGGGAGGGTGAGCTTTGAGCGGTTTATTCAGTTTGAAATTAAACATTAAATAAACCCAATAGGCTTGTTTTGCTTCCAATAAGAATTAAGTATATCTTAGTTTAGATCAAGTACAAGGTACAGTTTTATTATTACAAAGAAAAAGGAATTAAAAAAAAAAATGTGGATGATTTGGATAAAATGGAGTCTATGGGAGATAGGCTTTCAATAATCCAGAGCTTTCTGAATAATGGGTGTCCAGATAACATATCCAATACCTGTATTAGAATGTCCCTTTGTTAACTGTAACCTTACTTTTACTCTAATGTAATTTAAAAACTGAGATTACACATAAAGCTTCCAGTAATTTAAAGTAAAACATAAGAAAAAGAACTATAAAGAACAAGCTGAGGCCGGCGAAGCTGTGTATTTGCAGTAGTTTATTTAAACTGGAGGGTGAGTTTCCATTGCAAGTGTTTGTTAGTGTCACGGTGTTCCATTAGGCAATGTTCTTTCTCTGAAGGTTGCTTCTTTTGTCTCTTGTTGCAGACCCTCTTTAAAGAAAATGCAGTGTGATTCCGGACCAGAAAGTACAAAAATACCTTACCTTGATCACGTGAAACTAAATGATCCTATAAACATTTTACAGTTGTTTGACCAGGTGCTTAACAGTTTATTTAAGCAATGACCTGGTCTTTACTGGTTAGAGATCAAATCCAGTGAGTAGCAGTTTGATGTTGTGGTTTGTAGTATGTAGTTAAAGAAAAGAAAAAAAATTTTCATGGAAAAATCTATTGACCGATGGTCCTGACACAGACAGGCCAACCTCCGACTCCACCCTATGTTCTATTTATCCCAGAGCCACTTATAGGCTGGGTCAGACTGTAAGTATGCATAACCTTTTCTGAATCACCTCCTACTTTTCAGGTGAGAAGTTACACCCCCTAAACCCTTGAATATAGCAACAGGTCATTTGCTCAGTCTTCATATGGGACTTTTAGCCTGTCCCTTTTATCAGATACCTGATAGGATATTCATGCTTCTGTCTGCAGCAGGTTTCTAGTTTATTGTCTATTATTTTTTATGATTGTTATGATTATTTTTTTTTAATATAAAACCAAAAATCCATCAAAAATGTTGAGACACGACAGCAACATGCGGTGGCGGCTACCACTGATTTGCTTCGCGTGGGAGATCGCAATGATAGTTCTCTTTGGAGTCTTTGTGCGATACAACATTGAAGCTGATCCTCACTGGCCAATATTCATGAAACGCGAAAACATCACCAGTGACGTTGAAAATGACTTTTACTTCAGGTATCCCAGTAAGTACCTTTCTCTAATCAACTGATATCTTAAGACCTGTATAAGTTGGTTAAATAGTGGCGTCTATACATTGGGAAGTATCATAGAAAATGCCTTTTTTGACTATGTTATAATTTGTCTGCTGTAAGTTATCAGCTACATCTTCCTCCATCTCATTACTAACACATGGCTGAGGGCTGTAGTTTAATGAACATCCCTGATTTATGTTACAGAGCTATTACACTGTAATACTTCTTATTGCTTATAAGTGGAACATATTGGATATACTGTAGCTTATGGCAAATAAGGACAACTTGGCATGGGTACTGGAAGTTATAGTTTGGCTATATCCGAGAGTCTCCAGTTTGCCCATTTTTTGCTTTCATTATCTATACATTAGGATTTGATGGTAGATTTTGATTGTTCCTTGTGAAGTTCATACATAGAGTTCACCAGCATCTTCATTATATGAGAAAGATAAAATATAGAAGAGCTGAAACTTTGTGCTATTTGAAAATCTTTGCATCCCTTCAGTGGCAAACACAATATGCATGTTTCTCAGAACCAATGCTCTTTTAATAACCCCATACAATGACTGCTGAAAAGTGTGAGAATTATGGCCTTTGTCAATGTCGCATCTTAATAATCAGGAATATGCACTACAACCTTTTCATTCTTGGAGTTTTGGGAGCTGTAGTTCAGTAACATCTAGCATTTGAATACCAGCTAGAGGACTGTAGGGCTGCAGTATACAATGTTTCAGCAGAAGGTCCTTATAGTTTTAATGCTGTAACATTAGATGAGTGTATAGGATGCTGTTAAAAGCAGTGAAAAAGACCTGTCCTCTTTGACTTGAAACATTTCTAGTAAATCACTGTGTCCTTGTTGCATAAATAATAAAATAATAACTAAATAATTGTTTAACCAAATTCTTTATTGAAGTGCAAACAATAACATTTATGCCTCGCAGTCCTTCCATAAAGACATACAGCTGCACAATAGGCAATGTGTGGATAAGCATCCAATGAAGCTGGGATAAACAACCTGATAAATGCCACATCACATATTAATCCATTTTCCCCAAATTGTAGATAACCTGCTGCATTTCTGAGAAGAAATTCAACACTATTAAGGTACAATGTGCAAGCAGTTAGTGCATGTAAAGGCTTGTGTGGATAACATGGACAGTACTTAATCTGTATTTGGTGCAAGCGCTGCCTTGCAAATTCATTACTAAAAAGTAAGACTCTCAAGGAAATCAAATTTCAAACAGAAAGAATAAAATATTATCAGCTTCCTTAATTTTATTGCATTAAGGGGATTTAGGTTCCACTGGTGCAGAAGATCAGCACTGCTAATGCTAATGAGTGAGACAGTGCCTTGATACTGGTAGATAAATATAACCATACCCTTGGTATAATGATGATAAATCCCTATATTGTGATGATTTTATACACCCAGAGAAGTGTTGTTCAAGCAGTTAATACTCACCTTAGCAGCTCTACTCCGTCAGTGTCCTCTTGCTGGGAGTACAGATGGGTGTGTAGTTGGAAGGAGTACCAGCCCATGTGTTCCCAGCACAGCACTGAAGGATGGTTACTGCTGTTGAATGCTCACTTTCTCTTAGCATCCCATTTGATGATTGATAGGAATTGACACAGAACTATCAAGTACACAATGAGCAGACTAAAGGAATACATAAATACAGAATACACAGCTTACTGGTCTGACCAGTTTTCTGCTTTGGAGCTTCTTCCTTGGTTCGACCCACCAGTGCTAATCTTGCTTTCTGCGTGACATTTTTTGCAGATGTTCTATTTACTGAGTGACATTTTGATGATAAATGTTAAAACTGACCTCTTCTTATTTAAATTAAACAGGTAAGTGTTTGTCCAACACTTTCCCTTGTCTTTTCTCACACACAAACCAGTTTGGTTGTGTGCTCATGTGCTGTAAGAATGTACTGTAGCTTCTCTTTCACTAGTAACAGTAACAATGTGATAGCCCAAGGCTATTTACTCCTTGCCCAAATATGATAAAGTACACACATTTCCTTAAATAGAATCTCTCAGATAAAGTTATGTTCACTTATTTGCGCTTATGTAAAATAATTGCTTAAACACATCTAAGTGAGTGAAACTATCATGCATACCTGATTCCATAAATAGAAAATAAAACATAATTGTCTGTCTGTGCTCCCTGGGATGATTTTCCCACCCCCTTAGGCTCACAGTGCAATACAACCCCTTTCTAACCTTGTTGTGAAGTGATTAGTTCTGGAGCTTGAAACCAGTTCACAATGGAACAAGGTGAGAATTGAGAAAGAGTTTGAATGACACTATGAACCTAAAGGGGTGGTATATGGTTCTAACAAGTATTATGGTTTCCGTTCTGAGTGGAACCCACCCAACAAGGTTCCCACAGGTACCTTAAGATTGTAAGCTCCACTGCATCAGTGCCATATAATTAATAAATTGTCATTTCCTTCATGCCTTACATGCTATCTAGAGTCTCTCCGTGCAAAATGAGTAAAAAACCTTTAACAGTTTCCTTCGTTATGTTGGGTGTGGCTGTCAGACTTGCAATTATACAGCTCCACAATGTGCACCTAAGTATCCAAGAAACCTTCACGGACGAATCTGACAATTATGTCTTATTGGAAAGTTATTCAAGGGTAGCCCATGACTGGATGTTGCAAGACATTTTTAGGGTCCCTAGTCATGAAAATGCCCCATTAGCACCCATTCTTCTTTTCTGCTGCTGATTCACTGCACATACTCTGGGATGTGCTGTATATATAGAATATAAATGTCACAGTACAAGATTGATTAGTAAATATTGCAGATTCTCATGACATGGCAGCTACAAAATCAGTACAGTTTGCATCAGAATAAGCCATATAGCTTATATGACAAACAAACCTCATTTTTCTACTTGATGATTTGTGACGACTGGCCAGAAGAACTAAGCCCTAAAAATAAATATGGACAAAAATGCCATGTTTTATATACTGCACTTATTGCACCTTCCCAAAGTTTCAGCTTCTCAATAGCAGCAATGATCCAGGACTTCAAACTTGTCAACAGGGGGTCACCATCTTGGAAAGTGTCTGTGACACTCACATGCTCAGTGGGCTCTGAAGCTAAGCTAAGCCATCACAAATTATCAAGCAGAAAATGGGGTTTGCCTGTAATATAAGCTGATGCTACAGGGCTGACTATTAAATTCTGATGCTAGTTGCACTGGTTTCTGAGCTGCCATACAGTAATTATCTGTATTAATTACTTATCAGCCTTATAGTGTGACATTTCTATTCTATATGTACTGTATATTGTGAGTTGGTCGCTAAGCTCAGTAAGTGACAGCAGCACAGAGCATGTGCAGTAATTCATCAGAAAAGAAGATGGGGAGCTACTGGGGCATCTTTGGAGACACAGATCTTCCCTGCTAAAGGGCTGTGGTTACTTTGGGCTGGTATTGAAGTTTAAAACATAATGTACAACATTTATAGCCTACTTATTTAGTTAAGCTTTACTTCTCCTTAAAACGTAACTTCTCAACAGCAGCCCAGAGCACACTGAGCATGTGCGTGTTACTGACAAAATCCAACATGGTGAGCTCCTGTGACAATGTTGAAGTTCTGAATCATTACAGTTAAATAGATGCTGAACCTTTGAGTTAGTGCAGAAAGGTCAGTACATAGACTATGGCCTGTACAACAATACAGTATTCATTTTTAGGAGCTAGTATTCTTTAACACTATTTGGAGCTACAGGTTGACCAACTCTAGTACAGAGAATGGCATTCGAGATTAGCAGATGCACATATACAGGTATGGGATCCGATATCCAGAAACCCGTTATCCAGAAAGCTCCAAATTATGGGAAGGTTGTCTCCCATAGACCCCATTTTAATCAAATAATCTAAATTTTAAAAAATGATTTCCTTTTTCTCTGTAATAATAAAACAGTAGCTTGTACTTTATCCAAACTCAGATATAATTATTCCTTATTGTAAGCAAAACCAGCTTATTGGGTTTATTTAATATTTATTAATTTTCTAGTAGACAATGTATGAAGATCCAAATTACAGAAAGATCCATTATCCAGAAAACTCCAGGTCCTGAGCATTCTGGATAACAGAATGCATAATTTTGTCCAAGTAGACTGCCTTCGTCCATATTTTTTTTAAAAAAAATCAATATATTTGATTCAGTCTAGACTGGAAAAAAAACTCTGTTAAACTGAGAGGCAACAAAACACAGAAGCATAAATTGTGCCATAGGATCCCAAACTGACAGCATGCGGTGGCTAAGACAAGTGGTCCAGGAGATTAATCTAGGGTTGCTACCTTCCCTGGCTCCTTACTCTGGGCAGGGTTTCGGTGGTGATATCACAGGGGCTGGGACTATGATGTGGCCAATCACCACATCAATCGCAGAGAGTCCAGGTGGCAACCCTAGATTAATCGCCTGCTACAAATTTCCTCTTCTGCGGGCAATTTATCTCCTTCACCTACTGACAATATTAAAAAATATTAGTGAATTGCTGGTGGTAAAACCCATGTGTCCCTTTGATCTCCTGAAGTCGTCTGATGTTACCTCAAGAGTAAACTTCACGTGACTTTTGAAGACTGAAGAGACACATGGTTTTTACCACTCATAATTCACATTTGGAGGAGATTGCTGTAGATTTGTAGCAGGCAATTAATCTCCTTGTGGACCATTGCCCTAAAGGAGCAGGACATGAGCTCAACTAGAAGATCCTGAGACTGAGTAAGCACATTGGAATGTGGACATGGTTCAAATTCTATTTTTTTAAACAAAGAAGGTGGGTGTTTCAGGACAGTCTACAATTGGCTAGATGGTATTCCTGTTGTTGTAAATACCTTTGTTTGTATAAGTGTTCCATTCTGTTGCAATGCATAGCTGTGAACTCTCACATAAGGAGCACACTGTCAAGAGACAGTCATCATTAGTAACCCTTCATCTCTAAATGCTTCTGCCCAACCACTCCTCTTAATGTTTAAGCTCTTCCACTTCATTCTCTGTTTAAGTTGTCTTTAGAATATTTTCTTAATTGTATGTATCTTTTTTGTAGTTTCTTAGGAACAAGGTAGAAAATATGGAAAAAAAGAACTTGTTTCAGCCCCCTATCTGGACTTTTTCTGTACTGTTCTATACTGTTTTATTATGAATTATTTGCTTAAAATTCTATGGGAGATGGTCTTCCCGTAATTCTGAACTTAGTGGATAATTGGTTTCTGGATAAAGGATCCCACACCAATATATCTTAGGAGAACAAAATATCTGTACATTTGTTACTTCTATGTGAAAAATATTTTAGGAGTAGTAAACGATTTTTTTTAAAAATATAAAATATTTAAAAATAAAATATATAAAAATATATATATATATATATATATATATATATATATATATTATATATATATATATATAAATATATATATATATATATATATATATATATAATATTTATATAATAAATAAAGTAGGTCCAATTACCCATAGCTTAAAAAGTTGTTTTTTTATTTTGTGATAAATATATTTTACTACCAAAGCTGAATTTCAGAGCCTGCTAACTCCTCATATATTCCATCATGTGTAGCTATAAAATTCTTCTTCTTCTTCTCAGGAATGGTTTGCAGCATTTGCAAGCTCCATGTAATAATGGGTGTGAAAGTCACACCCTTAACAGGCACATATATATATATATATTGCTGGAATGCTCCTTTACAATTTTTTTGGGCTGGTTCCATAGATTATTATCAACAACTTCCCCTGGAACTGAAAGACCACAAAACCTTTAAAATGTATAGAAACACCGACATGCAATGGAAGCTGCCTTTAGTTTGCTTCTTATGGGAAATTGCTTTGATCGTTCTATTTGGCATTTTTGTGCGGTACGACTCAGAAGCAGACCCCCACTGGCCAGAGATTAAGAAACAGAAGAACATTGACAATGATATTGAAAATGAACTTTACTTCAGGTATCCAAGTAAGTATAAGCCACATCAAAATGTCCTACTTCGTGTGCCGAAGAGTCACATGAATTTAAGGATTCAGTTTGGCCAGGCACTAGAATCCTGCTGAAAAAGACAGAATCCCAAATCAAATCCAGGATTTAGATTTAGAATATATATATATATATAATTTAGTAGAAATTTAGTATTGTACTACTTGTAATATACTTTACTATATTACTATAATAGGTGCTTGGATATTATTTTATATTTTTTTTAATTTTGAAGAATTTAGGCAGGGAGGTCAGCTCTTGGCACACTGTGGGGCACATTTACTATGGGTCGAATATTGAGGGTTAATTAACCCTTGATATTCGACCGTCAAAGTAAAATACTTCGAATGTCGAAATTCGTGAAACGGCAAAAAATTTGCGAAACGCGAATTATTATGTTCGCATCAATTTTGACACCAGCATTAAAGTCAATGGGCATCAGAATAATGTTGATGTGCGACGGTTTTGATGCAAGTGACTTTTGAGTGAATTTTCGTGAATTTATTCGCCGGTGGCAAAACATGGAAGTTTGCCGCATATTTGCTCGTGGCAAATTTATCCGCCCATCACTAGTTGTAAACAATGCAGCTATTTGATAAAGTGCTGCTGGAAGCAAAGTGTTCAAGGCAAAAACACCCCTAGGGTTATCCAGTGCTCTAGGGGCATTGATATCAAGGGAGGAAATCTTGACTGTCAGAGAGCCGTTGCTCAAAAAGAAACTTGTGTAGTTCACTATATAGCACATGAATATCTTCCACTATTTTTCACGCTACCCCAGTTCCTGCTCAAGTGTAGTTGACTTGCTCCACTTTATACACAATGTTCTTCTTGCACTGCTTCATTGTTTCCTAACTTCACTGGAAGGGTTCACCTAACAAGTTGCATCGCAACGCATTAAACAAACGACAAACTCCAAAAATTGCAATTTGCACCATGAACACAGTATGTAAATGAGGCTTACTGAGTGTGAATATGACTATAGTGGGGTAGGGGGAAAAATGGGTGAAGTCCAGATTTGATCAGTAAATTCACTGCAATGTCACCATTAATGGCATTTAAGCTGGACACTCCACCCACTGCTTCATATTGGGAACCTAAATGCTAAAGGAAGAAGAAATGTAGATTTGCATTTGGCATAATTAAAAGAGAAATAAAACACATTAAATTAAAGTTGCACCTCCTTATTTGGAAGGGCATGTAATGCCTTTAAATCATTTCATCTTTGAATTATATTGTTAGCATGACAAATACCTGCAACATTGCAACAGTCTGCTGCAAGGGAACATTCCCATTACCAAAATGACAGGAGTCACTAAAACCAGATTTATTTCTTCCCCTAATTGACCTGACACACCTCTGCTCTGCACCAATTGGAATAAAGCTAGCATGTTTTTGCTTACTCTTGCATGTGAGATGAGACCGTAAAGGCAAAAAAAGTTCTCGTTATGTCAGTGTGATTGTTATATGCAAGGTACTTGATTTATAAGTACATTTATAGTCAGCTGATTTTTGGACGAGACTTGTATGCAGAAATCATTCACAGTAATAAAGACGACATTTAAATATGCTTTTAGAGTTCAGTAATAAGCATATGTCTGATAATACAGTGACTTACAAGCAACACCACTGTAGCCACCTAGAATGGTTCTCCTTCTAGCAGTTGTAATGAAATATCTAAAGTGGTGAATAAGAGCTATAACTCTAAAATGCAGGTCACTGCAATTATGAGAGGCAGCAGTTATAGCAATACCCACACCATTTACAGTTTTTATGTTTCTGACATTTGTTCAGAAAACAACCACACAATTATTATTACCAGATAAGTTGGCTATTTTCCATAATCACTCCAATGCATACTTACTGAAGTGCCAGAGGGAACTCAAAGGGGTCGTTCACCTTTAAGTTAACTTTTAGTATGTTATAGAATAGATAATTCTCCACAACTTTTCAATTGGTCTTCATTATTTATTTTGTATAGTTCTTGAATAATTTGCCCTCTTCCTCTGACTCTTTCCAGCTTTCAATTGGGGGTCACTGACCCCAGTTAAAAAACAAATACTCTGTAAGGCTACAGATTTATTGTTAGTATTACTTTTGATTACTCTCCTTTCTAGTCAGGTCCTCACCTGTTTATATTCCAGTTTCTTATTCATTATTCAATGCATGGTTGCAAGGGGAATTTGGACCCTAGCAACCAGATTGTTTAAACTGCAAACTGGAGAGCTGCCGAAAAAAAAGCTAAATACTGTAACTCAAAAACAACAAATAATAAAAAAATGAAACCAGTTGCAAATTGTCTCAGAATATCACTCTCTACACTATACCATTGTTTAATTTTCATTTTAAGGTGACCAATCCCTTTAAAGCATGGCAGGCTTCATGGTACCAGACTACAATGTCTTGCTTGCAGGTCAGGGATGGTGGTTCTGCTTCATCTGGAGCAAAGGACCTTGTCTATCCCAGCTGAAGGACACATTAAACATATAAATAGTTATCCACTCGCATATTTCTGAAAAATGCAGGGGTCCAGGAACACATGGCCCCAGCTTCGGCTTAGGGGTGGTTGCAGAAACTGTTATTCCAAAGTTATATACAGGCTGGCACAAGACTTGACCCATAGAACTAAGGTGGTGCAGTTAAAAGATGTTTAAAGAAAAAACATCTTAACAGTAGCAGCCTGTTCCTGTTGAGATGCTTTTTCTATAAATAAACACTTATGTGACAGCCTGTACATAACTTTATAATAACAGTTTCATTACAAGTCCTTGTTGTTTTAGGAAAGGAACATATAGTTCTTCCCACTTTTACACACTCCTTATTCAGCAACTAGCATATGGTATGTATCTATATATAACAATATGTAAAAGCTTGGGCAAATTCCAGCATCTACAAGGCTGGGAAGTTGTAACTGTTGTGCACACAGTAATGGAATGCTATTTTGTTCTACACAAAAACATTTTTCCCTTTTATCAACCCATCAATAGTGGCAGTAGGCTCTGTGTTCCTTTTACCCATGAGAAAAGAAAACAGACAGCACACTAACTAAACTGTAAAATATTAAGCACATTAGATACCTCTGCACAAATAAAATATGATTCATGTTGTTTCACTAAAGCTTTCTTAAGCCCAGTTTTGAAGTCTCTTTTTTCTTCTTCTTTGCAATAATTTGATGAAAACACTCAAGTTGACAGTGAAATTGATGAAAAACAATTCCATATGTAATATTTTATGCAATTGTTAAGCACTGCTAAGCACTTTAAACTTATATAATTTTTCAAGTTTGATTGGATGTGGGCATATTAATTATTGATCTAATAACAACACCCTATTGGAAAGGATATAAATCATTGTGATGTATAATTGATTCTAATGTGGACAATATCACTATATGGTTTTAACCTTTTTACTCTATTTAATTGAATGAATTGTATTGCACTGCACTTTAATCTTAATTAACTTAAGTTATAAGTTATATAATGTATTGGTAAAAACAAATAAATTATAGCACTGCACTTTATAATTTATATTTCCTGTGATTGCTACGAGACAATCAGTGGGATTGCACGTTAATATATTTATGTACAATTATCAGGTTGTTGGTATAATTGAGATAAGTGACTGCTGAGTGAGATTGAGTAAGCGGGGTACTTTCTCTTCTTCTATATCATAACTTTACTTAGGTCATAAATGAAATTTTTTGAACTGGCATTCTGGCCAATGGCTGATGGGTCACTGCATTTATATGTGTGAATCGGCAGCAATATGGTAAATATTATACCAGGTACTTTCCTGGGGTAAAATGATTGTTATTATATGATTCTGTTATCTGTAGTGCTAAACAAAACACTGCCCTGACAGTAACAGATGAAAAAATATTGCTTGTTCAATCTTTTCAAAGAGTTCGGGTATAAACAGACTTAATAAAACAGTGGTTTCTTATCTGCTGTTAAATGGCATGTTCCTGTGTTGTTATTTTTCTCTTATTAAAAGAGCTAAAGTGACTTTAAGTTGTTTAATTGTGATTAGACACACTCAACTTGTACAGAACTGCACATTTTATTTATTACAGAAGGTTGCTCTTGCCTTAATGGCGCTGTTAGTCTTTAAGCAGGACCCAATTTACTTGAATCGGTTCAAGGATTAATAAATAACCACTGACCGTTTAACTTAACTTAAATGTGCTTGATCGTTATCAAAAGTGAAAAGCAAATTGCATTTAAATTCAAGATCACCTTGACTTGCCGATGGCCAACATAAGAACTTTACTTGTACCAAGGTGACGGCTTTGATATTGTGTTATACATCATACATATAGACTGTACTGAGAAAGAAACATGTATGAAGTGGTGATTAAAATGCCAACAATGCCACTGCCTTAACACTGCAGTACTTACCTAACAAGTTATTACATAGATAACCCAATAGAATTCTCAAGTATTTCACTGACCAGAATATAACCCATTTGAGTCTAAATTTTAAATATGTATATCCTGCTGAGAGCTCTGTGTTCCAGTAGTTGGTTGGGACTCGGGGTTTTCCGGATAGAGAATTTTATCGTAATTTGCAGCTTTAAAGCTTAAGTCTAGAAAAGCATGTAAACATCAAATAAACCCAATAGGCTGGTTTTGCTTCCAATAAGAATGAATTATATCTTAGTTTGGATCAAGTACAAGGTCCTGTTTTATTATTACAGTGGTAATGGAAATCATTTTTAAAAATCTGGATTATTTGGATAAAATGGAGTCTATAGAAGATGGCCTTTCCAGAATTTGTAGCTTTCTGCATAACAGGTTTCTAGATAATGGATCCCATACCTGTATGTGTATTAAGATTCCAAGCAGTAGCAGTAGCTTTAAAAGTTTTCTGTGCATTTGATAACAAAATGATCCACAGTCCTGCCTTAAGGTGGCCATACACAGGCCGATAAAAGCTGCCGACAGACCGTGTCGGCAGCTTATTGGCCCATGTATGGGGCCCCCCGACGGGCTTCACCGATCGAGATCTGGCCTTAGGGCCCACAATCGGATCAGCCCGGTATTGCCCACCTCAAGGTGGGCATATCGGAGGGAGATCCGCTCGTTTGGCGACATCGCCAAACGAGCGGATCTCTCCATGTATTGGCACCTTTAGGCTATTTCTTATTTCTGTGTTCATACTGCCAGAATAAATAAATACAGTTATTGACTAAGAAGTGTTTAAAAAGTGTTGCATGTGTGTATAGTTAATACCTTTATAATACTCAAGAGCCATGAATATCCTGTAAATTCTATCCTTAAAAACGGTGCTTAGTGATGTCATCAGTTATAATCGAACATGAAAGTGTGAAACATGTGTATTATAATAAATAAAGTACTCCATGTTGTAATGAGGATATTAGAAGTCACCTCGGAGTTCCTCTGAGCTTTTATATTGTCCTGGAACTCCTTGGTAATTTATAATATCCTTTTATTTTACAATAGGGGTACTTTATTCACTATATAATGTGTATTGGGACAAAATGTACTCTGCACCTTAGACATGTGCCATATATGAATACTATGCTTTCAGGGAGAAAAGCATCAGTCTAAAATTGCTTCCATGAAAATGCATGGGAAAATTATTCCTATATCAGACACTGGTGGTAATAGGCAGTAATTCTAATTCCCTTTCCATTATAGTTCTAAAGTTGACATCAGTAGAAATATGGGAGGATGGTTATACAGTATAACCCATAGCGTGGACATCTAGTTTGGGAGATAAATTGATTGCTGTCTGAATAATGAACGACTAAATGCATTTTCAGAGGTCATTGTAAAATCTCTCTTCTATCCACCCCTAGGTTTCCAGGATGTCCATGTAATGATCTTCGTTGGCTTTGGTTTCCTTATGACATTCCTTCAGAGATATGGCTTTGGCAGTGTTGCCTTCAATTTTCTGCTTGCCGCCTTCGGGATTCAGTGGGCCCTTCTAATGCAGGGCTGGTTTCACACATTTGTAGATGGGAAGATCCTCATTGGAGTTGAAAGGTGGGTAATAATAGTAATTAAGAAAACAATGAACGAGTATATATCTGAGGCCAACCAGGGTTTCCCGACCATTTTTACCCATGAGCCACATTAAAATGTACCATTATAATGTAAAATGTATAATGTAAAAAGTTGGAGAGCAACATTAGCATGCAAAAAGTTCCTAGGGGTGCAAAATATTGGATGTTATTGGTAATTGGTAGCCTCCATGTGGACTGACAGCCTACAGTAGGCTCTGTAAAGCAGTACACCTTGTTTTAAATGCAACCAAAACTTGCCTAAAAGCCAAGCATTTGGTGAGGATGGTGAGGACCATATTGCTCATGAGCCACTGGTTGGGGATCACTGCTCAATCCATAAGAAAATATGGTCTCTGGACATTATTTTGAAAATGGTGATATATACATCTAAATGTCAGGTGCTCTCAGTATGCGTTCACTGTACAATGTCATAAATGCCATAATAATAAAGTAACTTACAACATCTATTTTGCCCTAAACTAGTTTGTGCAGTTGAAGTGTGATGTTTAAAGTGTCATTAAGCCTGTTATCCAGAATGGTACCTGCCTGGGGTTTTCTGGATAAGAGATCTTTCCATAATTTAGATCTCCATACCTTATGTCTACTAAAAAATAATTTAAAAATCAATTGAAATCAATAGGATAGTTTTGCCTCCAATAAGGCTTAATTATATCTTAGTTGGGATGAAATACAAGGTACTGTTATAATATTACAGAACAAAGGGGAATTCATTGAAAAAAAATTGAATTACTTGACTATAATGGAGTCTATGGGGCAAATTCACTAAGAATTGTAGTTGCGCCAGGCACAACTTCGCCGCACTTCGCCAAACTTCGCCAGGCATAGTTTCGCCAGCGCTCCGCAAATTCACTAAAATCCGAAGTTGCGCACAGGGGTAGCATAAGGCGAAGTTGCGCTAGTGTTGATTCGCTAAGCGAAGCGAAGTTATGCTAGCGATGGTTAATTTGCATACGGCGCCAAATTCAAATTTCAATGGAGGAATACGTAGAATCACTACAAATGCCTGGGAAACCTTCAAAACATCAAATAATTTTTTTTTTTGCCCTACACATGTGCCCACTGTATAGTTAAGTTGCCATGAGTTAGGAAATGTAGGGGGGAAGGAGGTGAGCCCCAAAAATGTTTTCGATCTTTTTTCAGCCTATCACCCATAATATAGAAAACACGCCAGCGTTTTTTGGGACTTAGAAAAAATGTGACCTTTTTTTTAAGCAACCCCTATCTACTCTATTGCGCTTCGCCTGGTCTGAGGTGGTGAAGGAAGTCTAGCGTAAAAGGTAGCGTTCAGTACACTGCCCGCGTTAGTGAATTTGCGTAGTTACGTCCATAACGAAAATTCGCCAGGCGTAAGGGTGCGAAGTAACACTAGCGAATTTACGCCAGCGTTCATTATTGAATTTGCGAAGTAACGAAAATGCCCAACGCTAGCGAATTGACGCTAGCGTTAGGCGCTTCAGCGCTTAGTGATTTGGGTCTATGGGAGATGGCCTTTCTGTAATATGGAGCTTTTTGGATTAGGGTTGTTTGGCTGCTGGGGGGGAAAAGGGAGGGGGTGATATCACTCTACTGCAGTACAGCAGTAAAGAATGATTGAAGTTTATCAGAGCACAAGTCACATGACTTGGGGCAGCTGGGAAATTGACAATATGTCTAGCCCCATGTCAGATTTCAAAATTGAATATAAAAAAAATCTGTTTGCTCTTTTGAGAAATGGATTTCAGTGCAGAATTCTGCTGGAGCAGCACTATATTTTGAAAAAAAACAATTTCCCATGACAGTATCCTTTTAAATGCACACTATGCTGAAACCCTGTTGCTTTCATTGGAAAGGCCCAGTAATTATTTTACAGTTAATTCACTCCCTTTCCACTTACTGCTTATTGCACCTTTTTTTACATCCAAAGCACTATACCTGTACAACAATTAAAGTAAACACTTAAACCTGGGAGAAATGGAACTATGTGAAAAAGAACAGTGAGTGCTAGACTCTAGAGTGGCCTGGTTTAATCTACAACTTTAACAAGGATTGATAGAGTAACCTTGCTTGTTTTACAAAACATAAACATTTTTAAACCATAAAAAATGACATTTTTGACATTGATATTAATGCTCTGCACACACGCACCATCATTTGATAAGTTAATGACGTGTAAATAATCGTAGTAATAAAAATGTATAGTTTGTTTGATGTGTCAACAACGGTGTTTAGTACATAATTTGCAATTTAATTAATCCCTAACCTACAATTATTTATTGGCTCCAGAGGTGAATCTTAAGTGCTTTCCAGAGCATTCTTTTAATAATAATTTGTTCTTGGTGAATTCCCTGTTTGTAATTTTTATTTAGAGCAGCACCCTTTCCCCTTCATTGCTATACTACATCACTGGGGCTCATTTCTAAACTTTGAGCAGGGCAAATTGGTTTGCACAGTGAATATATTTGGTTATATATATAAAGCTGAATAAGAGTGTGCAAACAGAATTGCAATTTTTTTATCACACTGTGATTGCCGATAAGAGCTTTTAAAATATTGCAAAATTCGCAAATTGCGAATATTATGTGCACACTCTGGGGCACATTTACTTAGGGTCGAATATCGAGGGTTAATTAACCCTCGATATTCGACTGTCGAAGTTAAATCCTTCGACTTCGAATATCGAAGCCGATGGATTTAGCGCTATTCGTTCGATCGAAGGAATAATCGTTAGATCGAATCCTTCGAATCGAACGATTCGAAGGATTTTAATCCAACGATCGAACGATTTTCCTTCGATCACAAATTTGTTAGAAAGCCTATGCGGACCTTCCCCATAGGCTAACATTGAGGTTCGGTAGGTTTTAGGTGGCGAAGTAGGGGGTCGAAGTTTTTTTTAAAGAGACAGTACCTCGACTATCGAATGGTCGAATAGTCGAACGATTTTTAGTTCGAATCGTTCGATTCGAAGTCGAAGTCTTAGTAGAAGGTTGAAGTAGCCAATTCGATGGTCGAAGTAGCCAAAAAATATATTTCGAAACAGTTTTTCAAATTGCGAATTTAAGTTACTCTCAATGTTACTTTCACGCACAACAACCTTGAACAGTTGGCGCACTCACGCAAACATCCATCTCATTTGCGAGCCATTTAAGAACATTTATTCTCAATGCAAATTCACAAAAATCTTAAAGACAGGCACAGCAGTGCAATATTTTAGCCTTCAGGAAATTCGTAAAATTGCCACGAAAATTCGCAGATGAGTTTTTGCCTGGGTCAAAATATTTTTGACGCCGGCGTCGGAATTGTCACTGGCGACAATTTTGGGAGCCCATTGACTTTAATGGGCGTCAGAATTGTCGTCGCGTCTGAATTGTCACCGGCGTCAAAAATATGGTGATCCAAATTATGGAAATACCCTTTTTCCGGAAAACCCAAGGTCCTGTGCATAATAAATATGGAGTGATTCCCAGTGTTGTTACCCACCCACTTGGGTGCCAAAACTTCTGGAATTACTATATGTGCCCTAAATCAATCTTTGTGACTAAGGAGACGATTTCAACTCATTATTTATTTAAAACATCTCCATATTTTTTGTTAACAAAATCATAGAGAATACACTATATAGCATTTTTTATTTATTAGCCAATAGACAGATATAGGTATTGGATTTGTTATCCAGAAAGCCAATATCCGAAAGCTCAGAATTACAGGAAGGCCATCTCCCATAGAGCAGATGTTAATCAAATAATTCATGTTTTTTAAAAGGATTTCCTCTCTGTAATAATAAAACAGTACCTCGTATTGATACCATCTAAGATATCATTAAATCCTAATAATACTCCTATTGGGTTTCTTTAATATTTAAACGATCTTTTATTAGATTTTTTAGAAATCGTGATGCAAATTATTTTTAGTGGAATTAAGAAATTGTGATGCAAAGTTGTGTGGTCAAAATAAGCTACCTCACTATAGGGGCAAATCTACTAAGCGGTAAAAATTCGCCAGCGACGGCTATGCAGCCATCGCAACACTTCACCAGGCGTAAATTCGCTAATTCAACGCAAATTTAATGAAATGCAAAGTTGTGTCCAGTGCGCCAAATGCTCGCTAATTTTCACTAATGTTACTTGCTTACATACATCATGTGATTTTATTTTAATGGTAAATACACCTTTGAATTTTAAGAAAATGTAGGTCAGCTAAATTATATGTTATTTTTTTTAGTTTGGGTTGTAATTGTCCTCGATTTTCTTTCAAACAGCTTGATCAACGCGGACTTCTGCGTGGGATCAGTCTGCATCGCTTTTGGAGGTGTTCTAGGCAAAGTTAGTCCAGTTCAGATTATGGTCATGACCTTGTTTCAGGTCACTCTGTTTGCGGTAAACGAGTGGATTCTTCTAGATAAACTTCACGTAAGTTACTTCTATTTCACTGAATAGAGTTATACAGGAACAGTTTTGACCACAACAAATGCAGCTTGCAGACTCTGCTTGACTTGGCCTGGAATAGAAATGTGCTCATGTAAGTCTAGGGAACTGCTTTACAGTTGAACAAAAGGCAGTTATGATCCGCCACACCCACAGTTTCATTCCAACAATTGGAAACTATGGCAAGGATTGCTTTTAACCGTTGCTGCCAGGTAAACTATAAAATATTGCCATTTTGTACACCTATATAAATATATTATGTAAAAGCTTCAGCTTATAATTTACATTTATGAAACAAGGTTCCAATGTGAAGGGACGTCACACTTTTACAATCAGATTGTATTTGAAAAAGGCAGATTTTTGTAAAAGAAACAGGGGACGAGGCCCAAATAACATAATTATCTCATGCCCCGCAGTGTCCATTTCTTTTAGTCATGAGCATAACATTTCCTAACCCATGACTCCTTCTTATACAATAAGGGCAGATTTATCAAGGGTCGAAGTGAATTCGAGGGAATTTTCGGAGTAAAAAAATTCGAAATTCAAAGTAATTTTTTGGATACTACGACCATCGAATAGGCTACTACGACTTTCGACTTCGATTCAAAGTAAAAATACTTTGACTATTCGATCATTCGATAATCGAAGTATCTCTCTCTTTAAAAAACATTGACTTCAATACTTCGCTAAATTAAACCTGCCGAAGTGCTATGTTAGCCTATGGGGACCTTCTAGAGCATTTTTCAAATTTTTTTGAAGTTGAAGAAAAATCGTTTGCTCAAAGGATTTCATTGTTTCGATCAAACGATTTTACTTCGACCGCAAATGGCTAAATTCGATGTAAAAAAACGTCGACTTCGATATTCGAAGTCGAAGTATTCCGATTCAATGGTCGAATTTCGAAGCTTTTTCTACTTCGAAATTCGACCCTTGATAAATCTGCCCCTAAGTGTTGTAATGTCACACAATAAGATCACCATACAGTGGTTTATAGCATTATGCTGCTATGTTTTTTTTATCACTGACAATTATATTTGCCAGAGGTGTATCAGTATTACAAATATGAGATTAAGCACTAGAAATATGATCACATCTGTATAGGAAACCAACTTTTTGGTGCTTACGTACAGAGTATTGTTTTCAGCAAGGGGAAAAAGGCATCCTCATTCTGACAAAAAGCAGTAAGGTGGAGTTGCCATTTTTTTTAAAGCACCAGTAACATCAAATTTTTTTAAAAAAAAATTTGTTTATAACGTAAAAAAACACCAAGACATATGTAACTTTAAAATCGCAAAGGGGCAAATTCACTATGCGCCGAAGCGCCTAACGCTAGCGTCAATTCGCTAGCGTTGGGCATTTTCGTTACTTAGCAAATTCACTAACGAACGCTGGCGTAAATTCGCTAGTGTTACTTCGCACCCTTACGCCTGGCGAATTTGCGCAATGGACGTAACTACGCAAATTCACTAACGCGCGCATTGTACTGAACGCTACCTTTTACGCTAGACTTCCTTCGCCACCTCAGACCAGGCGAAGCGCAATAGAGTAGACAGGGATTGCTTCAAAAAAAGTTCAAATTTTTTCTTAGTCCCAAAAAACGCTGGCGTTTTTTCTATATTATGGGTGATAGGCTGAAAAAGATCGAAAAATTTTTTGGGACTCCCCTCCTTCCCCCCTACATTTCCTAACTCATGGCAACTTAACTATACAGTGGGCACATGTGTAGGGCAAAATAAAAATTTTATTTGATGTTTTGAAGGTTTCCCAGGCATTTGTAGTGATTCTACGTATTCCTCCATTGAAATTTGAATTTGGAGCCGTATGCAAATTAACCATCGCTAGCGTAACTTCGCTTCGCTTAGCGAATCAACGCTAGCGCAACTTTGCAACCTTACGCAACCCCTGAGCGCAACTTCGGATTTTAGTGAATTTGCTTAGCGCTGGCGAAACTACGCCTGGCGAAGTGCGGCGAAGTGTGGCGAAGTTACGCCTGGCGCAACTACGAATCTTAGTGAATTTGCCCCACAGTCTTTATTAAGAAATAACTCACCAATACTCCGATTGCGCTCCTCTTCAGAAAAGGTGACAGGGCGACAAACCATCGTCCACTCGATTTCTCCTCCCTGCCTTCTATAGGAGATAGCCAGGGAAGAGAAATCGAGTGCCGCACGATGGATCATCGCCCTGTCACCTTTTCTGAAGAGAAGCACAAGCGGAGTATCTGTAAGTTGTTTCTTAATAAAGACTTTGTGATTTTAAAGTTAAATATGTCTTGGTGTTTTGTTTTTTTCCGTTATATAACAAATTTGTTTTAAAAACATTTGATGTTATTGGTCCTTTAATTCCTCATCTATTGATGTTCCATACAGTGGCCGACATGGCAAATCAGCAGGTGAAACTTTCAAACCTGCTCCTAACACATATCTGTTGTATATAAATAGACTGAGGCTAAACTGGACCAACTCAGAATTTATCTCCTCATAATATCTTTAGTATTCAATGCTGAAATCTAGTTTTCCTACAAATTCACCACACAGGTCATGCAAGGTCAATGTTGCCTAAAAAAGCATTGACCTTGCTAAATATTGTTGATATATTGGTGCTGGTACAGTATGTGACAATGATATTTACATTTAACATGCACAGGATTTGACCCACCTTATGTCTCTTTCTGTTGGCGCTTCAACCCCTTATTGCTCTTATTACATTTGTATATATTCTCTAGTATTTTCAATTTATTTGGAAAATATCTTATTTATAGAATCATAAATGATAAATTATGTCTTTAACAACAGGAATTGAAATGAGTTGATTATGCTACCACCTTCTACTTTGGAGGACTGTGAAAAAAACATAAGAATACATGTCTGGTCCTTTTAAAAAATAAAAGATGATGGATTTTTATACCTTTAAGGGGGCTCCATGGAGGGAGGCTGCAGGGGGGCATAAGAATGGGCCTGCGGGGGGGCAGGAGAGGACTGGTTGTGGGAGTAGGTGGTAGCGGGTTAGGGATTGCCACACACCAGTCCCCTCTGAAGACTTTTTTTGTGAGAGATGGCAGTGCAAACCATTTATGCTACTGATCCTTAATTGCAATTAGACATAGCTTGGATGATAGTTTATTGATACCTGCAAGATTTGTTGGCTGGGTGTACCAGAAAACAATTGACTGTACTTCTACTCCACCCATTGTGTCCTGAAATGACATTTATAGAAAAGAGCAGTTTGAATTTACACAAGGATTACACAAGGATTATAAAATACATTTATGGCACAAAAGCAAAGTGCCTATTAGGCAGATCCATTATAGAGAGAGATTATCCTATGACAGCCAAATAATTACATTCAATTCAGATCATACTTGTAACTTTAAATATTGTGCTACTGGTACCATGGATATACTGGTTAAAACATTTCACTTTATTACACAGTAAAGCTATACTTGTTTTGCCATCCTAATTATCTGTATTAATAAATTAAACATTCTTATGATACTCTTAATCACTGTTAACTAAGCAATGATCTAAATGGTAATTTAATTGAACAGAAAGTAATTTTCCTGATTAGCGAATTAACGCGGGCATATTAGTGTTAAATGCGATTTGTTACACATGCATATTTCCACACGTATGTACAAATATAGACATGGATGTAATGGTGCATTATGACTCACACGGAGAAATATGGGACATGGGAATGTGATTCATTAAGATGGAAAAAGGGTGATATTTTGTACAAGATTGAACCAGTGTAACCTCCTAGAGTAGACTGTTTAGTCATCTTCACACATTGTATTTAAAAGGTAGAGGGTGCCAACCTTTGTCTTTATCAATAAATTAAAAAAATGAAAATCCCAAAATGTGTTTATATATAATGTTCCCGTGAGCTCCTCTTTTGAAAATATAAATAATTTCTAGAAATAAGTAGTGATGGGCGAATAAATGCGGCAGGCTTATTTTGCGGCAAATTTCCGTGTTTCGGGAAACTGCCGAAAAATGTGCGGGCGTCAAAAAACTATGGACACCCTTTGGAAAAGTCGATTGCATCAAAACCGTCACACGTCAATATTATACAGATGCCCACTGACTTTAGCGTTGGCTTAAAAATTGTTGCGGGAGTCAAAATTTGCATTTCACAAACTTTTCCCTGTTTCGTGAATTTCTCTGGAAATTCGCCAATCACTAGAAATAAGGACATTTTAATGTTAAAACACCAGTAGCTAATTGCTATTTTGCTATACATGGCATGTTTCATTAGAAAGCCGATAAAAGATGGTGAAAAATAGCAAAACCAATAGCAAACATTGCAAAAACCCAGGTCCATAGCAGCACTAAAAGATCCTACGGACAGGCAGAGTAAAGCAGACTAAAAACTTTATTTTAGGCAAACATGAGATACATGGTAACCTTACGTGTTTCCTTTCTAATGTAGATGATCAGGAAAGGGACCCAAGGTGTACCTGTCCCACGAGTCCTTCTACATGTTTGGACTTTATTATATCTCTATTATGTTACAGTTAAAATAAGTGATAGGTTGCTATTAGTAATCAACGAATATGTCCCAAAAAAAAAGTCACCACAAAAAAATGCCCATAGATTCTGATGTTTTCTGCACAGAAAAGGATGCACAGGGAAAAGAGTGGATGTGAAAAAAATGCCCATTCACTTTAAAGAATTTTATACATTTTCGTACAGTTTTGCAAAGTTTTTGGTGAAGCGAAAGAGAAATTTTAGAAACGATTTGAAGCTTTGTTTATTTTCTCCACCTAATATTTCAGAGTCTGTTGGTGCTTTTTCATTGTAACTTTTTTTTGTGCAAAATAGATTGGGGTCTATGGTATTTTTTTTCAATGCAAGAATTGTAGGTGCTTTTTGCAAAAATATTTGCAATGAAGATGTCTATGTAAACAGACTATGCCCCATTATGTTTTATCTCACAAATCCCTACCTAAAAGTAGACAATGATGTTTCTGAACATGCAAACAAGTAGACCAAAATGAATAAATTCCCAAACACATATATAAAATCTGTATTTTAGTTGATTATTTTGTGATTTTGCATTGATTATTATTGATTTTGAGTTTCATTCTTTCCAACTTTATTTTTATGCCATGTTTCCCCCATGTTTCCCCTTCCTCTCCATACCTCATTTCCATTCCAGTCTGAACTCCTTTTTCCATCATCTTCTCTAGCACCCAATGTTTGCTTCTGCTTCCTGGTTTTACTTCTTGCTAATGTTCTCCTTAATGTTGTCTTATGATAAGGACAAATGTAACATTTCTTTTCTTCACTGCAGGTAATTGATGCCGGTGGTTCAATGACTATTCATACATTCGGAGCATATTTTGGGCTTACGGTGGCTTGGATCCTAAACCGACCAAAACTAAAGCTAAATAATGACAAAGAGGGGTCAACCTATATTACTGATCTGTTCTCCATGATTGGTAAGTTCCCCATAGGAAATGCCATATATTAGGTTGAATTTAGTACAGGGTGTACAAATCTGTGATAATACAGCCAACAATTACTGGCAAGATTAATATTTCTGACAAGATTAACATTTCATAGGATGGTTAAAAAATTAAAAGGTCCACGTATAAAACATATTTTAGATACTTATAGACCAAGAACGTGTATATATCAACCAGCCTTAGACAGAGATTTTCTAGACCTCATTGTAGCTCACTGTTATGTATCAAGACAGACTACTACTGTTTTAAAGTGGATACTTGATAGTTGAACCACCAGTATATAAGGCTACTTTTACCCTAATTTTTTTTGTTATCACAGGAACCCTTTTTCTATGGATGTACTGGCCAAGCTTTAATTCTGCTATCTCATATCATGGAGATGCCCAGCACAGAGCTGCAATAAACACCTACTGTGCTCTTGCTGCCTGCGTTCTCACAACAGTAGCCATATCCAGTGTAGTGAACAAAAAAGGCAAACTAGAAATGGTAAGTATCGAGAGCTAATGCACACTTAGCACTCATATGTGTGTGTGTGTATATAAAACCATTTACGTTGTACTTAAGCAAATTTCTGCCAAACCTTATACAATAAGAGGTTTGATTTAACTGCTTTATATACTTACATGGGTAATATTGTTCAAATAAATTAAACTCCAGCCACATCCCAATTTCTTCCAAATCCCAGGTCCCTTTTGTATGTTTAAGATGTTAGTAAGAACTCATTGAAGTCATTAGATCTATTTTGCCACATGTTGAACACCAACTTGATAATTACTTGGTTTAGACTAGAGAGTGAAGTGCAAGGGGCTCCCCAACTCTGGGCTCCCCAATGTACAGTCTGTAAGTTGTTCAGGATCAGGAACAGTGGTTTGGTTGGCACAAAAAAAATCAATATCCTGTTAAATAAGTCCCAGCAAAAAAGAAAACATACAACGTTTTTTAGGGATTTTCAGCAGGTGTGTGGCTATTACTGTGGATGTCTTTCTTCAGTTTATTGAACGTAAGCTACATTTTTTGGCAGTTAATAGAACTTGACATTTTTTGACAGAGCCACTAAAGGCAGAAAGTACATGGAGTACTGCAGCATTTACATTTATTTGATTATTAATCACTGTAGCATCTGTGACACACAGTTCATTTCCTAAATGTACAATTTCATACATAGGTTCACATTCAGAATGCAACCCTGGCAGGAGGAGTAGCAGTTGGTACGGCTGCAGAGATGATGCTTACTCCATATGGATCTTTAATTGTTGGATTCATATGCGGCATTGTGTCTACCTTAGGATTTACATATCTTTCGGTAAGTAAGAGTTTTACAGTGGGCTGCAATACTAAGGCTGCTCTCCCATTGGACAATAGTTTTTTTAATGTTTTTATCAAATTTTATTATATGAAGTGATTTCTCTTATTAAGTAAATAGGAGGTACTCTATAATGGAAAGGGCTTATAGTCAATAAGTAGCAAATAAGTAGTACCTGTTTCCTAATCTAGATAGAAACTTGGTATCATAAACATGCATTCATAAAATCAGGACTCCTTCTAGTGATTTGTGCATCAGGACAAATTCACCCAGCACCCAATCCTAACCCTCTAACCGAGGGGGCCCCCAACCTTTTTTTTTCCCATGAGCCACATTCAAATATAAAAAGAGTTAGGGAGCAACACAAATATGAAAAAAATTCATGGGGATGCCAAATAAGGGCTTTGATTGGTTATTTGGTAGCCCCTATGTGGACTGGCAGCTGGAAGGCTGTGTTTGGCAGTAGACTTGGTTTTATGCAACCAAAACTTGCCTCCAAGCCTGAACTTTTTTTTAAAAAAAAGTATCTGCTTCGAGGCCACTGGGAGCAACATCCAACATGATGTTGCTCGCGAGCCACTGGTTGGTAATCACTGCTCGAACCCAACCCTCGCTCTGTATGCTACGTCTGTGTCTGCATCTCATTCCAAGACAGGGAATCTTTGGGAGCACAGGAAGAGTGCACTTCCCAAGTCTGACCCGCATTCAACCCTAACCTGCAATGGTTTCCCAAATTTCAACTCAAACCCACCCAACCATCATCGCACATCAACCCATACATCGTCAGTTCCTTTCATCTCATCTGTCCCAATTGCTACATGTTTATTGCACTACAAATTTGATATAGTACAAACAAATTACAAAAGTAGAGAGGAGCCAAAATAGACAATAAGTACGTCAGCTAAGGTTACAGAATAACTAGGTCAATAGGTGTGTCAAAACCAGAACTAGGCAGAAGTGCCAAACCAAAAGCACTGTAAGTAGTAATGAGAGATGTGTTTGAGTATAGGTAGCACATGGTGTGTAACACTGAGTCGACAACAGACTACACCAATAACTGCAAGCAAAGCAAATCCAGCAACCTGCAGTCTGTCCTCCTAGTATAGAGGTTATGGAGATACATCTATTATGCAGATGGAACTGGGTTTGAAGACCATCCAAGAGTTAAATGCAAAAGTAGCCTTACATTTCTCAATGTCATTCTATCTATCCCAAGTTTGTCTAGGTCCCCAACAAATATAGAGACATTTCAAAGTTCACTTCACAGTTGGTAATACCTGTATGCAAATAATCTCTAGCTTTATATGTAAGTGTCCCAATGATCTTGGAGCTGTTTTGGGTAACTGTTCTCACTTTCCCACCTGATCATCATGTTGCAGAAGGTGGCAGTGTGATGGGTAGCACATTGTGGCATTTAGCAAGCATTCCAAAAGGTTTTATGTATGATTTATAAGTTTTCACTTAATTATAATTATTATTAAACTGTTTTATTTATTTATCTTGTTTGTCAATAAAGCTGTGGCTTGTTTCATCCCAATACGGGAATCCTTTTTATTCCCTGGGTGGGGTAAAGGCCAAACTATGTTCTGTTGGGTTGAAGATTACCATATTGCTTTCATTATTAGATGTAAGCTCCATTTTTTTTAGTTAATAGTGAGCACTCACAATTCTGAATTGCATTGTACCCTGACCTTCACTTGAGTTCCATATTGCATGTGTTTATCCACTCCTCTAAGGAGTTCCCTCTACTTCATTATATAGTTTATTTTTCTAAAATCTCTCTAATAATTTAGAGAGATTGTCTTTTACTAAGGCCTTTCTATCACTGGATATTGTTTACAATACATATTGTTTTGCCCACTGCATTTTAAAGGGGTGGTTCTTCATTATTTTTTTTATAGTTTTGAAATGCTTCTTCTTCTGACTCTTTTTAGCTTTCAAATGGGGGTCACTGACCCCATATACTGCTACTCATCTTTCTACTCATGCCCTCTCCTATTCCTTTTCAATCTCTTATTCAAATCAGTGCATGGTTGCTATAGTAATTTGGAACCTAGCAACCAGATTTCTAAAACTGCAAACTAGAGAGCTGCTGCTTAGAAAGCTAAATAATTTAAAAAAATGAAATAATAAAAAATGAAAACCAATTGCAAATTGTCGTAGAATATCACTCTCTACATCATACTAAATGCTAATTTAAAGGTGAACAACCCCTTTAAGTATAATATATTGGCTGGAAATATTTAAATATAAGAATGCAAATACTATAATTCTTTTCCCCCAGCCTATATTGTCCAACAAGCTACGGCTCCAGGATACGTGTGGAATACATAATCTCCATGGAATGCCAGGCTTAATAGGTGGAATTGTTGGTGCAGTTACAGCAGCATGTGCAACAGAAGGAGTTTATACTGCAGAGGGGTAAGTAACCTAAACAACCAATAAATAGAAAAATAAGATGTACATTAATCAAACAGTGTTCTAAAATATAGTGAATAAGCATAAATCACACATTCTTTTCAGAAAGCTTGTAACAAGGTGAAATGTGTAATGTTGAGTTGAAGGTTATTATATGTGTATATAATTAAGTTGGCGGCTAGAGGGAGCTAGAGGGTAAGAGTAGAGTCCCCTAAGGGTGGAGACTAGGATGCTTCAGCAGAGATGTGTCATGGGAAGAAAGGCAAGCAGGGAACCTCTGAAGCAGTATAGTCATCTCACAGGAGAAGGTACTGAATTTAGATCGTGTGAGGCCTAGTTGGTATAATGGGTCCCTCTAGGAGTGTAAGGTTAGGCAGGCTAATTTGCATTGGCAGCTATAGCCCAACAAGGAGTGAGTGGGGAGAAGAGGTTTGGTGGATCTAGGAGAGAAGCCGGGGAGTGCCCATGAGGGGTGCCTGTGTGTATATTCTCCCTGAGTGCAATTACAAAAGGGATCCCAAAAAGGGGGGTTTGAGCCCTCTGGAAGTGCTCCTGCTTGTGACTGAAAGATATGTAGCTGTAACAATAAAGTGGTCTTGTTCAACTCCCGGCCTATCGAGCTATTGATGTCAGTTACAAGCATCCTCATAACTGTTAATTCTTAGAAAACAATGAACAAAGTTGCTAGTTTTTTTATAACTTTAAAAAAATGAATCAATTTGCAATTGTAGATTTGATTCAGGTATCAACCAAACAGATGAGTGGTTCTTAGTATCATAATTATAGCTCTCATTTGTAAGGAGGCAAAGTTCTAACTTGTGGACTTAAAAGAAAGAAGGCATTTAGTCAAACGTTGGTGATGTTTCAGGTGGATATATATGTGTAGTTGTCCCTGGGCGTTGTCAGGAAGTTTGGGGATGTCGAGTTGTATTGTCATAAATCTTGGTCTTCCTGGAGTTATATACTCAGCTACTTTCTTGCACAGGCAAGTGCTATACTACATGTGTGATATAAAACAACTGATAAAGTAGTAAATCTTAAATAGATTGCAATCTTTGTATGTCAAATTCTTTGTCATCATTTTGTTTTGTAGACTGAAAAAAATGTTTAAATTTCAAGGCGAATTTGCTGACAGAACTCCCAGCATACAAGGAGGATATCAGGCAGCCGGCATAGCTGTCTCTCTGGCATTTGGGATTGTAGGAGGCGCCGTTGTAGGTATGAATTATGTCCCTTTTCTGTTGTTGGAAGATTACAAATCTGTAACTGGCACATCTTGTTCTTTCTCGACTAGAGTAAAAACTATTGGATCCAAAAGTATTTCAGGGCTACTATTTTAATTCTGGATTGTGTAGCCATGGGAATACAACAAAAAAAACCTTCATCGTCTTTTATGCAACATGTGTCTTTAGATAATGATATGAATTCTACATCTACAAAATTTGTTGGAGTGGGACCTGGAAAGTTTGGCCCCTGGTAATAGCAATAGACTCTGATATATGTCTGCCTTTTAGGGCTCATTTTGACAGTTTTTCTTTACCACCCAGTTGATCCATAACTATATGGGTGGGCAACAAAATTGAGGAACCTCTCCACATTAATGTGTTCCCCAAGTGTGACTTGCTATGTATTTTTCTGACCTTCTGACCACTCTAAGGGTTCTAAACTGATGTTGTCCATTTGCATATAATTTTTTTAGGCTGCATTCTGAAACTGCCGATTTGGGGAGACCCATCAGATGAGAATTGCTTTGATGATGCTGTCTATTGGGAGGTAAGTTCTGTATAGTGTGAAGTATATGGCAGGGAACGTGACACTTTAGTTGTTTAAAGAACCTGTTTTACTGAGCGATAATATATCTGCTCACCATTTTCTGTTTGGTTACATTTATGAGAGGAACCTGCCATTTTGTTTGCCTGGGCTAAGAAATACTCCACTGATATCAAAAGGACAGTGAAATCTAAAGCTGAGCTGAGCTTTATTTTGTAGTGCACCATAAAAGATACAACAGAGGGAGAAATAGCATTGCTTATGCACCACTGTCCTTGCCTATTGTTGGGACTCCTCATTAGCCACAAAATGATAATTGTTTGTGTTGAATAAAGCTATAGAGCTCACTATACAACCACTGTTGATGCTCTATGAGGATATTCCATCAGATTATGGAGCATGATAAAAGGCACAACATTCCCTTTAATGCAGTACAACATTGATAAAACCTTGTCTACAAGTATACATTGTGTACTTCCTTTCCAACATCATTCCAGAGAAAACTGA
Source organism: Xenopus laevis (assembly GCF_017654675.1). Classification (NCBI taxonomy): domain Eukaryota; kingdom Metazoa; phylum Chordata; class Amphibia; order Anura; family Pipidae; genus Xenopus; species Xenopus laevis. The sequence continues at coordinate 115,377,090 of NC_054375.1, read as the reverse complement.
ATTTTCATTATTGTTTATACTACGTGTATTTTATTTTATAAAGCATCTCGTGCTTAAGAAGGACAGACTAGGCTCTGGAATGCTGCAAAACTGTATAGTCTATAAAAGCAAAAAAATAAATAAACATACAGGTGTGAGCACCACTGATCACAAAGGCCAATATAAACATGGTATTGGATATACTGTGTAAAAAGTTATGCAGACCTATAAAACTACAATATCACATAAAGTTAAACCAACATTGTGCGTGTGAACCTGCTACTAAAAAATATCTGTTTGGTACAACATTGTAACATACTAAAGCCTCCTATTTCCCCAAATACCTATATTAAGCATCACTTTCTTTTAATCTAAACTAGTGATGGGCAAATCTTTCATATTTCGATTCAACAAGGAAAAATTCTCGAAAAAATGTGAAATCGGAAAGTTTACGGAAAAAGTGTGACATTCAAATGTTTTCCTGAAAAATTGTGAAATTCTAAAGTTTTCACAAAAAAGTCGTGAAGGTACCTGAAATGTACCCACTTTGTACTGAGGTCTCATTTACAAATTCAGTGAAAAGTGGTAAATTTGGATGCAAGTTGTCTGCTGCAACTAAAGCTCCCCATACACAAACTGACAAAAGATGCCAACAGATTAAGTCGGCAGCTTATTGGACAGTGTATGGGGCCCTCCGACGGGCTTCCTCGATCAATATCTGGCCAAAAGTCAACCAGATGTCAAATGGGTGGGTTTAAAAATCCCGTCAGTTCGAGGCCCATATTCTTCTCATTGTGATCCAATCATTTTAGGCCCTAGGACCCACGATTGGATCAGCCTAATATTGCCAGCTCAAGGTGGGCATATTGGGGAGAGATCCGCTCATTTGACGATGTCGCCAAACAAGCGGATCTCCCTATGTATGGCCAGCTTAAGTATTGTCTGCCATATGATTAGGGACATTGAAGCACATTAGTCTCCATTTGTAATGGGCCCTCCAGTCATTAAAGGCACAGTACACTAATTTCTTAAAAAAATGTAATAATAGTTTTATTTGACAGATGTCAGAAATTACTCCCCAACCAGCATACAGAACAGTTTCTCTTACAGATTTACAGGTGATTCACATTCCCCACATTGCACTGGACTTGCGAACCCAGCCTTTAGGCATTTCCCGCACCACCTACTGGCCAGGTAGTCCGCCATACGTTCTATGAGCCCTCCACCTCGCCCTGGTAGGAATTTCCTTTGTGCCACCTCCCTACTTCAGCCAGCGGGCCACCACAGCAGTGCACCCTAGCTTTTCCGGGTAGGATTTTAACCTTGGCCTGGGTTGTCCGCACTAGTCCTGACTACCACTTTTCCCTATCTGTGGCTGAACCACGGCTACTAAGCCTCTTACTCCTTGGTGGGGTGCCAGCTATCCTTTCTAACTTTGCCCTCACTGACTATGGCACCTAGTGCCCCATTTAAAGGTCTAACGGCCTATACCTCTATCTATAACGATCTATACCGCTCAAAACCGACTAAACACGCCCTGGGTGGAACCATCCTTTTTATACCTTTTCTACCCTGTCCCAATGCTTCCCTCTAGTGGCAGAGGCAGAAATTACATTTTACATAAAATTCTTATATAACCCTTATATAACTAATGAGAACCCACTGCCATCTAGTGGCCAAATCCTGTAAAAACTGTAAATACACCTTTTAACACTTCAACTTTTCAACATCAAAAATCACACATACACAGAACAGGCATTTCTTACATTTACACCATCATTCACTGTACGTTTCGCATAACACCATTTTTAACCACCTTACACATTATGGCAAATTGTATGCAAGTTGCAATTTGGATTATTCTTGCTGCATGTGTATGGGAATACCATCACTTGCAGCACACCAAGCACTGCATAAATAAAGACATTAGCATCTAATTGACTTGGTGCATGTCAGCTGCAGTTTTGGGCACAAGCTGCTGGTCGTAACTGCCATTAGAAAGGTACTCAAACTTAGCACATCAGGCTTTATGGGCTCATTGGAGTTGTTAAGGATCATGTATGGATGCACATATGTGAATGGCATCAGTGCATGCTCAATTTTGTGTCCCTTTTAGCACTATGCAATTGTGTTTGTTTTTTAAATAAGCTCTTTTTTCTTGTCAATAGTGAAAGATCTGCTGCTTTTAGCCACAGGGAGTGGAAAGGAATATATCAGAGCCATGCCATGGCTGGAATGTCTGGAACTCCTGGCTTGTACCTTATTTTAATGTGCAAAGCCAAACTGATGTGACACAGAAAGCCACTGGAATGTATGCACTGTTAGAATTTAAACTTGCACAGCAGTGCCTTATTATTGGTATTTAGTTATGGGACAGAAATGCTTAAAGTCCGGCACAATGAGTGAAATCATTAGGCAGAATTCCAAAGTTGGCACATTTAGCATTTCATTCTTTAAAGACAGTCTAATGTAGTGCCCAATTAGATTAGGAAGTATAAAAAATGTGAGCCAATAAATAATGTTATAACCCCCAGCCCTGATAGCATGCATCCAGCCAGCTAATCAGTGCCATCCATGTTGCCATCAAAGCACCATTTCAGTTATGATACAATATCAGTGAAACCCAAAATAATTATTATTAACACATGTTTCTAAAATGCCAACACTGAACATACTGTGTGCTACAAGTATGGACAGATACAGGAGATAAATCATGAATTAATCATCAAATGTTTTCGCCAAGTAACCTGACAATGGGGGCAGGGCCAGTTAAAGGGTAACTCCACCCTCTGACATAACCAACTCATCCCTCTGATATAATAGCTCTGCCCTATGTCTGAAAACTGTGACACTCCTAGGCAATCTACTATTCTGAATGCCCATTAAAGGGTGCCTGTCATGCTGTGGCACTGAGAATAATAACCACAGGTTTTGATTAGTGATGGGCGAATTTGCAACATTTCACTAATTTCGCGGCGTCCATTTTTTTTTTGAAGCTGGCAAATTTTCACCATCGAATTTTCACGCTGTTTCGCAAATGTATTTGCTGGCGGTGCATATCGCAAATTCGCCGCAAAATTCGCCCATCACTACATGGCTGGCAGCACCCAGAGCTCCCTCCTGGTGTAGATGGCCTAGCGCAGGCAAATGTTTAAAAAACAAAACACTTGAGCTTCTCACAATTGCAGTGTGGGCCCTATGAACAGAGGTATAAGCAGTGCAAAGGCACAGGGTACAACTGCTTTGTGACAAGTGCAATCTCAAGTGTATAGCATGCTGGTAAAACAGAATGTTTCTTGTGTATGGCATTGGTAAATGAGTCATATAGCCAATATACTACATTTGCAAACCTATACATTTTTTGTCTCCTGCTGCAAAAACTCATGCTGTTAATCAGTGGTGAGTTGTCAATCAATGACTTCAATGGGGAATTTGGAGCAGGTAAAATCTGTCAGAGACTCACAGCATGAATGTGTTGTTTGTAACCAGAAAAGAATATGAGGCTGAGCAACTCAAGAATAAACCAATAAATATATAAACAGTAACAAGAAAAATACTGTTTATGAAACTGATTTATTAAACCTTTTTTAAATGATGAAGTGCTTGGGGTTTATAACGGTCTATCACTTTAAATTGGAAATCTCAATACTATAGCCATATAATACCCCTAATAATAGGGGTAAGTCACACTCAATGCTAAACCTTTGCAATTGAGCTTGTGAGTGAGAATGGGAACCCACATGTTACTATATATCCCTATATTTTCCATCTTCCAAATCAAAAAGCAGAATAAAGATGGTCAATAGGGATGTAGCGAACCGCCGATAATGTGTTCGCGAACGCCGTTCGCGAACACCGGCAAAAAATGCGAACAGTTCGCGAACAGTTCGCGAACTTCGAACATCCGAAAATCGTTCGATTCGAACGATCGAAGGATTTTAATCGTTCGATCGAACGATTTTCGTTCGAATCGAACGAAAATCGTTCGATTTTAGCGACCGAATGGTCGAATGGTCGAACGATTTTGACGCGAACGCCTATTGGCGAACGTCGCGCGACGTTCGCGAACTTGCGGCGGACGCGAACAGCCGATGTTCGCGCGAACAAGTTTGCCGCAGAACAGTCCGCGACATCCCTAATGGTCAAAGTAAAAGCGCTATAAGCTTATTAGATACAGGCTTGAACTATTTAACTCCTTTGTAAAGTTTTCTATACAGACTATTAAAACAGGAGTAAAGTGCAAAAGAAAATGTTATGTATGGCATATCTGCTTGGTGATTTTTTATGAAGGTACAACTTCCGGTGAAAACTCATGTACAAAATGAACCAAAAACAAACCATGAAAATTCTTGGAGATTGTTTGTGTTTCATGAATTTTTCTCAATGAGTTTAACATCCAATAAAGTCTACCTTATAAATGGTTTGTGTAAATGATCACCAAGTGAGGCCAAGTCATCTACATTGTAGCTTTTCCTTGTATGGACAGATTCGGTCCTATAAGTCAGATGTAGCTGCACTGGCCTAAAAATGATGTAACTGATATTAAGAATACAATCTATAACCAGTTAGGGGATCTTACTAAATACTCTGTGCATAGTTATCTTTTCAGTATTTCCCAATGCACTTTGTAGCAAAAAAAAAATATGATTTAAGATAAAATTATTTTGACGCACAATGCCATACAAGTCTATGGGTGTCATTTCCGCGGCAAAACAAGGTGAAAAAATTTGCCCATCCCTCAGGTCTGATTTGTTTGTTTTTTTAAACTTGCAGGGTTTACCCTAGTGTGTTGTGCCTACCCATGCAACTAACCTGGGTCTAGTGGATCACACTAATGCTATGATACTGTGCACATCCAGGGCACTGTCTGCAAGGAGTTTGTATGTTCTCCCCTTGTCTGTTTGAGTTCCCTGCAGATAATTACTATACTCCAAAGGCGTACGTGCAGGTTAACTGGCTCCTGATAAAATGAAATGTGTGTGAATGGGTTAAGGACCTTAGACTGTAAGCTCCTAGACTGTAAACTCTGCTGGGGCAGGGACTGATTTGAATAATTAATAATCTCTGTATAGTGCTACATGAACATGTTGAAGCTACTGTATATAGACAATGAGTAAAATCACTTTCTCCCCCCTAATCTATTCATACAACAAGGCAGCAGTGTATCGAAATATTCTCATGCATTATTTGTCACTAGGTGGCAGTAGATGCTAAGAGAAAGAGAATATATCTTTACTAATTTTGCTGGATTAAACATTTAAAATGTTTTCACTAGTAATATACGGCATATGAACAAACGACTTCCTATTATTTTTATTATCTGCTGGGAATAATGTTAAATGTTTGCTTTCACCTGCAGTATATAGGCAATTTACAGAGCTGTGTCCTTTGCTTGTGCAAGGACACCCTTGAAATTGTCAATGACCCTTAAAAGAGAAGGAAAGTCTTCTTGCACTAGGGTGATTTACTTATCTGAAACCCAGGGTGCTCCTATCAGCAGAAAACTGCACCGGACCAGGGTTATACCAGTGAACACCAGTGATCCTCTTCCGGCTTCCTCATTCTTCATCCGGCTGCGCATGCGCAGTAGAAAAAAAAGCCGAACTTTAAAAAGTCGGCTATTTCATTCAACTGCGCATGTTTTAGCCCCAGGAAAATCGAAGAAAGAATTTGCCAGAAGAGAATCGCTCCGTGGTGCTCACTGTCATAACCCTGGGCCGGTGCAGTTTTCTGCTGATTCAGGTAAGTAAATACAATCAATTGGGGGTGCCTAACATTTGGCACCCCCAAGTGCAAGATGACTTTCCTTCTCCTTTAAGAATTACTAGCAGCCCATATTTTTAAAATAACTACCATTTAAGTACAAGCTGTTGCAAAAAAGTAAAACTATCAAAGTGACTATCTAGTATAGGTAAATCTAAAACAACTGGACTTGCGGAGTAATCATTGAAAAAGTTTCACTACTCATCCGAGCAGCTTCTTCACTTCAACTGACTGCTGTGGGAAGTTCTCAGCATATAAACTCTTTAAAGATTACTCAGCAATCAGATTTACCTATACTAGATATACCATGACCAGGATGAATGAAGGTTTGGTTAGGTTGGCTAATCAACATACTCACACATACACTATACATGGCATAGACCAATTTGTAAATACACACACACACACACACACACACATATATATATATATATATATATATATATATATATATATATATATATATATATAGTGAATAAAGTACCGAGGAGTTTCATGACCATATAAAAGCACGAGGCCGAAGATACTTCATTTATTATAATACACAAATTTCAGTGAGTCATGTGACAGAAATTACATCAGAACTCACCGTTTATAACTGATGACATAGGAACTCACCATTTATAAGGATATCAGGCTTTTTTTACAGGATATTCATGGCTTTTTTGTATTATATATACAGTATACATATACAATTGCATTACTGGTTTACAAAGATGCTGAGCAAACATTGGCAAACATGAATTCATAGGGTATTTGCTCACTGAGCTGTATAGCATGTGTTGTACAAAGGGCTAATTAATATTTTGGCGCAGGAGAATTAAAATCTCTGTTTGTCCTTACAGCTGCCCCAGGAGGATGAGGAGGAACACCTGGGAGCTGCCAATCAATACGCCACTCATTTACCAGAAAATTTTAAACTACCGGATAGGACTGAAATTGCCTTTAAATAACTTGTCTGACAAAATGTGTAAATACGCACAATGCAGCACTTGTTTTCTGTCTCTTTTTTGGTCTGAATAACACAGGGACATTTAGTTCTGAAGAAGTATCTCTTTTATTAAAAATATATATATATTTTTTTTTTCTGATCAAGGTACTCTGCTTTAGCAGTGCACACTCTTTTCAGAATCAGACAAACATTATTTTTTCAATATCCATTTAAGATAATGTGATAAGTTCTTCCTTTAAGGACTTTTTAGACGTTTTCACCCAGCAAGGTGTTTCATAGCATTGGGTGACGAGGATCAGGGTCCCACTGCTAGACAGCCTTGCTTTAGAACAATCTGAGCCTGACCTATTAAAGGAAAACTATACCCCCAAAATGAATACTTAAGCAACAGATAGTTTATATCAAATTGAATGACATATTAAAGAATCTTACCAAACCGGAATATATATTTGCATAAATATTGCCCTTTTACATCTCTTGCCTTGAACCACCATTTTGTGACTCTATCTGTGCTGCCTCAGAGATCACCTGACCAGAAATACTACAACACTAACTGTAACAGGAAGAAGTGAGGAAGCAAAAGGCAGAACTCTGTCTGTTAATTGGCTCATGTGACCTTACATGTGGTTTGTATGTGTGCACAGTGAATCGTACGATCTCAGGGGGCGGCCCTTATTTTTTAAAATGGCAATTTTCTATTTATGATTACCCAATGGCACATACTACTAAAAAAGTATATTATTATGATAATGGTTCATTTACATGAAGCAGGGTTTTACACATGAGCTGTTTTACTCAGTATCTTTTAATAGAGACCTACATTGTTTGGGGGGTATAGTTTTCCTTTAAGCCGTGCGCACGTTAGTGCATGTGAGATTTTATTTTTGCCTCATCCTGCCAAAGAACACTACAGAAATACATTTTCATTACATCCATACGGCACTGTGTGTACAGTTAGAACAGAAAATCCACCCACTCCTTGGAAAAAGCTGGACACAAACGGCTTGAAAGGATAGTTCTGAAAGCAAGAAATCCGAATGCGATTTTCTCAGCCATAATTATTGTCAATAAATGGTGTTAACACTCCCACATATAAAAATTGAGTAGGAGGCTTTGATTTATACATTACTTATATTTCGGCACTGACGTCAGATCTTGTTCCCACAGTTCTCCAGCTGGGAGATCAAATTATAAAGAGACTGTTTGGGTGCCAGGGTTTATGAACACATGGGATTATCTCTAACATAAACAGGAAGTTAAAAATAAAATATAAATTGTCTCCTGAAGGGAAATAGCAGGTCATCCCTAGGTAAGCTCTACTATATTACCTGGTGTGGTCATACTGATTTGAAAAATTCACTGGGTGCCCCTCCATTTCACCCAAATCCTCAAACTTACATCTATCTGCTCTCACAGGGGATTGGGCTGTCTATCTATAACTGGACTAAAGTAGCACATACATCCATACACATTCATACCAATTCACAGATCCCCCCTGTCCCACAGTGGGCTTGCCTAGCCACAGACCTTCCACATTTTGCACTGAAATCCTGTCCATTTTATCTACACCCCCAACGAAATAGGGATAATTGGGAGACATTGGCACATTTATTAAGGACATTTTGCTATTTGAATCTTCATCTCCAGCATCTCACTCCATGACTGTGTACTGCACTGAGGCTTGGGGCCTTTTTCTATGTCATTAAAAAAAAATGTATGCGTGTCTTATTAGTGCTGGTGCTACATTTACATATTTTCAATATTTAAACCGGTGTTATTTTCTTTTGCCTTGCTAACTTTGCTTATTTCGTTTGCTCTGCTAATTGGTTTTGTAAAAAAATGCTCGCTCCTGCAGTCATGTGATCAGATCAAATGTTCGGGGTGAATACAGGTAGAATCTCAGCCATAAAGCAATTCAGAACTGCTGCTTTGTGAGAGAAATAAAGGAGACATAACCGTACTTAAAGGTATAAAACCTGACATCACTTTTTTATGTCATTGAAGTAAATGTGTTTCCCCCACCAAACTACTTTTAATGCTAATGTAGTGTTAATAAATGTGTAATACTGCTCTATTGCTTTGTGCTGTTTTATTCTAATTCCAGATATTTTTATCTACCTACAGTGGTTGTCAATAGCTGTTATTTACCCCATAGTAAATCGTAGTAACTTTATCACTAAGGCAATGATGGCAATGGTGCCTTTGTAAACAGGTGCAAAGCAAAGAAAAGGCACATTTTTGGTTTGCTAGGAAACATTATAAGCCAAAGTTTAGTATTTAAATCATTGTATATATATTCTTTATATAACCTACAGTTTAGCCATTTCACTGCGGTCCAAAACTGTAAATTATATCCTTTTTAAAACCCGACTTCCGAGTCACAACGTGCCATTTATAACAAAAAGGGGTTGTTCACCCTTATATTAACTTTTAGTATGATGTAGAGCAGTGATCCCCAACCAATAGCTTGTGAGCAACATGTTGCTCTCCAACCTATTGGATGTTGATCTCAGGGTCCTCAAAGCAGGTGCTTATTTTTGAATTCCTGGCTTGGAGGCACATTTTAATTGATTAAAAACTAAGTCTAGTGCCAAGTAGAGTGTTTTAAAGGCTGCCAGTCCACATAGGGGCAACCAAATAGCCAATCATAGCCCTTATTTGGCACCCAAGGGACTATTTCATGCTTGTGTTGCTCCCCAACTCTTTTTACATTTTAATGTGCCTCACAAGTGAAAAAAGGTTGGGGACCCCTGATGTAGAGAGTGATATTCTAAGACAAGGCGCAATTGTTTTTTATTATTTTTAGTTTTTTTTTATTCAGCAGCTCTCTAGTTTGGACTCTAGCCAGATTGTTGAAACTGCAAATTACCCTAGCGTTCATGCTAATCCCCTAGCACCCCAATTTGAAAGCTGGAAGATGCAAATAAAACTATAAAAAAAATAATGAAGACAAATTGAAAAGTTGCTTAGAATTAGCCATTCCATAACATACTAACACCCCTTTAAAGAAAGACTCACAGTACTGTGCGGTGTACTCCTCATGCAAGGTCCGGCTTCTGATCTCTCTCACCCACAAAGCACAGGCCTGTGGTTTTGTGCTTTTAAATGGCCACATAACTTCTTGGTGACTTTGATTATCGATTATCTGAAACTCGTGTAATAAATAAAGTAACCCCTGTTGCAAAATATGAGGATATAAAAATTCACCTTGGAGTTCCATGAAGGAACTCCAAGGAACTCCACCTCCTGTGGGAAGTCTGACAGGGCCGCCTACTCTAGACCTGGCACACAAAGTCCTAGCACAATATTATAAGTTAAAAATACACCAACCCAGAAGCACAGGCTGCTATTTTGGGATGTGAAAGCTAATAACGAATCAAGAGTGACAGAATTAGCACTTTATAGGAAAGACTTGGGCCAGTTTTCACATGGAGGAGACACAGAAAGGAAGAGAGATGTTACCCCAAGGATTTCTTTTTGGCCCTCCATTTTAGAAGGCGGCAAAAAACATTTTTTAGATAATAGTCATTTGGTCAGTAGGTGGCAGCAACTCATAAGTCTGGCGACAGAAGGGAATGTTTTAGGAAGTTACTGGAGTTTGGGAGGTCCTTGGCCCTGTAATTTATTTTAAAAACTGGATAAGGGTGAAGAGTCTATTGAGCATAGTCGGAATCTAATGGCTGTCTACCACGTGTATATCTAGCCAATAGCTGGCCAGTATTTGCAAAAATGGCCAGCCTTAACACCCAATAAAAAAGATTAGGTGTAGTGACCTCAAGGTGAAGTCATTAGAATTATTACCATACCTCCCAACCTTTGAAAAATGGAAAATCGGGACAAAAAAATCTGCCATGAGCAGCACTTCAAACATTTTTTGACAATGACCATTTTTTCTCCATGCCGCCTCAATACCAGGTCCAATTTACAAAATTTTAACACATTTTTGGGAGTTTTAAGGCCATATTTTATGAGTTATTACAGTTTTGCTAATGAAGATGAATTGCCCTTTAAGTTGCAAACTCACAGTTGCCCCAAGAGACCCACTTACCTTAAACAGCTACAGTTGTATCTAAGTGCAGGTGCTAAGTATTCTGGGCTCTTTACCAAAACCATTTTATTTAATTAAGTTTCAGAAACTTTATAACTTTTTCTGGCCTCAGTGCAAGAGATCGAGGGCAAATGTGGGACATTTCAGTAAGAAACTGGGACTCAGGCCTGAGCTCTCTGCAGAAAAACTGGAACTTTGGAAGGTCTATTATGAGAATTATAATTAATGTGTATTTACAAAGCACAAACATATTTCACAGGGCGTACAATAAATGGATGCATAAATACATACAAAAATACAACCAACAAAAGAAGTGAAAAGCTCTGCTTACAATTGAAAAGGTTGATAGGGATGCAATTATCACTTTACATAAGCAGTTATAGGAACACTATACTCCATTGTTGAACACAAGTGCAATTAATAGGAATTGTGCTAAAAACACTTGTTGCCTATTGTTTTACTCTCTAGAGCGAGACTGAAGCTACTCCATGTTTGGTCCTTGCGAGGCAGATAATTCGGGTACCAGTATGCAACCTCCCCCCCTTCACAATCTACTGTGACTGTTTTGGCAGAAAATAATTGTATGTATTTTTACCCGAAATGCAATTCAATTTCAAGTTTGAAATTTCATTATTCTAGTTGAACTGTTAGCAGGACCAGTTTTAAGGTAGACCAGAGACTGACTCCCAGCATCACACTGCAAAGGGAAAAATACAAATTTTGATTTTATTATATAACACTTGTTGTATTCCGAGTATATATACATCCAGTATGTCCAACCCGCGACACTTCAGCTGTAGTTAAACTGCAGTTCTGAGCTTCTCATGTAAAAAAAAGTCTAACGCTTATAGACGTTTAAGTTCAACAACAGCTGGAGCATCTCAGGGTGGATATTTATGAATTATACAGATTTGGCTCTGATTTATGTACTAAATGCATATATTCACATAGGTGATTATTAAAAATTGATGGTCTAATGCCCCTCCCAAAAATGTTTTAAAATGTGTACTGTACAGACACTTTAAACCCTTCCAGAGTCCCAGGCTGGCCGTCTTCTTCTAATTGAAAGCACTGGATGAAAGGAGACTGGAGGAGAATGAGTGAGCAATTGTGTAGAATATCAAGGTTTTTGGTCATTTGGATGTCAGGAGGAAGTGTGGGAAAAGGAGCTAAGGCCATAGGGTATACGCTTTAAGGGATTAAGAGGTACAAATTGGATGGGAGGGGACACGGCAATTGACCACATGCATAAGAAGGCAAGTTCCCATGAGAGGAAAGGCTCAAGCTGTCCATGTTTAAGTAGTTGCTATGCTTGGCCTCACTTATAATCCCTTGTGATCTGTGAGCAAGAAGCAGAAAAAGAGGTTGACAAATTCTCATGTAAAAAGATGGCATACTCCCCCAGGCTTCCATACTGAGCTGTAAGAGGATGAGATGGGAGGGAGGCAAGGGCTTTAATCCTGTGGTTAATAAGCAGGCAGGTGGGCTTAGATCGTGCTCAATGCATTGAATGGCCTACCACAGAGCTACTTAAACCGAGAAGACCTACTCAGATGACTTGCTCCTTGGTTAAAACAAGAACCTCACTGTCTAAGAGCAAAGTACGAGCAGTTTGTATGTGTGTGTGCTTGTGTGTGACTGTGTGTGTGTGCGTATGCCTGTGAGCTTGTGCAAGTGTGTCTGAAAGCTCCTTAGGAACAAGCTCTGTACATTCTAATCAGATTAAGCACACCAGTCACTTACACCCCTTGAATAGGACACAAGGCCTCTAATCAGTACCTGCCATTGAAGTTCAGGGCAGGGTGAAATAACGCGACAGGGGTTGGAACAAGCCACGGTGGATACATTTTCTCTCTGTGGGAAAGGGAGAAAGTGAGGGTAACACCCTGACCCCCCCCCCCCCCGACACCCTGCCAGCTCTGTTCCGGCTCTATTCCTTGTCATTTTATCAGTTTGCTGCCAAATTGTTTGCTTGAGTGGACAGTAAATCTGGTTCACAATAACAAAGCTCTGTCCCTATTCATGTGATAATGCTGCAAGGAAACAATTCAGTTTGGTGCCTTGCCCTGAAGTTATTTGCAGAACATACCTGACAGGGAGGGAGAAATCCAAACCAATATCAATGTTAAGCACCAGGGAACATGGCAGGGATCATAATGTTTTGTTATGGCTACTTGGAATGAGGATTCTGGCACAGATACAGGTATGCACTCATACATTGCTACAATTGGTTACTTGTACACTTCTAGGGAGCATTTGTTTTAAAAGTGAACTTCACGTGTGACCCCTTTGAGGCCGATGTGACCTTATTGGTGCAGCTCTTCTCTTTCAGTAGGGATTTTACCACCATTGTCAACACGAACGCCAACACATTCCTTCATTCACAGCCCGTGTGTGTGTGTGTATGAGAAAAAGAAAGGCGTAATCCCCCACCGATACTTGTCTTTCAGAATGAAGGTTAATAAAATCTACTGTACACAAGTTCCTGTTCATAAATCCAACTTGCGTGACAGCATCATCAAAATATTGCCCATGAAAACAATGTTTAAGGTTTACAATAACATAAAAATCATAAAGAGATGGGAAAAATGTTGTCTGTGTTTATCTTAAAAACAGCAGCCATATTTTGCTTTATCAGTGAGATTATACAGTGCATTCATACCGCTGGTTGATTTACAGTGGGGCCAATTTAATAACATAGGTGCTAAATTGCACCAGTGCAATTACCCATGGCAACCAATCAGCAAGTAGTTTTCACCATTCTACTGTAAGTAAAAGGAAATGAAATCAAATTGCAAAACCTAGACAAAAAATTCCTTTTTGTGAGGTTAGAGTGTGTTAGTTGGGTTTGTCCTGATATTCTCTAGACTAGTTGATAAACCCACCAGTGGGGTCAGAAAGGGTCCCCATATGAAGGGGTGAGAACTATGGACATGGGTGGGGGGAGATGTTAGAAATATGGTACATGGCTTTTTATGTGAGCATGACAAAAGGCCTGTCGGATTAAAGGAATATATAGTGCTCTTATTGATTGAGACAAGAGTTTGTGCTTTCTGGAGTGACTGACAGACACACACAGCCAAATTAAACCTGGTGCTTTCTCCTCCAATCATTCTCTGTCTCTTTCACACAAGAGTGATGAACCGGCAGCCAAGGGAAACTTAATCAGGACAAGCTCCCTTTAGTAAAGAGACAAGACAAATGGCTCCAGGATTAACTGAATGTTCTATAGAACTTGCTTTTATGTGAAACATCTTTATAGGTTACACAAATCTGCAGTTGCTAAAGCCCAGTTTCCTGTGCCTTCTCCCTCTACAAAAAATGTCCTTTTGTTTCTCATATGAAACGTATCTCAGATATTTCTGAAAATTACTGGGTTAATGGTAGATACTTGGAGTGGAAGCTAACAAACAGCTAGATCTACTTTTTTTTTAATGCAGGCATGAGACCTGTTATCCAGAATGCTCATGAGGTGGGGTTTTCCAGATGAAGAGTCTTTTCATAGTTTGGATCCATACCTTAAGTCTACTAAAAGGCATTTAAACAATAATAAAACATAACAGGAATGTTTTACCTCCAATAAGGAGTAATTATAGCTTAGCTGGGATCAAGTTCAAAGTATTGTTTTATTATTGAATTATTTGATTTAAATAGGGTCGAAGGGAGATGGATTTTCTGTAATTTGGAGCTTTTTTGGATAACAGTTTTCTGGATAATGGATCCCATACTTATACCACCAAAAAATGGCACTATTCCTTTAATGCTGCATCATTCTGCACATGGTCAAAGTTGATTTTATAGCCCTACACCATACAAAATAAAAATGGGGACAAAAAAGTTGGCGTTGGTAGCGTGGCAAAAGTTTTTTGAACACACCCCTTTTTGTGGCCACACCCCCTAATTACCATGTTCATTTTACAAAATTCGGCAGGTTATGAAAGTTTGAACATATTTCTGTGCTTTTTTTTTCCAGTTATTACAGTTTTGTTAATAAAGGTGAATTGCCCATCAAGCTAACTTCTCCCAAGGGACCTGTTATCTCATATTGTTACAATAACTTATTTGCTTTTCTCGAAATTGTTACAAAAGTATCTTATCTGGAGCTGTGGATTTTCTGGGCTCTCTGCCAATAGCCAATTAAGCTAGAAACTTTGTTTCTTTTTCTGGCTGTTCAGTGCAGAGAAAAATGGGACTTTCCAGTACAAACGAGGGACTGCTGGTTGAATCAGGACAAGTTCCTGGTTTTGCTGTCAAAAGAGGGACTGTCCCTCTAAAAACTGGACAGTTGGGAGGTATGCTCTATCCATCCACATGATTGTCATGCACTAAAGAAATAGTGATTTCTCTGTTAACTTGAGCTGTTTTACTCTTTGTCCTCCATTGTAATGTTAAAAAACACATTCTTCATGTTCCCATACAAGTCCCTTATGTACAATATACTGTCCTACCGTACACCTTTGCCATGGTTAGGGTTGCCACCTGGCTGGTATTTTACCGGCCTGGCTGGTAAAAATGATGGTTGATCCCAATGTTATTAATAGGGAAAAAAGATAAATATATCGGAAGGCGGGTATTTTTTTCCAGAAAAGTTGGCAACCCTAGCCATGGTTAACCAAAAATTCCCTTAAGTCTGTGGCTAGACAGGAGAGATTTTGTCAATTAAACTCTCCATAATTGTCAGAGCCACCAGACAACTGCATCCGAGATACATATAGGAGAGCACTGGAGGTGGCATTCAGTGAAATTCATATTTCACTTGGTAAACTTCAAGAAATTCAGTGCTAGACTTCGGAGAAGCCACAAATAATTACAGAACATTACTTAGGCCTTCGCTGAAATATTAGTGACCAAGTCACAATATATATAGCATAACATATACAGACGTATGAGACACTTCAGGCTTTGACTGGGCTTCAGATTAGTGTTCTGTAGCAACCACTACACTTAAGCCAACACTAGAGGGCAGTAAAGACTATTCTTTAGCTGCAAAACACTGTACCCTGTCCTTTTTGTTCTTGCGTATATGCAGTGTATGGTCATTGCTTGCTTGCTCCTACAAAGAACAGTTAGACAAATCTTACACATGTCAGTCCTAGAAAAAGATGTATGCTGTGTAATGATGGGCGAATTTATTTGGCAGGCGCGAATTCGCGGCAAAATCCCACGATTCGCTGCCGGCGAAAGAAAATTCCCCGGCGTCAAAAAAAAATCCTGTATAGAGAGAATGAAAACAACATATAATTGGACATTATGATTTTAATGGATGAATAAAAGTGGAATTGACTGTACTTTCCAAGCATTCCTTATTACCAAAGGTCAGCTGACATCCAGGTGATTGAATATTCTTAAAATGATATGGTGAGGCAGATCAGCCTCACTGTCTGAACCATGTATGGGTCCATTTAGCTTAGCCACAATATTTATGTGTCCAGATAGAAATTGAGGCCTATGGTAGCCCAAAATTGACCTACTGAGTGTCACTGCTGGTAAAGGTTTTATTACACATTTCACATTTCTGACCCTTTTAAATAGAAAGACTTATGGCAAATGTACAAGGATTTCAAGTAGGTATAAAGTTTTATTTTTATTGGGGCATTCCCATTGTATTCCATCTTCCTTTTATATTTGATGAGGACTCTTTGTCACTTTTTATGTATGCTATCAATTGTCTTTGAGAAATATATTAGGAAATCTTTCAACAGTAATGACATTTTTTTAGAACAAATACATTGATCAGGGTAAGAAAATGATGAATTGTGTCAGCAATAAAGTGCGTATCTAATAAACTTCTGAACATTTTTCCTGCTAAGGAGCCTTTCTATGTCATGTAGGAACTGTGGCCATGTATTTTTGTACCAGCACCTAATAAATCACGGCAGAGGCAGATATGGTCATTTATTAACCTGGAACCACTGATGTCACGTGACTTCTTGGAAAATCCAGTAAAGAATATAATAAGAATATAACAATACTTCGATGTTGCTGAAATATAATTTTTACAAACAATATAATTTTTTTCATTTTGAAAAAAAGGGGAAATAAAAGCAAAGGCCATTGGTCTGGATAAGAAATTGCTGTGCACAGAAAAAAAATAAACCAAGTAATGCTGATAAATGTCCGAATTCAGTTTACAGATTAAGAGTGAAGGGGAAGACAAAAGTAGTGTGTAAAAGGTTTACAAATTGCTGTCAGTGCCTGAATAGTTTAGGTCAGGAATTAGATAAGAGAACTACTGAGATCCTACATAAGAGGCCTATTTATCAAGTTGTATGAAATGATTTACGCCAGAAAAACCGTGTAAAGGGTGGTGATAAATAAACAGACCATTTATAAAGCTGTGTATTTCTCCGTGATGGGATGCCTTCGGGATCCTTCTCATCATCTTGTCATCATGGTATTTCTTAAGGTATGTATTTGTTTTTACCCTACCTGGCCTCTGTAATTTACACCAGTATTTTTACCATCTTGGACCTTATGTAAATTATTAAAGCCAATAGGAAAAATGAATGTGGCAAGTAAATTTCAGTAGAACTCCATTTAAAAAAAAAAACACACACACACACAAGACCCTGACACTATTTATTGCAGCATTACATATACCTAAGCAGTCTGCTAAAAATCAATGCACAGTTTAATAATATTCTACATTTTAAGCAATGATATCTAGGGGGTAATTTACTAAACCTTGATTTTTTTCTGGTCCAGGTTTTTAGGTCAAAAACTCGCATTTTTAGAGAAAAATAAAATTCGAGATTAAATATACACTAAAGTTGCAAAAAGTCAGAATTCGAAAATCTGCCATCTCAAACCTTTCAAAGTCATGAAGAATGGGAGATGTCCCTTTTACAATTTAAAGATATTGAGACCTGCGCTGGGTTTTCAGGGGGATAACCCGAAAAAATCAAGCTATTCGGGGGTCAAATCCCACAAATGAGTACGATTCGGATTTTCTCGATTTTTCCTACCTGACTTTTTCAAGTTATTTTAACGATAAATGAGATAAAATCATAGATGGGCATTTGGCTGAGCTTGGTTTAACAAAAATATGATAAATTACAATTTTTAGTAGATAACCCCCACAGTGTTCGGACACTGATTTGGTATGTGTTTCATTGCTGTTTTGGAGCTTGAAAATGTTCCCCTAAAAGTTTTAGAAATGGGCTGAGCGATATATCTCATTCCTCATTCATACTACTGATTGTTTTGCTGTAGGCTCTCCTTTAAGTAAGTCTTTTTATTTAAAAATCCTCTAAAATTACTACAAACTGCCTCCAAAATAACATATATTTCTACCTGCGTTCAGATGTATTTGTTTCTCTATTACAGCCAGTTCTTCAGCTCTTTTAGTTACTTCCTTGTCCAGCGTGAAGCTCCTCCCTTTTTTCTTTTCTGAGCACTTCTTTTCTATGAAGGCTATGAAGGCCTCAAAGAGGTAGAAGGTGCTATATGTTATCCTGGGGGCTGCTCAAAGTAATTTTAAAGATAGAAAAAAGGTTCGCTTATTCTTGAAGGCAATGGCACAACAGGAGTAAGCTGTGGGAATTCATGCTCTCTACATGTGCATTCAAGTCTATGGGCGTCATTTCCGTGGCTAAACAAGGCTAAAAAATTCCCCCATCCCTACTCTCTACTAAAAGTTAATTTAAAGGTGAACAACCCCTTTAAATAATTGTGCACCCAAAATTGAGGTTTATAGACATCTGTGTGTGTAAATGTGACAAGTTCACCAGAAATGTATATATAATCAGCTTTGTTTTTTCAGTACATGATCACCTTCAGATGTATGCAGACTATTTTTTCTTTAAGTTGTCTCAGTATCCAACCATAGCCAAGTGAAAGGAGCTTATTAGACTGTAAAAAATGCAAAATGCTGTGTATACGTTTTTCCATAATAACTATCCAGGAAACATCTCCAGTATTGCTATAGGATACAAGGAGACTATTTAGGGATAAAGGCTTTCATGTTCATGGTCATATTCTTTCTGAGCTTTTTACAAATGGTTCCCTCGAAGACCAGGTGGTTTCATTCTAGACATTCACACTCCCTGACCTATTATTTTAGGTTCTGATGCCCCCTCCCCACCATAAAGAGTTTGTATGATTATCTTAGCCCTGGGAATGTGGTCAGTGCCCTAAAGTCAATTGATGTTCAGGCTGTGTGTGACCACCAAGTTCATGTGACACATGCTATAAGGACAATAGTTGTTATAGTGACAATAAACAGCCTGTGGTGGTTATACCAGCATGTTTCTCAGTGTTTTGTGTGGCTCCAGATAAGGCCCGTTGTCTGCTAAATCTAGGTTTTTGTTTGGTATTTTCCTTCCCAAACCTTTTTCACCCATGAGCCACATTCATATGTAAAAAGTTTGGGGGCAACGCAATGATAAAAAAAGTTCCTGGGATGCCAAATAAGTGCTGTGATTTGCTATTTGGTAACCACCATGTGAACTGGCAACCTATATGGGGCTCTGTTTGGCAGTACACCTGGTTTTAATACAACCAAAACTTGCCTGGAATTCAAAAAGAAGCACCTGCTTTGAGGCCACTGAGAGCAACATCCAAGGGGTTGGAGAGCAACATGTTGCTCACAAGCTACTGGTTGGGGATCACTGCTGTAAGGGGAACTCTATGGGACAAGTGGAGGCCTATTTATCAAAGGTTAGATTTTAGGGGTTTTTGAGGTTTTTGAAACTACTACTAAACTCACATTCTCTAAAACTACAAATGTCATGACATTTATTAAAAGATCCGAATAAAAGAAAGTATGAAGGGAAAATAGTGTGCTAAAAAAAATAAGATTACCTTGAAAGCCACTAAACTTCATGTTTTTCAGAAAATTCCTAGTGGAAAAAAAAATTTCAAAAAGTCCAATAGGATCAGGCCATCTCCCGTTGACTTCTATAGGACCTTGACAACTTTTACCTGGTGAAGTTTTGTATTAGAGGTTTTCGTGGTTTTTACCCTTAGGGGGTTATTTATTAAAGGTCAAGTGTTTTCCAGAAAAAAATTAGTTTTTCGAGGGGAGTTTCACAAAAAAATGTAAATTTTTCAGCATAAAAAACCCTCAATTTTTTTGAGATATATTATACCTCGAAGCTGCTAAAAGGCTGAATCCGAAAATACTCCATCTAAAACCAGTTGAATTCATGTGGAAATCAATGGCAAAAGTCCCTTTAACCATTTGAAGATGTCTTTTGCCTTCATGATTTTCATTTTTCTTTACAGTGGTTTGCTTTAGACAAATCGATACAATTGAATATTCAAAGTCTTCTAGCCTATAAACTCAATAAATTTAAAGCATTTGAGTTTTTCCCCCGATTGCATTCATTCGAGTTTTTTTATATAGTTTTTTTCAGAAATAAGCAAACTTTTCAGTTGTGAATTTATTCAAGGTAGAAAAAATAATGGGAAAATCAAGAATTTTTAGTGATTCATGGAAAAAAATTGCATTGTTAGTAAATAGGCCCCCTAGTGTACAGTTCGGGTGGCATTTCATTACTGTTGACGGAAGATAAATATGTCTGTAATAGGCTCAGAATGTATGAAGAGTGCCCAAATGAAAATCATTCTCTTATAAATGCCCCTTAGACTGGAAAGGGGTTTGCTTTAGGCTATGTCTTTGCTTCCGAGATTTTCAAATACCAGGCTGCCTAGATTGAGATCTTTTTCAGTGATCTCTGAAAGCTGTCATGGGCCACTTGTCTTGTTCCACCTAAACCTTCCTACTATCACTGACCTTCCTACTATCACTAATTCCCTGTTGAGATAGTAGCCATGTAAAAAAAATGATTTTTGTACCCTTTCTTAATGTATTAATTTTTCTGCCTTGAACGAAAGCTCCACTGAATTTTTTTCTCAAACACGGGTAACCAATTAATTGTTAATATATTGCATCAAATTAATCACAGTAGTGTTATTCGGACAATGGTTAAGCTGGATCTTTCTGTCAAAAAACCATCTCTATCAAATGAAAATGGAAGCAGAGTATGAACATTTTCTCCAAGGGCAAATATGCCTTATTACTCCAGTTTATTGGTATCAGGAATAGGACAGTACTGTCAGTGCAAAAGTAAAAACTACAGAAGAGACAGAAAGAAAGATGTTTCGATATTCTCTGTTTCTCCCCAGCATTTCCAACCTTCCTCTTGGTTTGTAAAGTTGTTACAAAGTGTTCCCAAGAATAATAGATTAGGCATGATTTTATCAGCGGAATATCTGTCTATTCTTAAATCTGATGTGCATTTAAAAGAAAGAAGGGGCCATTTTCAGCCACAAGCGATGAATCTTTCACAGACTGACAGTATAAAGCCTCTTTTTAATGGTTGTCCCGAGCCTTGCCATGTTGCTAGGCGAGACTTTAACCCTTTCAGCAGTGATGAGGTCCTTGGCATAATCCTGTGCTCTCTTCAGTACCGTCTGTTGGCAAACATAACGTTAAACGAATGCTTTCCCGCAGGTTTGTATTTTGGCAAAGTACCACGTTGTAAAAAGATCTGTAGCTTCACAGCAGACATCTTGTTTTGCGAGGGTTTTTTTCCCACTTCTGATTGACATTTAACAGCCATCCTAAATTTTTAGCCTGGATTTCCCAGCTTCCTCCTGTCTAGTGTGACTTGGTGTATAGCATGCATAATACATCCCGTTGGCTATCAGCTGCATGCTAGCAAGGCAATCAGAAGTGTCTCTTTGAAAAGAAAGAACAGATCAGGCATTCTCACGCCATGAGAGCAAAGGCCCAAATACAATGTTTCTCTCCTCTATAGATTTTCAGTTATTCAACTTGATTTATTAACCTCTTTCCGGGGATACTGACTTTGTTTTATTGCTTTGCCGTAGGTCTGTATCTTTTTTTTTTTTTTTTAACATTATGCAAATATATTGGCAGCTGCCTAATTCCATAATAAGATACAGACTGAAGATGGATAGAATTGTAAATTTTCAACTTCTTTTACTGTGCATTTCCTTTCTTTAAATGTTTTTTTTTTTAATAAACAAAAGCATTGTTTTCTAAGTCTGGAACGCTAAAAAATACTGGGTGAAAAATAACTTTATATATACGAGATATTACTTCCCAGAACCTTCAGAAAAAGGCAGATAAAACAAGGGCTTTTCAGTGAAAATGAATGGTCCTTTGCTATATATTTCTCCAAAAGAGAATAAGGTGACATGATAACGTTGTGATTAATGGGATTTAATTGTAAATCAATTGGCTGTGCACTTTTGAGGATGTTTCCTTTTCTTTTCTACACGTGTTCTGCAGCAACACATCCCTAAAACATATTGCTTATTCATATGCTAACAAAAACAACATGCTTTCTCTTAGATTTTCATTTTTCAGGCCACCACTATATTACTCATTTGTAATCATCCGACTCAATGTCATCATTTGGACAAACGCAAGGTCACCTTAGCTCTGCTGGGGAGTGCAGACTCTTACACATGATTAGGTGTATAATGATATTCCTTCTGCAAGATTTTTTTTATACTGGTATAGGACCAATTATCCAGAATGCTCAGGACCAGGGGTTTTCCAGATAAGGGATCTTTCCAGAATTTGGATCTCATACCTTAAGTCTACTAAAAATCATATCAATATGAATTAAACCCAATAGGCTGGTTTTGCCTCCAGTAAGGAGGAATTATATCTTAGTTTGGATCAAGTACGAGATATTGTTTCTTTATTTCAGAGAAAAAGAAAATATAAATTATTTGAATTAAATGGAGTCTATGGGAGATGGCCTTCACATAATTCAGAGCTTTCTAGATAACGGATCCAATACCTGGACTGACTTCTTCAGTGGTGTTTTGTCTTCTTAATGTGCAGGTTCTTCTTGGCTATCCAGAGACCTTTTTATTTCCCTATAAGTCTCTCTATAAATCTTTGCAAAATGCTCTTAGCCATTTTTTTAGACAGAATCACTTGGTTTACACAACCAAGTTGCCTATTTCAGTCATTTTCAAATGAACTGGCAAACCATTTAGGTCTGTAAAATGGCTCCTTACTTCATTGGCTAATATGGTCTATTATCAATTCTGATATCATCAACCAACTTATAGCAGGATGGGTCCTCACTTCTGAACTGATCCGGGTTATTTTTTGCACAGGCAATATAATTAGAATTAGTGATGGGCGAATTTGTCCCGTTTCACTTTGGCGAAAAATGCGCAAAACGCATTGATGTCAATGGGCGTGAAAATAATTTTGACGCGTGTAAATTTCGATGCCCGTGACAATTCTTATACACGCGCCTATTTTGTCCAAATACATTAAAGTCAATTGGCGTCTGAATCATTTTGATGCTCGACAATTCTTATGAAGTGACGAATTTTTCACCGGTGAATTTTCCCTGCAGTTTCGCGAATTTATGTTGTGGTGTAGCATCTGTTCTAACGTGCATGTTTAAAGCAGTAAGAGCATGCTAACCTGATAACGGCACTGTCAGCAAAGATCAAGACAAAGGTTTCTGTATCTCTGCTTAATGGCTTGAACAGTGGGAAAGTGTGGGTTTTACTTTTCAGTGCATTGTTAATATCTTATAGGCTACATAGAAAAGACAAAGCAGAATTTCAGTGTAATATTGAAGGGGAATATGCATGTTAATAGATTTGTCTTCAGCCCACTTTCCTTTATTAAACTCATAGATTTGTAGTATATAAATTACCATTTAGCTCTTCAGCTTCTTCTTTCGTTTGCCTGTGTCAGCCATCATTTGTCCAATTCAGTTAGTCGTGTCTCACAATGATCATATAGTAGCAATGACATGGAAACAACAGTGATTTCCACATTATAACATGTTGTCTAACTATTAACATGTCAAGCCACTTTCTAGCCCAGTAATCAACAGCAACAGTAATCAATCATTCGGCTGCTACAATTATAAGGAAACACTTCCGTTTACTCCATAAAGACAGCTATGAGTAAACAGTAAACCCATTCTAAAGCCACAAAGTAATACTTAAAGTAAGAGACACTATGCTATAAACTATATATATATATATATATATATATATATATATATATATATATATATATATATATCAAAAAAAGGATGTTTTTTTGTTGTTGTTGCACTCACCACAAAACCACAAGAAACCATTAGGCAGGGGTGCAATGAGGCTGTGACCACAAAATACAAATAGACAAATACAAGAGGTCCTCTGCACTCAACCTATTACCAATATATTAAGGACATTGAGACATTTTATGCCTTGAGCTACTAAAAATACCTCCCCTTTAAACAAAAAAGGGATTGATTGTCCATATCTTGCAATATATTTACGCTGGCCAACTATGTCAAAGTCATCCCTGGTCTGGCCAGTCCTACACTCAACTTTCATCTGATTCATTGAGAACTATATATATATCCATATATCCAATTGATATCTGGCCTATTTTCAGAATGGTCAGGTAGGCTCGTCAGAGTGCCCTATACACAGTCACAGTATGGCCACCTTCAGCAAATGTTGGCATCCATTTGGTATGTTGTAGGCATTGTAGAACAAGTAGAGGTCAGTGAGAGGTGATAAGCAAGCTTGTGACTAGCCTGCGTGGAAACTTAATTATTGAAGGCTGATCACTAACATGTTCTATACTGTTAAAACATATGGCATGAACATATATATTCACATGGAATATTATCGAAATGGAGTGACACTGAAAGCTGATAAGGGCACTGACGAGGCTTCTGGGTGGGATAGTTCACAACAGCTGAAATGAGAGAATGCCTTGTGATGGGAATGTTGAATAGACCTATAATTGATTCATTAGGGTGAAATGTTGTATATTTTCTTATTAGTGTTAGTGCCTTTACTTGTTGTTTATTCTCACATGTAAATGTAATTTATAGAGCGACTAGAGCAATACAATACTCAGTTAGTGAGAGTGGATGCAGTGACATTATGAATGATGTTTTGACATTAGTAACAGATAACATCAAGCACTTTATGGTACTTATTCAAGAACAACATCCCTGCAATCTGTATGTCTCTTTTAAGCTGTGTATAGTCAGGTTGGTGAGGAGTCTTGTCGCCATTGTGGATAATTATATAACTTTATCAGCATGAAGATGTTAACTATCTAAGACACATTTCAACATTTGTTTGAATGAGGGGTCCCTAATTGGTTACTATCATCTACTACTTGACCCCATCCTATAGTAACCCAGTTAAAAAAAAAACAGTAATATTGTTTCATAAAAGTTAATGGACATCACTATGAAGGTTTATCTTAGTGACAAAATGAAAAGGTAATTCTATTAAATGAAAACCTTCCAAAACTCACTACAACTCACTAGTACATGATTGTGAGATTCAACAGGACATTGTCTTAACTGTATGGTCACCAAGCTCTTTATTACATTACCCCTTAATATTCATATTTTGCTCAGTTTCCACTTACTCTTCACAACACTTGAACCTCCATGCCAGATTCAGAGCAACCTCCTCATCCTACTGTTTCCAGAATCCCACTCCAGAACCAAGTCTTGCATTCGTTCACAACTGTAATCTACTCCTACAAACCTCATCCACCTTACTGGTCCACAAGTCTTGCTTTTCCATTTTAACTCCATCCCTATTCATTCTCGCTCTTGCCTTCATGTTTCCACCACATTACTTTTTTAAAAGCTTTATTTTGTTTATTTAAATTCTATGACAGTACAAGAAAGGAAAGAAGAAGAAAAAAAGAAGACGAAGTCCCAAGAGCCTCAATCTAGCAAGTTAATACAGCACATTTCAGAAAACAATTGCACAGTTATTACAGTGTTGTGGTTGCTTTGGCATCCATGCACCCCAGACTGCATCAAATATTTTTTGGGCATAGCATGGGCTATGTCAGTTATCTTTTGTCTGGGTAGGGTATATTTAACCAGCTTTTTCCAAAACTGCATGGTTATGTTGTGGTCAGTTTCCAATGTAAGAGAATCTCTTGAGGTTCCCACATTGAGCTGGGCGATATTGGGCTGATCCAATCGTGGGCCCTAGGGCCCAACGATCGAATCAGAATGGAAGCGATAGGGGCTGTTGGATCGAGGGACTGCATCAACGAACAGATTTTTTACCCTGCCCGATCTGCATCTGGCCGACTTTCGGCAAGATATCGATTAGGGACGTCCGTCGGATGGTCCCACACATTACAGAGTTGCAGATAACATATGTGGGGTGCGTGTGAGATCTGTTAACACAGCAAGGAGGCATAGAAGAGGAGAACAGATTTTGGGAAAATTGAGACAAACTGTTATTTTAACAATCCCCCCCTCCCCCCCAAAAAAAATTCTGAATTTCTGGGCAGGTCCAAATAAAAATATGACCCAGTTTTGCAAGTCTATATGGAGTGAGATGCATCCTGTTGAGAAATGTAATTTGTATGAAGTGGTCTTGCATGGAGATAGCTAAACTAGGCACTTGCTGAAGTACATCTTTCCACAAGTGATCTTCCAACTCAGGGATATCCCTGTTCCATTTTTGCTTAGCCTTATCCAATGGGTTGGGGCCCTCTAATGTTAACAAGATGATAGTGAGTGGTTTACACAGTCCTGATTTGAATAGACTTCTAGATTTGTTTCTTTGAGGTGTATAGATCTAGGAACTCCTGCCTGGGGGCGAGAAACTTACAATCTCCATCTTTGGCTATATCTTTTAAGGATTTGATATCATGATGAGCCCAGCAACTGAAAGTGACGCAAGTTGGGGTTTCTCCAAAATGGAGTCCATACTGACCATGTCTCTGAGTTACCTTCAATGCTTTTTGAAAGGAGTGAACCACTGTGAACATCGGTGGTGTAGTTGTATAGTATCTAGAAAGGCCTCAATATAGAAGTCTACCTAAAGCCACAAAGTACCCAACTGCTGCTGCTTCCAAAATGGTTGCTGGGTTGTCTCATTTAAGATTGATCCACTTGTGAGCAAAGACTAACTGACTAGCAAGAAAGTTCCCACCACAATAATTACCCAATGACTCCTATAAATGTATTGAACATGAGACCACTCTACCCCTCAACAGTTTCTGAATACTTCAGTATCTCCAACTTCCCCCTAGATCACTATTGATAGTTTTGCAGATTTAATTCAACATTGTTTTTCTAACAGTAATAGCTGTTGGGAAATCGAGTAAAAAATGGGGGAAATGGAGTATGGGTAGTATGGATATAAGAAGCTGCCCACAAAACCCGGACACAATGAGATCATGGTCAAGATTCTAAAGATTCTCACTTTGTCCCCATTGTTCAAAAATTACTTGTTTGTGAAATACGTACAAGAATGTTGAATACGGCCACTCAATGAAGTTTATAGTACACAGCCTGCCCAAGAACATCATAGATATAAAGTATGACATCATAATTTCAGTTATAAACCCCCTCTTAACACACAAGCAAAACACAACTTTGGACACATGGTTTTATCTTTGATATACAGGTCGAAACTGTGTAGTTCTAGAAACATTCCAGAAAGGCAAAAGTCTTTTTTGTTTACTAAGAAATGTAAGTACATAACTGCTAGATATTCCATTCATATTCTTTCCAAGGGATTGCATTGGTACCACTTCTGTTTAACAGCCAAGCCATCTCAGTTGGCTGATGACTTGTTCCCCTGCTCCACAGTTATCCGTCACATCTTTATTTGACAAAAGCCAATTGAAAATATAATGTAGTACTGACTCGGTTACTGGGGCTGGACGCTTTCTATTCACTGCTTGTCACTCAGACACAATTAAACGATAGCCCCATTCTTAAAAAGTTTGGGAAGGGGCTTTTCATTGTTCTTAACCAGACAACAACCCTCAGTTTTGTCTGAAGTGGCCTTTAATCAGTATGCAAATCAAGGCCCCTTCCCAACAAATTACCATAAAACTCTGTAGGTGGCAAAACCTACAAGGAGGGAGACGCTGCACGGGATGTGGTGGCACCTTTTATTTTATCAGACCATAGACGCATCTTCTCTTGAGAGAGAACTGTTCCTTTCTTGGTTCAAGACTTACAGACATCATCTGTTAAATGTCAATTAAAGCTGAATAAAGACATCTACCTAATGCTTACTTGGCTACTTTCAATGAACATGGCATTCAAAGGTATGACTGGATAGCTCACTGAAATCCCAATACAGTGCTTGTAAATTTATGAGCCATTCAGTCATGAAATATATAAGAACTACATTAATCGCACATTATATTAGTCCTAATATCCGAAAGCAACAGCCAAGTTTTCAATTTTATGGCTGTCAGTGAATAGTGGAAATCACATTCCACTGTGTTAACCCTGTGGTTATTTAATGGTCACTAATTAACTCAACACAATGTTTTAGTATCTGCTGCTGTTATCTTCTACTATTATTAAATGTTGTACTGTATAATATTTCTCTACTAGTGTTGACTGAGTGGGAACTGTCTTCTTTTAATAACTCTTATATAAGACATATCATCCAAAGTTTGCTCAAAGCCTTTTCAAAGGGTACCATAAATGTATGTTGGGTCTGATAATCCCATGTACTGAGCACTAGTTAGTCATTATCTATAGCAGGGGTCCTTAACCTTTTTTACCCGTGAGCCACATTCAAATGTAAAAAGAGTTGGGGAGCAACACAAGCATGAAAAAGTCCCTTGCGGTGCCAAATAAGGGTTGTGATTGGCTATATGGTAGCCCCTATGTGGACTGTCAGCCTACAGGAGGCTCTACTTGGCAGTATACTTAGTTTTTATGCAATTAAAACTTACCTCCAAGCCTGGAATTCAAAAATAAGCCACTGCTTTGAGGACACTGAGAGCAACATTCTAGGGGTTGGAGAGCAACATAGTGCTCACAAGCTACTGGTTGGGGATCACTGATCTATAGCATTCCAAAAGAAATTATTGATGTCCTAAAAGTTTTCATGATTATTATTTAAGACTTTAAAGGGGGAACTATAGGTTGGAATAAAATTAACATAAGTATGTATATATTTGCAGTACTTTGTGGAACATTTTTCATTTTTGAAACCAATGCTTTAAATGAATACTGCAATATGTTCTTTTATAAAATTTAGCTCCCCAACGGAATGTGAGCACTTCTATAATTATGATTATTATAAGCATGTATTTATAAAGATATGCCAACATATTCTACAGCGTTGGAATCAATGGGTGTATTGTTAAACATACAAGAAAACATACAAAAACAACCAGAAGAGGTAAAGTGGGCGCTGCCCAAAAGAGCTTACATTCTAAAAAGGCTAATATTGCAACAACATTATCCTTTAAAGTGTATTTATAGCAGCTCATGCTGCTTGTCAGCAATGTTTCTGATGTTCTCTTGTTTCTGGCCTCTTATGCTCTTAACTCTCATCAAAGTTCTAGAGCGTTGTAAAGAGCCCATGCATTGTCAATGGGCTTTGATTTGCACATTTTTGTCAAGCAAAACAAATTGAAGTATGTTGGCATATTTTCCATGCAAAATGCTTTGAAGTCAAGGGTGTTTTTTCACTGCATTTCATTTTTCCCATGGTGCTTTTCTTGTGTATTTCCATTTTAGCTGGCTCAAAGCACAGAATTTTACTGCACAGTTTTGCCTGGTGAAAAATGTCGCTCATCACTATTGATCATTGCCATCAAACTGTATTTCATCAAATTTTTTTTTTTTTTTCACATCATTTTTCTTGAACAGCTGATTTCCATTTGAAATGTATCTATAGACCTTTAAGTAGAATTATAACGTAAACTTTCTTTCATTAAGGTCTTTTATACTATATCTTGTACAAGACTTATAGCATCAACTCTGTGTAGCTGGTCTTTGTTTTTCTCTTGTTTTCATTTTCACTGTTTAGGAATTGTGACCTATATCATGACAGTGAAATAAAATATTACTTGTGTTTTCATGTTTTATTCATTTTACTTTACTTATGTTTATGATTTTATCTTCCCCTCCTCGCTTCATACTTCCCCAGTGTCTCACTTATGTCTTTTTATTTTCCTCTTTCAATTTTTTGGTTTCCCATACACCTCCAATATCACTTTTGTGTTATATTTCTTGATTATAACCGCTCTATAATGATTTTATTTTCCCAGTTTATTGATGCTGCTTCTTCAACTTTCTTCTGCTCAGCTATGTTTTCCTTTCCCATTCTGTTAGCCATTGTTATGTTTTACCTCATCACTTATTCAGTTACTGCCTTTTCTTGCCTTTTTCCTCTCACTCCATTTTTTCTTATTCCCTTAATTTTGGCTTCTTTCTGTTTGTCTTTTTAATTTCCTGTAGCCTTTGTTGTCCCTTTTCCTTTCACTATGACCATACGTTGCCTTTTCCACTTCTGCCAATCCCTTGCAGTTATATTTTAAAGTTCTTTATCTTTCTGATTCTCATGATTCTTTAGGCAGACATATCTTCCCATGCCAGTGTCAGTGTTTGTCTGAATCGGGAGGCATGGCCTGTGTCATAATCGTTGTTATGTATGGGTTAGAATTCAAACTGTGGTTTCTATGAATAAGTTAGATTTTGTTTATAACCTCCTACTCTGTCCTCACCATTTTGACTTCTGTTCTAACATACAAAGACATATTTGATTGTTTCAAAAACTTAATAGCTCCGCAATTTCAAATGCTGAAGGGGAAAATTTGCTAACATTAGTGGATGTTTTATAAATGTTAATTTTCCTACAGTTGTTTACATATTTTACTCCTCCTTTTTTGCATTTTCAACCAAAACACTCATGCTATGCTGTCACTAAGTGCAGGATGAGTAAACCAATAGCATTGCACCAACATAGTTATGTTTCCTACAATAGGAAAAAAAAATATTCACACTAATAAACCATTTACATTTCAAAAATGATAATTAAAAATATAGTAAAGCATTTGCTACCATTTTGCGGATATTTATTTATTATACCATTTGTTCCCTTTAAAAATATAGACGAATAGCAGTTAGAATGATACAGCCTAAGACAAGAATAATTTTATAATGGCATTTCCTATTAATGCAAAATAGGTTAACAAGATATTTTAATTGTAATATTCCTATGAGATGCATACAAATGGAACATGCAGTTCCTTCAAGTGGATAGTATATTTTCATACAACATTATTACAATGCATATTAAACAGTTAAAATATGTACATTTGGCAATACTTCTCTAAGGCATATGTCTATAAAGCTCTAAAAAATCAACAACCTGTTTTTGATTCATGATGCTGGCCTAAGTTCATTCCAACTTTGGCCTTTCACATTGACATTGTGAATGAAAAAAAAGCACAGATCAAAGTACAATAGATAGATAGATAGTGCTGATAAACAGACAGATAGATGATAGATAGAGAGAGAGAGAGAGAGAGAGAGAGAGAGAGAGAGAGAGAGAGATAGATAGATAGATAGATAGATAGATAGATAGATAGATAGATAGATAGATATAGATAGCTTAAACAGATATATAGACAGACAGATGATAGCTCGTTAGATAGATGATAGGTGGATAATAGATTCAATAGATTGATAGATGCTAGACAGAATGAAAGAGAGAGATGATTAGACAGACAGATAGATAGATGATACATAGATGATACATAGATAGATAGATAGATAGATAGATAGATAGATACATTACATAAGGCTCTGTGTATATACATCTATACAGATTAATATGTGTATATAGACAGAGCAAAAGAGAGAGATTATATATTCGACAGACAGACAGACAGACAGATAGATAGATTAGATGGATAGATACATCAGATAAGATAGATGATAGATAGATAGATAGATAGATAGATATCTATCTATCATCTATCTTATCTGATGTATCTATCCATCTAATCTGTCTGTCTGTCTGATAGATAGATAGATAGATAGATAGATAGATAGATAGATAGATAGATAGATAGATAGATAGATAGATAGATAGATAGATAGATAGATAGATAGATAGATATAGGTTAGATACAGAGAGATAGACAGATAAACAGATGGACAGATACATAGATAAAACAGACAGATAGATAGATAGATAGATAGATAGATAGATAGATAGATAGATAGATAGATAGATAGATAGATAGATAGATATAGGTTAGATACAGAGAGACAGACAGACAGACAGACAGACAGGCAGACAGACAGACAGACAGATAGCCATGGCGTTCTTTGGAAACAAAAGAATGGACAGTGTTTATAAGGCTCTGTGTATATACATATGTACAGATTAATATGTGTGTATAGAAACCTATCAATAATTCAAGTTATTCTCCAGGGGTTAGTTTTATATCAATTAGGATAAAACTACCTTTGCTTTGCATTGCCTTGAGTTTCTCATTTAAAATATTAATGTTTTTTTTTTTTTGCCTTGTGGATGGGTTTTATGCAGAGCAGATCTCATTGCTGCAATGAAAAATCCTTTAGATCAGTCCTACTGTAACATGGGAGTTCTGATGTCAGAGGTAATGATGTAAAGACAAGTTAGGTTTAACTGGTCAAATGGCATCATAGGTTACTAAACTACAACCAAGCCATTCTTAGGCAGTGGCAAGTAAGTAGCTGTACTGGACTCTGCACCTAAAAAGTAAAGAGGGGGGCCCTGCAGTGATGACAGGCACAGTATCCATCAATAGTAACATGTAGCACAATTCTATAGTGCAGAACACAGTACCAGCCCCATAAATACATTTTGCTCTGCTGGCTGCTGCATCACAACATCCCCAATCACCTGCTCAGGGGTAACTACAGAGGAAGCAGACCCTGTGGTTGCAGGATTGCCCAGGAGTGTAGGGGCCCAGTGCTGAGCAGTGTTAATATATTGTGGTAGAAAAGGCCAACATATCAATATTTCGGGGCCCTAAATTGAATTTGCTGTGGGGCCCAGTAACATCTAGTAACACCACTTCACTATTGTTGTCCAGGGAGCATGGGCAGCAATTAACTAGTCGGCACAAAATTGTCTTGTCTTTTTGCAAGTGACTATTAAGTTCAATTGAAAGTTAACAGCATAACTGCTTCAGATTAAAGAATAGAAAGAGAAAAAAGAGTGTGACCCAGACACAGGCCATCAATATAACAATTACGATCATACAAACCTTTTAGAGCTGAATCGTCAGATATATAGATAAAAACAATAGAATGCTACCTGTATCCTACCTGTATCAAATGAACAGTGGCCGATGATTGGGTGCCTTTGAAGGTGCCTGGCTCATCTCTAGCCATACACACACCGAATATTGCATGAAATTGCTTAGTGGATTACTTAATACATGTCATTTTAAGGAATCCTTTGAAGGCTTAACAATCTCTTGTAGTTACCACTATTTCAAAAGTTGTCCTTTTAAAATCTTGTGTTGATGTGCGTTGAAGGTAGACTTGCCACCAGGCTGTCATTTAACCAGTATTCAAATGTAAATTAATGTACAAGAGGACAAGTGCCCAGGGTTGTACTGCTGATCTTTCCTTTCAAAAAGACAGTGGTTAGCATGCCATATACTGTATGCACTCCCCAGCTGATATACAGTAAGTAAAACTGCCCTCATACCTTAACAGGTAATGAACAAAATGACCATTAAAATATTGTAACATTGGTGTAATCTATTGAAATGTAATGTAGTATATGAAGTATATTACTAGTATCATATAGTATTATATAGTATAGTATTTAAACTATATGCTAAAAACAAAAGTGACAGAGAAGTGTTTCCATAACCCTGTAAGGTGCCTCAAGCTTTGAACCTCAGAATACAGTCTCCCATAATATCTGTTAGGGCTCATACAATGCCCGACACAGGTGGGGGAGGCATTTTTGGTGTCCCCTCTTTCTGCCCCATACCTTGTATGTCATTCAGAGACCAAAGCTATGGAGCAGCAGGATAATTATCCAATGGAAGTACAAATAGCAGTCATCATGAATCCCACAATTACACTGCAATAATATCTCTTACTTGTGGTTTTGCATCGCAGTATTGTCAGTATAGCAAGAATTCTATGAGTACTTTTAGGGTAAGAACATTTTTGCTGTCATTATTTTTATTGTAGAGGGGTTTTAAGTCTCTCCACAAACTAAAAAAAAATATCTATATAATAGACATACATGCATGTTCTGCAGACTGCACTGGCTATGTGAGTCCATAATACATCTGCCAGGACTGCATGTTGACCAGAGCAAGCCAGACGAAGAGACCTCCTGCTGTTGCAGCTCCCTGCTGGCTGGGGACACGGGCAGTTTTACTTATATCAGCTGGGGGTTACACATATGGTATGCCAACAATTGTGTTTTTGAGCAGCAGCAAACAGGGACCTCAAACTTTATAATACAATATGATGCATTTTCCCCAATTCATGCTGATAGGCTGCTGGTAAGGTGAGGGCCACATTAACATATCGGTGTATGGCATGTGTTAAGCAAGGCCATGGGAAAGCTAATTTAGCCCAGACAAGATGCAAATTACTCTGATGCCTTATTAAATAATTAATAGTTTTACTGGCAAGGACCCAAACTTATCCGTTCATAATCCTGTGCAAATTCAAGGATATCTAGCAGATGTAAAGATAAATAGACAGATGGATGGTCAGATTTTTTATGAATACCCTTATGGTGCTTCTAATTGATTTCTGAACATCAATATTTTAGTGGGTCACACATTTGCAAAGGCACTTACAGGGTCAGGGTTTGGGGGGGTCGGTTGCTGCACCTGGCAATGAAGGAAAGGGCCACAGGTTGAACATTCCTGATGTACTTTATTTATAAAAATATGAATATGCATGTATTTTAACAAAAAAGCAATCTATTGCTTTTTGGCCATGTTATCCAATGTGAAGGCACATGAACCCCCACCCCGTCGTTTTGCTTCTTGTAGATCAAAGGCAGCTTCACACGTTTTCCGCACAGAAAATCAAGTAAGAAAAGGCAACTGCAGCAATGGCAGCAAAGTTAAAATTGCATTAGCATAGCCCATAGTAGGGAAATTCCCAATGATACCTACAGAAGGTTGTAAAATGAATGATGCATCAACCCCTTGGGCGAAAGAACGACACGACCAACACGGCGCAGTGTAAGGGGTTAAGAGAAATGAATAAGTCATGGATACATAATGGATTTCCCTGTGTGAATGAGAGGAAGGTTTTCAGAAATTAATCCCATAGCGGCCGTAGCCCTTGCAAGGAGTCAGGTTAAAAGGGCACAAAAGGTGAAATGGTAGATTGAAAGGCTTTATTTTTATTTTTGTTCTGATGATGAAACGGTAGTTGTTTCCTCATTAAGCTTTGCAGTGTAAAACATTAACGATGAAGATGTCTTCAGCTCTTCTCCTGACAATGAGAAACTACCCTTGAGCTGCTGAGTGCACAGCTCCCCTAACCACGTGTATGGCAACCCCTCTGGGCAGCTGATGGATTCTGTACATGAGATACTTGACTTCAGATCGATGCAAGGTCACGGGGGTTAAATGGTGAATGTATCCCATGTGACCCTGAGGTCATTTGTGCGACCATTTAGCCATCAAATACAATCATGTGCGATTAAACAGATCAACAGTGCTCATGGGTCGCTAGATTGGTAACTGATCTATTGCACCTTAGGGATTAAAAATCCTTTGTGATTAGCTCTGAGCATTAGAGTCTGTACAGCACATAATCTTTAGAGAGTAACAGGTTTATGTACTTACTCACTCCTCCTAAATCAAATGTCTGCACAGGCAAGTGCCTAACCTCAGACATGTAGTTAAAGAGCAGAGGAATGTCAAGGCAGGCTTGTCACTGCTTTCTGACATATGATGGCAAGAAGAAAGACAAATTGCTAACATGCTAAAAAATGCTCACCTCCCCCCCCCCCATGACCTTTTTTGAAATAAGAGACTGGCACACATAAAAAATAGATGAAATGCACATCAATGTATAAGAGCTTGGCTTGCTTTAGCTTTGGCGCTTTTATGCATGACAGGTGCAGTTATGTCTACTGATCTTATTTATCACTCTTGTAGTGACTGTGCCAGAGGTTTCCAGCATGCTGCCCTCTGATTCTTTTTGAACTGTAACTCGAAAGGCTGATGCTGGCAGTTACAATATAGCTTAGGGGCATAGCTAGAGGTGAATGAGCCCCAGTCAGGGTCGGACTCCGCCGGCGGAACACAGAAAAAAAATCTGGTGGCACTCTTCTCTTTCTACAGCACACTGATGACTGGTTTCCAGGTCCCCATAGACACAAAGATTTTTTTGTTGGTGAACGATCGATTTCAATGCAATCCGACCAATCCGTCAAATTATCGGGAGGTTAGTGGGAATCGAACGATTGTGCATCTTACGATTTTTCATCCGATATCTGTCAGAAAATTGATCAGACAGGTTAAAAAAATGTTGTCGGTCCAATTGCATCCATCTTTGTTTGCAGGGCCAAGCAGGCAGCTACCATCAGTTTGACTGGCAATATCGCTTGAAATGGTCTTTTTAGTTGATGGACAAATCGAACGATCGTTTTGAGATAATCGTGGTCTCACGTTAAAGAAAAGATCTTTACATCTATGGCCAGCTTAATTCAATCAACGACCATAAGCAGAGCAGGAGAACTGAATCCATGAGAAATTGAGCTAAAGAACAGTGACCTAAAAAGCTTTCCCATTAACTTAAAATGTACAAATGATTTAGCCTCAGCCATCCTACCTAAACAAGGTGTCTCCAGGTCCATGGAGTCTAATGATATAAACATATACAGTAAATTATGTAAAAGATCTGTTATCCGAAAAACCCCAAGTATTTTTGATAACAAGTCCTATACCTGTATGTATATACCAAAATAATTATTTTGAAAAAAAAAAGGTGTTTTTCCTTTCCATTCCCCCAATAATAGTATAAACACACATTTTTAAAAACAATGTAATATTACAAAGAGATGGAAAAACTAGATGGATTCTAAAACATAGTTACATAGTTACACAGTTAAATCGGGTTGAAAAAAGACAAAGTCCATCAAGTTCAACTCCTCCAAATGAAAACCCAGCATCCATACACACACCCCTCCCTACTTTCACATAAATCATATATACCCATATCTATACTAACTATAGAGTTTAGTATCACAATAACAGAAGTTGCTCTGATCCTGGGGCTGCTGCCATCTTTCCCCTTTCCCAGTTTAGGATCTGAGCGGGTCAAGGGGGGGCTGCATTGTTAGTGCGGAGAGCACTGTTGCCAGAGGAGTGTTTTTTGTCACCCCTGATAACTGGCCACTCACTGCCACCCAAGGCAAGGTTCTCATTCAGGTTCCCCTTTGAGATCCAACATTTAGTCAAGGCACCACTAAGATGGTCCTTCCCAGATGACTGATTTATACAGTGAGGTCTGTATCCATTTCACAAATCGGGTTAAGTGCACGTACATTGTATCCCTTTTTAGGTCCAGTCCAGTATGTTATTACTCTGTAGTCTATCCACCACCCAAAACTTACAAACCTAACATTTTACTTTAAATATAGTAGCTGTGAACTCTTGCACATATTAGTCTTCAATTCATGTCACCAAGTCACCGGTACCTGGTTAGATTTGGAGCTCTTATAATTAATTTAGTAAAAGTACTTATTCCCGTGTCTGTAAAAGAAAATTATCATCGAATATCCAGCACTGACTACCCTGGTGGCACTGAGCAAATACCATTATATATATTGACACAAAATGGTGTTACATTTTATAAAAGTAATTACAGATTTGGTGGTTACCAATGAGAACGCGGAAATAAACCTTAAATGCTGGGATTAATTTAGTTATGTGTTTAGGTTATTATACAGTCTTGATATTTTTTCATCTTCAAAGTGTTGGAACAAGCTCTATTACACATATGAGGTTACATAATGAAAGCTTGAGCGGTTCTCAGGGATCCTGTAGCCTGTCCTTTCCCTTTGAGTTTAATACAGTAGGGACCTGATTCCTTCTTTATGCAGGTGCATTTAAAGTTATTTGTAAAGTGAATATATGATGTAGAAAATCCCTCTTTTCTCCACAGGCCACAATTTCTTTCATCTATGATGCATATGTCCATGGTATATCCTTATTTACATTACAGAGAGTGTGCCCAGCCCCCAAGTGACTTTTCAATTTAGCAGTAACACAGAACATGTTGATTTATTCTGTGTCCCAATCCTCAGATTGAGCCTTCATTCTCTCCATTCTGTTAACAGAGAAAGGAATAACAAGAGCAAATAAATAAAGTGCCATTATGAAGTCTCCAAACTGAACAAATAGTTATTAAAATAAGAGATTTATTTAACGCTGCACTCTCTCCATCTTGTAGTTAGACTGGTCATTTTTAAATAATTTTTTCGGCTAAAATTTGTCAACAAAGTGTTTACGTTTAAAAGTATCTCAACCATTAATGATAAACTTCATTAAAAAAATATTTTTGTGGGGAGGGATAGAAAAAATTAACCATCTTGCCTATATGTTAATTGTAAAGCAGGGAAGTACTGGCATTGGAGCGTTTGCTTCCTGGACTAGTTTCAGTTGGTGCTGCTCCATTAAGAGTCATTAAAGATTTAATATAGGAGCAAAATTATAACTTTGTAATCAGGGGTCAGACTGGGCCGGCAGGACACCAGGAAAAAACCTGGATGACCCTTTTGACCTTCCCTCCTGACCGCGGCAGCAATGAGATGCACGTAGGAGAGGAAGAAGATTGCAGCGTTCATAAAGGACCTCACAACTGTGGCGGGGGAGACCATGGTGGGTGTGGGGGCTCCTGAGGTGGCAACTCTGGTGTGCCCTGGACCCAGGGCCGGACTGGCAATCTGTGGGTTCTGGCAAATGCCAGAGGGGCTGCTATAAGGTCCCATCAGTCACTATTTAGTGGGCTAGTGGGGGCTGTTTGGGCCTCTGTGTGGGCTGATTGGGCCTCTGTGGATCTGAAATGCCAGGGCCTATTTTAATTCTCAGTCCGGACCTGCCTGGACCCCTCAGTCTGATGCTGTTTGTAATGTATATTCATATTAACCCCAGACTTAAACAGACTATGGGGTTTTAAAAATGTTTATTAAATGGGTGGGATATTGCTGTCCTAGTCACTTGACTTCATACTGCTTTACTGCTCATATGCCGATCGCAGGGGATTCAAGTGCCACCAGATTTAGTTGCAAGTATCCAGTACCCTATAGGCACCCAAGGACTGCACCCTAAAGCTGCTGACCTAGGGCCCTCAAGTGACTATTTGACATCATATATGGCCAACATTTGCAAGCCTCCTCTGGGCCGCATTATCAATCTGCCTTGTGATGCAATGCTCAGAAATAGGCATAGTCTTGTCTCCATGAATACATTATGCAGATATTTGTGCTGTGCTTGTTAGTCGTTGTGCCCAACATGATTAAGCAATAGCAGCACGTATTGTGATTGAACTGAAAATGTTATAAGTTCAAAGGAGCCTTGATGTTAGCGCCAGTTTTGTGCACCCATTAAGGTTCAAGGTTCCATTAGCATTCTGCACCCATAAAAATTGTGCATGATTACAGCAGGGTGCAAATTTTGTGATATTATTGCGGTCGCACATAGCCGTGGGTGCAAAATGGTTAAGATGCTGGCTTTTTTGGGTTAAAGTAATCTTCTGTGGATAAAAACCATGGTGGATTAGGCCAGATTTTAAATACTGCACTTTGTCTTTAAAGTGCCTGCTGATTTATTATATTATGCAGATCCAAAGCATAATTAGGATATTTGCTTAAATCCAACTTCAAGGTCAGAGTGTGGTTTCTACATTTTTTTTTCAGATAATTATGATGTGGAAAATGTGCCCTTCTGGGGATAATAACCTTTCAATACTAGAAGGGCACTAACATCAGTAATTTAGCATTGCCTATCATGTATATTGGGCTAACAAATGCATAGAGCGTATGCCATACATACAGATACAGAATGCACACTTTTCTAGCCTCAGCTCTGGTTCACACGCTCTTAACGAACCATTCATTTTTCTAATTGCAGAATACATATGGATGCTTGAAAGGGTTCCCAAGGTTTTCTATTCAACATATCATACTGTGCTCATGAATATACATTAAGAAAATCAAGAACAGGTGTTTCCAAGGTCTTGTTCCGTGGGAAGCGACATCAAAATGCTAAGCATTTTCTGGATGAGATAAGAAGGGTCAAACTCTCTCTCGCGTCTGGACAGGTGTCACATGTGGTCATTAAAATTCAATGAAGAAAAAAAAAAAGAGTAATTTTATATAGTCCCTACACCCTTGTTATCATCAGAATAGCGGAGTAAGGAACTAAGCTTTCTTCAGTGTCACATAAAGCAGAGCTTTAATGATGATAATTATTATAGGGTTTACTGAAATTCATGAGAAAAAATGTACCGTACCGTATGGGAGATGAGGA
The DNA here is from genome assembly GCF_017654675.1 of Xenopus laevis. Classification (NCBI taxonomy): domain Eukaryota; kingdom Metazoa; phylum Chordata; class Amphibia; order Anura; family Pipidae; genus Xenopus; species Xenopus laevis. The sequence goes on along the minus strand of NC_054375.1, from coordinate 115,337,055 downwards.
CTGATTTTACAATAAGAAACAGCCTGACAGAGAAGGGTTATATATAATATTAATAATATAATTTATATCAACCCTGACATTATTTAACAATGGTATTTTGTCTCCAATTTATACATGAACAATGCTGGTAAAATGTATAACGTATTGTTATTAGAAGACTCTTAGGGAAAAGTGTAACGAATCACAACAACTGGGCAATGAGAACAGAAATGGAGCAAAGGTTTCTGCTAAAATTTATTGACCATGTAAGGCACAAAATAAACATTTGAAGCTTTTGCATAATTTCCCCCTATTTTTTATTATTAATGCTATTTAGTGCATTACCCCTTCATCTTAATATTTTTGTTTTCAATCCAGGGGTCACGTGAACAGAGCGCATTCTAAGGGAAGCCCTGTAGAAACAATTACCCATACACTGGAGGGTATATGAAGAACCCATGCATTAGATTTTGGGGCAGTTTAGAATAATAGTGGTTTGAACTACCATTCATCATTGTAACTAAAGACATAGAAAATACATTTACAAAGTTGTAAAGTTAATATTATACACAAAATAGTGCAACATTTGCTTTAAAATGTGTATTTGTAAAGCTACAAGGTTTCCCCATGGCACAAGTTGGGAATGTTCAAAGGTCTGGGATGGCCAGGGAGGTCCATTAACATTTAATAAGTGTAAGTAACTTGCATAAGAACCTTCAGGTTTAGTACAGTATATAACTTTCCAGCCTTTTGAATGCATCGCCTTTTACACACCTAAAGAAAAATGGGTAAAATGTTGTTAAAAATACAGTTTTATAGAAATATTAACAAATTAAAATGTTTATAATTAAAATAAAAGAAACCTTCGGCTTCAGATAAGTTAAAAAAATATATGAAGTAATATATATCATAACATATATTAATAACTACATTAATTAGTACATGATTGCATAAACACATGTATTTTATATACAAATAATATAGATAGTAGATAGATAGATAGATAGATAGATAGATAGATAGATAGATAGATAGATAGATAGATAGATAGATAGATAGATAGACAGACAGACAGACAGACAGACAGACAGACAGACAGACAGACAGACAGACAGACAGAAAGATAGATAGATTAGCCCTACAACTAGCATTAGCCCATGTCTACTGTATTCATAATCTTGCAAAAATCACTTGACTTAATAAATCATATTGTCTTGTGAATTTTAATTTTGGACACTATGAGGGTTATTTACTAAACTCTGAATGCCAAAAACCGAACAATTCGTGTTTTTTTAGTATATAATCTAAAAAAAAATTTAAAAAAACCCACAAATTTTTCGGGATTTATTATACCCCGAGGATGGAAAAAGTGTGAATCCAAAAATCAGGCATCTCGGACTTGCCGAAGATTTGTATGATTCATATTTTTCAAATTTTTCAGGTTTTTTCCTGCAAATTGTTTTTTTCGGGAAAGTGTATTAATAAATAAGGTGAAAAAACCTGTTCGGATTTGGTCAGAGCTTTTTTCAGAAAATATTGAGATGAATTTGGACTTTGATAAATAACCCCCTATAAACACAATAACATCTTTATCGAGAACCTTAAATATTCTTTGTATAATTAGTAGGGATGTATAAGTATAATAAAAACCAAAGCTGGATCTAGAGAAGGATCTCACTTCGAGGTGGGAAGGATTATGAAAATCTTCTGCAGCCCTGTAGTTCCTATTGATCTACAAACTACAACTCCTTCTTTGACTTTTCGAGCCATGGTGGGAGTTGCAGTTCAATAGCAGCTGGAGGGCTGCAGCATGGACATTCCTGTTATTATTATTATTGAAAGTGGAAAACAATGGCCCTGTCTGATGCTGGGGGCTTCTTAAATCTACACTCAAACCTGTCCTAATGGTACTGCTCCCTTTTTGTGGATTCCGTCGAAGAGCAGTCATGGACTATGCTGATTTCCTTTTAGTTTGGAGGAAATTGATATTACTTTTTTACTTTTAGCAAATAAAGATTTGTTTGTGTGAAATGTGCTGTAACAAAATATTAATCGAAATGCTCATATTTTCTGGGCAAAATGTATGAAATGGAAATGAGTTACCGTATATACTCGTGTATAAGCCGACCCGCGTATAAGCCGAGGTACCTAATTTTACCTATGAAAACCAGAAAAACTTATTGACTCGCGTATAAGCCTAGACACAACTCAGAAAAGTCTCAGAAATATCAAACAGTCGGTTTAATGTTAAAAATCAAGCCATGATGCTTAAAACATTAATTCATCGTACAATGATAAAAAAAACCTCTGGTAGATGAAATAGATATATTAAGAAGACAGCTGCCTTACCGGTAAATTTGCTCCAATGGGAGGGGAGAGTCAGGAAGCTGCTCCCTGTAGTAGGCGCTGATCGCCTTCAAAGGCTGCCCAGAGTTGTTAGTGGGTGGGAGGGGAAGCTGCTCTCTGCTGCTGGGCCCCTTCAAAGTTTAAAGGAGAAGGAAAGCCAAATTTGGTAATCCTCCTTCCTGAACAGATCTTATAAAGTAGTGTAAGATCGCTAAGTTTAGAGCTCACCTAACTGTACAACCAAGGAGCTTTTCATGTCTCTTTATCGCAGCTATCGCAGCAGCTTTATCAGAAAGCAGCTGCCATCTTGCATATGGAGTACCGTAATGGCTTCATTCCCCTTATCGTCGCTAATGCGCATTTGCGAAAATTCATTCCCCTGACTTCCAGCGCATATCATTGTTGATGTTGCTCCTTATTCGGGCTCATGGCTGCGTGTCATCAGGGGAGGGAGGAACAAACTGCCTTAGAGACATGCGCAATGGAAACTAATTGTGCTTACTGCGATTCAAGACTGCCGCTGGCAGAAGCAGGTGCGCTGTTGCTCTTTCTTCGGGAGCGGGATCATTCATCGCTACCGGTAAGGCAGCTGACCCGCGTATAAGCCGAGGTAGGATTTTCAAGCACATTTTGGGTGCTGAAAATCTCGGCTTATACACGAGTATATACGGTAATAAGAAAGAAAGCTGGGAGAATAGCCTGCCTCTTTCTCATGGTTTTTCTGCGCACACAGACTCTGGGCACTCTTACATTTTCAGGAGAATCTTTATGTTTTTCCACTGCATTATATCAAAAGTTACTTTTTTTCTTAAAGGAAAACTATACCCACAAAATGAATACTTGCGCAACACATAGGGGCAGATTTACTATGGGTCGAATATCGAGGGTTAATTAACCCTCGATATTCGACTGGGAACTAAAATCGTTCGACTTCGAATATCGAAGTCGAACGATTTTGCACAAATCCTGCGATCGATCGATCGAAGGATTTTTCGTTCGATCGAACGATTAAATCCTTCGAATCGTACGATTCGAAGGATTTTAATCCAACGATCGAAGGAAAATCCTTCGATCAAAAAATCACAGGCAAGCCTATGGGGACCTTCCCCATAGGCTAACATTGACTTCGGTAGGTTTTATCTACCGAAGTAGGTGGTCGAAGTATTTTTTAAAGAGACAGTACTTCGATTATCGAATGGTCGAATAGTCGAACAATTTTTTACTTCGAATCGTTCGAATTCGATCGAATTCGATCGAATTTAACCAATTCGATGGTCGAAGTACCCAAAAAATACTTCGAAATTCGAATTTTTTTACATTCGAATTCTTCACTCGAATTTTGTAAATCTGCCCCATAGTTTATATCAAATGAAGTGGCATATTAAAGAATCTTACCAAACTGGTGTATATATTTAAATAAGTATTGCCCTTTTACATCTCTTGCCTTGAGCCACCATTTTGTGATGGTCTGTGTGCTGCCTCAGAGATCACCTGACCAGAAATACTTCAACTCTTAACTGTAACAGGAAGATGTGAGGAAGCAAAAGACAGAACTCTGTTAATTGGCTCATGTGACCTAACATGTATGGTTTGTTTGTGTGCACCGTGAATCATACAATCCCAGGGGGTGGCCCTTATTTTTTACAATGGAAATTTTCTATTTATGATTACCCAATGGTACATACTACTAAAAAAGCATTTTATTATGAAAATGGTTTATTTACATGAAGCAGCGTTTTACATATGAACTGTTTATGCAATATATTTTTATAGAGACCTACATTGTTCGGGTTATTGTTGTCCCTTAAACAGCAATTGCCATGGAATCATTGTAATCATCTGCTTTTCACCTTTTCATATTCATGGCCAAGTAAGCAGTCCCTCCAACGAAAGAAAATAAAAACAAAAGTTCGTCAGTAGCGATGGGCGAATTTATTTGGCAGGCGCAAATTCGCTGTGAATTCCCACGATTCGCCACCGGCGAATAAATTCACGAAACCGCCGCGAAAATTCGCCCGTGTCAAAAAAAAATGGACATCCGTTTTGCAAATTTTTCGCCATTTTTGGTGAAGCGAACCGCCCCAAATTCGCCCATCACTATTCGTCAGTTGAATTCCACTCGATTGGCAGAAAGGCTTGCAATATGTACAGTGACTTGAGGGTTTGGAAATTATATTTCAAATTACATTTTACATTTTCATGGGACCAGGAAAAAATGCTGTAAAATGCGGGAAAATGAAAAATCAGGGAAAGGTGTTAAAGCAACGTATTGTTCAAGTGCTCAAAGGAAATAAGCACAGGAGTCAGTTTTCCCTTATCTGGAAACCCATTATATCACAGAAAGGCCATTTCCCATAGACTCCATTTTAAAAAATCCAATTTTTTAAAAATGATTTCATTTTTCTCTGTAATAATAAAACAGTACATTGTACTTGATCCCAACTAAGATATAATTAATCTTTATTGGAAGCAAAACCAGCCTATTGGGGTTATTTAATGCTTACCAGATTTTCTAGAAGACTTAAGGTATGAAGATCCAAATTACAGAAAGATCCATTATCCAGAAAACCCACCCGGTCCTAAGCATTCTGGATTACAGGTCCCATACCTGCACAATATTTATTGTGTTAAAAGGCGAGGGATAAGCATTGCCTTATTAGGGGCAGATTTATCAAAATGTCTAGAGTCTAAAAGAGTCTAGAGCTTAAAAAATAAAAAACTCACCAACTTTCTATTCATTCATATGGAATTTTTAGAATTGTATTTATCAATGGGTGAACTCACCATTTGCTAAATATAGTTCTAAATATGTATCCAGTTAACATACTTAAAATGAGGATATATAAAATAAAGGTTTCACTGTAAAATGCAATAGTGAACAAATACAGCTTTTGTTATTTTGCTTGTTTGCTTTCGATTGATGTAACCTGCAAGATTAATGGGCATAATACTCATAATTCAAACAATGATCTTAGTACCATCATTAAATACAAGATTTTCAAAATGGGTTTTTGATCAAAACCAAAAATGCAACCCTCAAGTCCATCTTTATAAAGGTATTTAGTGATGGGCGAATAAAATCGGCAGGCATGGATTCACATTGAATTTCCATGTTTTGCCGCCTGCAAATGTTTTAGCGAGACTGCGCCGAAAATTCCCCGGCAAAAATCTGCCGCAACAAAATTCGCCAACAAGAAAAATTGTTGCGCTTAAAAATTTGTACCACGTCAAAATTATTTTGACGCCCATCGACTTCAATTCTTTAGCGAATTTTCCCCATTTTGTGAATTTTTCAGCCATTTCGCAAATAATTCGGCGAAGCAAAACGGGACAGATTCGCCCATCACCACTAACAATATTTTGTGCCTCATCTTCCTAAATTTTGTAGATGTGGATTTTATTAAAATCTTCTATAACATTTATATTATTAAATACTTATATAACATGAAGGAGAAATTTGAAGTTGTACTGTATTGTGGCCCTTCTACATAATTATTAGTGAGATTGTCTAGACTCCTAACCTCAAGCATCAGCATTTGAAGCTGCATATTCCTTAATAGTTTTCAATACAAATAATATAACTGGATGCCTTTACTACTGATTTGCATTGTTTAAATCAAGCTCCCAAACGTTTTGCTTTCTTTATTTGCCAAGCAGATAGGATTACACCTAGCTCACAAAGCAAAAAATATTGTCCCAGACCTGATAAATATGCTGTGGAGCAGTTGTTATTTCACAAGAATAAGCAAAGAAAAAAAGTGTTGATGCTACAATGCCCACACTCGAAATGGCAATTTGAAAATAGTGGCCTTTTCATCGGCCAGCATATGGTGGTCCCTTGTTTCCAAGCTCTTTCAGCACTGAGTGAAATTGTTTCTGTCCCACTTAATGTAAACAGCCTGTGACAATTAGCATTACTGTTAGTTGCTAGGAAACAGGCCATTCCCTAAATTTGCTGTTAAGCCTATTTATGCAAGGTCTTGTGATCTGTATGTTTTCTTTATGGTTTTTCCCTCCATGAAATGCATTATTTTGCCACAACAGTGTTAGACATATGAAGTTGAAAAATGTATATTTGGTGAAAAGATGTTTCATGGTTGTAACATGGAAAATATATGGGCAGTCGTTGGGTTTTGTTGTGCATCTCTGCTGGAAACAACATGTTCCATCATTAGTTCAGGTAGGAAATCGTTTAACTGCCTTCTTCAGTGTTATTTCAATGATCTAATAGCCAGCGCTTAGCTCAATGCTAGGGCTCATTCAGTCTTTGAGTAACAAACATCTGGTGTTCCGTCCAGCTCCATTGTCATCTCAAGACGCCTGCTTCAGAAACTGGAGGTTTGGTGTCTCAGAAAAACACAGGGGTTTTGTGAAACAATGAATATTCCTTAATTTCACCACAGTTGCTTGTTTCCAACTCAGGTAAGGGCAAAAGACCTAATATATGAGGTTTAACAAGGGGCATCATAAAAACTGCTTGTTTTGAGGTATTCGTGGTGATGTGCCAAATGGTGGGCATAATTAGGCAGCTGCAAGGAAGCAGCTAATGAACAAGGCAATCACTCATAAACACATTTTCCTAGACTCCAGCCTGGAGTAATTGAAGCATTCTGAAGTTCACATGCGCGTTAATCTATAACAAGGAGATTTAGGGATGGGAACAGCGGATTGCAGGGAATACACACTTAGCATAAATTAACCCTTTCTTGCAGTAATCTCGTCGACTGTCTTTAGGAAATCCAGAGCAATGCGGGCTGTGATTATGGGCTTCCCTTGAATATCACAACTTTCATCTTCATTTATTTTTTATAGACGATTGAAGAGGCCAGGTGCTAAATTGCATATCATTTTGTGTTCTACAATGTGACCATTGTGAAAGAAAATTAACACTCAGAATGGGACATCACCCAAGAAAAGAGGAGGAGTAAAATCAATGCAAGTGGAACACTGGTGCCTGTAAATTCTCTGGAGCTGACTAATGCCGGATCAAATCACAAACTACAGTTTTATTATATCTAAAACTACAGTCAAACACTTTTCACTGTATATTTTAAATGCAAATGTCACATCTTTTTTGCCTCTATGTACATTAAACCTTGAGTTAGACTGATACAAATACATTATGCACTTTTAATTAAAAAGATCCATAACCTACATTCATCTTTTTTTCTGTACCCCAAAAGATGTTCCACTCTACTGACAATCTGACACACAGGAGCAGAATTAATATGTTCTTGATTGACTGGCTCACAAATTTGACTTATGATCCTGTTTGCCAAAATTCTGTCATGTCTTGGACACACTGAGAAAACAATTTTTGTAATTACTACAGGTATGGGATCCATTATCTGCAAACCCGTTATCCAAAAAGCTCTGAATTACAGCCTAGCCATCTGCCATAAACTATTTTCTTTTTCTCTGTAATAATAAAACAGTACCTTGTACCTGATCCCAACTATAATATAAATTTATCCTTATTGGAGGCAAAATACACCTCTTGGGTTTAATTAATGTTTAAATTAAGATTTTTTAGATGACTTAAGGTATGGAGATGCAAATTATGGAAAGATCCCTTATCCGAAAAGCCCCAGGTCCTGAGCATTCTGAATAACAGGTCCTATAACTCTATTATTAATTGGCCCTTTGTTTTTTACTTTCAACATAGAAGAATGTTTCTTGGGATCCAAGGGATGATTATTTTATTTTTTATTTTTGGGAGGGACTGTTTTTTGTGTTTTTTTTTGCTATAGCATTTGTGAATAGTTCCCATATGTGCAAGACCTTTACAAAAAAAAATATGTCACCCACTGGCCGGAAGGAAGATATGGCAGAAGTTGAATATAAAGGGAATAATAAAAAGAGAAAAAGACGAGACATAAGTGGGAGGGGAGGTTAGAAATCATTGTCTATGGGACCCCTGTTTAAATTCCTTATGTGTATCCAGTCTACAGAATTTAAACACAGGTCCCAGAGGGAATCATATTATTCATCTTTCCCATCCCATATTGCCTACTCCAAACTTAAGGGCAAGAGGTTATTGTAAAAATTCTGTTTTGTGTTCACTTTTGAAAAAATAAGTGAATAGAGCAGAGGAAGGGTCATAGCAAGTAATGAATTATGTGTCTTACAAAAATTAGATGCTTTCCACAATTTATGGTATGTGCCGACGCAATCACTGGAGAGAAAATTAAGGGGCCTATTTATTAAAGCTCAAATTTTTCTGTTCAAGTTTTTAAACGGGAAAACTCAAATTTTTAGAGAAAAAAATAATTTTTTTGGAGATTTATCATACCCCAAATGCTAAAAATTCTGAATACGAAAATACTCCATCTAAAACCTGGAGAGATCATGTAGAAGTCAACGGCAGCTGTCCCTGAAGATGTTTCTTGTCTGTTTTCACCCAATAATCCGATAAATTTGAGTTTTTGCGGCGACAATTTGATGAGGTCAAGTTTTCGGAGCGTCAATTTGAAAAAGTTATTATTGATATTATTGATAAATGAGTTAAATTTGTGGATAGAAGTAGGCCTACTTTGTTTTAATAAAAAAAATAGATAAATGTGAGCTTTAGTAAATAACCCCCTATATGTGCAGGGCTAAATTTTTGTATTTCAACTATGGCTCTCGCACACCCTAAGTAAATTAAAGTAACGACACCTGGTGCACGAAGGTAGAGGATCGGCCGCCTCACAAAAAGTCCAGCAGAAAGAATCCCAAGGCACACAGGATAATTGCAAGCAAGCTGCCTTGCGTGTTTATTGCGAAGTGCAACGTTTCGGGGTCACGCCCCTTTCTCAAGCATGCTTGAGAAAGGGGCGAGATCCCGAAACGTTGCACTTCGCAATAAACACACAAGGCAGCTTGCTTGCAATTATCCTGTGTGCCTTGGGATTCTTTCTGCTTAATTCTTGTATTACAGGTATGTAAATTCATGTATCAGGGTAGATCATCAAGAAAAGGTGTCCTTTTGTTTATACTAATGCCAAATCAACGAGGGTGTATTTCAAGGCAATCATTTATGCTAAGCAATGTGTAGAACAAGCTCAAAAATTCCTGATTTACTATTGGGACTGAAGAGCAAAACTATAATAAAAATGGGAGACGTGATTGGTCCCCAATGTTTGCAGCAACTAATAAGCAATTTGCATTGACACTGAAAAGAGAAGTCTGATTGGATGCTTTAGTATACAGTGCTATACATTTAGTAAATAAAGCTGATGTTTCAGATATATGCAGTGAATGAAATTAAGCCCAATAAAAAATAAATCAAATGTTTTACCTGAAATATTTTAAATCAAACTAGTTTACTACTGCAACCATATATTCATTGTGCATAATACTTGAGGGGTGGTTCAGCTTTAAGGTAACGTTTTGTATGTTATAGAATGGCCAATTTGAAGCAAATTTTCAATTCATTATTTATTTTATGTAGTTTTATAATGATTTGCCTTTTTCTTCTGACTCTTTGCAGCTTTCAAGCTTCTAAAAAAGCAAATGCTCTGTAGGGCAACAAATGTATTGTTATTGCTAATTTTTGTTACTCATCTTTCATTTCAGGCCTCTCCTATTCATATTCCAGTCTCTTATTCAAATCAATGCATGGTTGCTAGGGTAATTCGTGACCCTAGCTACCAGATTGCTTAAAATGCAAATTGAAGAGCTGCTGAATATAATGCAAAATAACTCAAAGCCCTTAAATAATAACAAATGAAAACCAGAATATCACTCTCTACATCATACTAAAAGTTATCTGAAAGGTGAACAGCCCCTTTAAGTTTTATGAGTAGGTGCATTGCTTTTATTGAGACCCCTTTCACTAAATGCTATGCTAAAACACAATTCATATCTATTGTTTTCATTGTATTTTCTAGCAACATTTATTATTCTTTAGAGTTTCACTGTTAAATATTTAATGATATTTAATAACTAATATACTAAATATAAAACATTTAACATTCAAGATTTATATTCCCAGACAGGCCATCGGTTGCAATTTTCTAAAATGCCTTTGGTGCACTTGGAATGCTGGTCCTTGTAGTTCATCAACAACTAGTTGGGTATTTCTGCTATAGAATCACTGTAGTCACATACACTATATATATAGGGTATGGTATTCTGCTTAGAACGTGCTGTGAGATCTACATTGTCAATGCCTCTGAAAATTGGAGGGGAGGATTTTATCATCTCCATTGTGTTCATTATAAATAGCTCCCTGCTGTGAAAGCTTTACCACCACCAAAAAAGTGACGGATGCTTTGACCCACCCCTACATGTGAGTGGGGCTTTCACCAAAGGGATGACGCCTGCCAGCTGCTGAATGCAATCACTGCTGTCTGACAATGAAGGGCTGCACAAGGTGGTCTTTACGCTGCTATGAGAATGCGATCAGAGCATAGGTGGCTAGGATTTTTAACTGTCATAAACTGTTATTTTTCAGTACTGAAGAGCATGTTGTATAAAATGCGGTGTTTATTCTGCAATATAGTTACTGCTGCATAAAAAGATTTTATTAGAACACTTCTTCTCATAGAAGAACCCTCACTTATATAAGATAAAGTGTAGTGGAAATCAATAGGAACCATGCAGTTAAAGGTAGTTTTCAAAGGCTGAAGGTTATGCACTTAAAGGGATACTGTCATGGGAAAACAAAACGCATCAGTTAATAGTGCTGCTCCAGCAGACTTCTGCGCTGAAATTCATTTTTCAAAAGAGCAAACTGATGTTTTTTTTATATTTTAATTTTGAAATTTGACATGAGGCTAGAGATATTGTCAGTTTCCCAGGAGCCCCCAGTCACGTGACTTGTGCTCTCAAAAACTTCAGTCACTCTTTACTGCTGTACTGCAAATTTGAGTGATATCACCCCTCCCCCACCCTACAGCCTTACAACAGAACAATGGGAAAATAACCAGATAGCAGCTCCCTGGCACAAGATAGCTGCCTGACAGATCTACGAACAGCACTCAATAGTAAAATTGAGCATGCAGCACTGGCTCTTTCTGAAAGCACATGAGCAGGCAAAATGAACTGAGATGGCTGCCTAAACACCACTAAAAAGATTACAATTGTTGGTTCAGGAATTAATCAGAATCCCTTTAAGTATCATTTAAAAACTAAATCCAGAGGTGACCAGTATTAGGGTATATTATAGCAAATTAATATCTACTGTGCAATGTTTAATTCTGGCAGAACATTCAAGGTAAACTTTGCGGATGGAATTTTGCTATAGGACAAATGTATTTATGCTGCATATAGACAATAACACCATGTAGTGGTAAATATCTGCATGCAGCCTAAGGCAGTATTTGATACAAACACCCAGTATGGAGTATAGAAGGAGTGCATCTAAATAAAGTGGCCACGTATAAGTTGTGTGCAATTATATATATGGAACTAGGTAGAGTCAAAGTTATACAAATTTGGCCATATTTGCTCCCCATGCTTTCAAGGATGTTCTCTGAGTTTTCCAGACTCCCATGCTCCAAGAATATATGGAATGGTTATTGGTCTCCTGATATAATTGACTATAATATGTGTGATAGTTTAAACTTCCCTGAGGTTTTTGTTCCACCAGATGTGGCCAATACCTGCTGAGAGAATAATTTAATATAACAAATATTGCTGTAAATTGGAAGCATCTTCATGACAGTTGTGGCCTTACTGGTGAACTGAATTTGGGCAAGCTTTAAGGGGGCAGCAAAGTCACTCTAAAGTTATATCACGCCTAAAGCTGGCCGTAGACGCAAAGATCCGATCGTACGAATCAACATACGATCGGACTTTCCCATATCCCGACCCTCCACTAACCATTCAGATCAAATAAAGTAGTAAAATAACAGATCAGCTTCAGACTTCAAGGAAATGTTTTGTTCATTTCAGTATAAAGCCAGTTACATTTCCCACTCACCTGGAGAAAATAAAATGTTCAACTAAAAGTGTCACTTAAGTGAACTTAAGGATAGTTCTTTATATTAAAGGCTTTTAATTATCTAAATGGCTTACTTCAATCATAAGAGTTTTTGTGTTGGATTAAGGAGATGGATCTAGGTGGGCAGCAGAAGAGATGGTGGTTTAAAGTTTTTATCAAACGGGGTTAAGTAGTTTACAAAGTTGAAAGAAAATATCTTTATTCTATAAATTCTTTGACACGGTTTGACCTTGTTTTTAGACTTGGGTTTTCTGTATATTCAGTGATTTGTACTGGAAAGCTGACTTGTAATTCTATTCAGATTATTCAGAGGCACATATATACAGTTGGGGGCAAATTCACCAAGGGTCGAATATCGAGGGTTAATTAACCCTCGATATTTGACTGGGAATTAAAATCTTTCGACTTCGAATATCGAAGTCAAAGGATTTCAGCGCAAATAGTTTGATCGAAGGAATGATCGAACGATTAAATCCTTCGAATCGAACGATTCGAAGGATTTTAATCCAACTATCGAAAGATTATCCTTCGACCAAAAAAACTTAGGCAAGCCTATGGGGACCTTCCCCATAGGCTAACATTGGGTTCGGTAGGTTTTAGATGGCGAACTAGGGGGTCGAAGTTTTTTCTTAAAGAGACAGTACTTCGACTATCGAATGGTCGAATGATTTTTAGTTTGATTCCTTTGATTCGAAGTCGAAGGTCGAAGTAGCCCATTCGATGGTCGAAGTAGCCCGAAAAACACTTCGAAATTCAAAAAAGTTTTTTTACTTCGAATCCTTCACTCGAGCTTGGTGAATTGGCCCCTTAGTGTATGAGTATGTATAGTTTATATGAGTGTATGGCGAGGTCAGTGTGTGTATGGATGCTGGGTTTCATTTGGAAGGGTTGAACTTAATGGACTTTGGTCTTTTTTCAACCCGATCTAACTATGTAACTATGTAAGAGAAAAAAACATAAGGGAACAGGCATAACTTTACCTTCCTGGGACCCCATCAAGTACACAATCAACAATTCCCCAAATTCTCCCCCATGTGCGTACATGTGGCAGCTGTACCCCCAGAGCAGTAAGGTATGCCCCCCCTTATTGTTACGCCCCTAAATAAAGGGTCCTTCTATGATGTGGAGCACATTCCTTAGAGCAATGGCACATGGGACTGTTTTGAGTGCATTTTTCAGTAGGCACCTAAACAGCTCCACATAGACTAGTATTGAACTTGCATGACAAGTGTTCATTGCCTGTCTAGGGATACTTGCCTGGGAACAATTCCACGGCAGAAATGCCTGGTGATAGCTCACTATGGGAAATGACATTGCTGTTTTTCAAGGAATTCTCAATAATAGATATCAAAGCTATTGTAGGGACCCATAGGTTTAATATGTCCCTATGACTTTAAATCCCTACCCTTCCTTATCTCCCTAGTTGCTGGGCAGATGCCCATGTATCTAGTTACTAATTTACATGTTTTTACTATTGGCCTACTGGCCTATGACCACTTCCTGCCACACTTTAACATAGTGTCTGGTATGGGGTGGATCTTCCTCTTTGGCTTCTGGTTGCTGATGCAGCTGGATGTTTTACAGGGAGCTTGGGTAAACCAAGGCCCAGTACAACCATTCTGCCCTTGAGGGACCTGAACCTCTAGTGATTATTTGGGGAGCAGGGACACTGTGAATGAGGCCAGACAGTGCAAGGTTAACTCTTTCATAGTACTCTCTAGGAGAGTAAGATAGTGAGATATAAAGGGATCCTGTCATCAGAAAACATGTTTTTTTCAAAACACATCAGTTAATAGTGCTACTCCAGCAGAATTCTGCACTGAAATCCATTTCTCAAAAGAGCAAACAGATTTTTTTATATTCAATTTTAAAATCTGACATGGGGCTAGACATTTTGTCAATTTCCCAGCTGCCCCTGGTCATGTGACTTGTGCCTGCACTTTAGGAGAGAAATGCTTTCTGGCAGGCTGCTGTGTTTCCTTCTCAATGTAACTGAAGGAGTCTCAGTGGGACATGAGTTTTTATTATTGAGTGTTGTTCTTAGTTCTACCAGGGAGCTGTTATCTTGTGTTAGGGAGCTGTTATCTGGTTACCTTCCCATTGAGAAATGGATTTCAGAGCAGAATTCTGCTGGAGTAGCACTATTAACTGGTGCGTTTTGAAAAAAAACATGTTTTCCGATGACAGGATCCCTTTATATCTCACTATCTTACTCACCTAGAGAGTACTATGAAAGAGTTAACCTTGCACTGTCAAATGTAACCCATGCTCTATTGCTGGACATTAACCTTTTTGGTCTAATATAGTCGTTATAACAGCCTTTGAATATCTTGAATATTTCATTTATATTCATGTCCTAGGAATAGTGCACCCGTAAATGTAAAGGCCAAAACAGCAAATAATTCCCTTAAACCCTGAAGTGCTAAAAGTCATTGGAGAATGCGGCACTCCTACATTTTATTGTAGCTGATTGCAATTAAAGGTAAGTGTAAAAGCCATAGCAGTACTACACTTAGGGGCACATTTACTAAGCTTGAGTGAAGGATTCAAAGTAAAAAAAAACCTGAATTTCGTAGGTTTTTTTTTTTGGGTACTTCGACCATCGAACAGGCTACTACGACCTTCGATATTCGAAGTCACATGATTTTACTTTGAGGGTCGAATATCGAGGGTTAATTAACCCTCGATATTCAACCCTTAGTAAATGTGCCCCTTAAAGACCTTTGAAGACAATTAATAAAATGTATTTTTTAAAAAGTGTGTTCCAATGTTTTGGACACACATTCCTCATATATACAGATATACATAATATATATTTATATATATATATAAAAATCCAAAGCATAGTCACTGCCTGGGTGCTGGTTACAAATACATAAATATGCAAAACTTCAAAAAGGAACCACAATACCAGGACTTGATATTAGTGCAAAAGGTATGTGATTTATTTCAACGTTTAGGCTCCTTACTCAAGCTTTCACTTCCTGATGCATGTTGAAATAAACCACATACTTTTTGCCCTATTATCAGCTCCTGTAAGTGTGGTTCTTTTTTGAAATTTTCTATATCAGTGTATATATATATATATATATATATATATATATATATATATATATATATATATCTATATATATATATATCTATATATATATATATATATATCTATATATATATATATCTATATCTATATATATATATATATATATATATATAATATTTGTGAAGGTACCCGCACTCTTACTCCAGTAGTCAATGGTGGGTGCTCTGGTCAAATGTAATGTACAGCCTTCAAAGTAGACCAGCACTCCAAAATAATTTTTAAATCAAACAGTTTTATTTTATCTATCACTTGTGTACCCAACGTTTCAGCCCTTATTGGGGCCTTTATCTAAGGATCCTTGATAAAGCCCCCAATGAGGGTTGAAACGTTGGGTACACGAGTGATGTTTAGATAAAACTGTTTGATTTAAAAAAATCTTTTGGAGTGCTGGTCCAGGATTACATACTCATACTATTCAGTGTCGTAGCTACCTATCAGCATACCCTGCAACTGCAAGGCGTTCTGGGAGACTGGAAGGGTATTAAGGGCCTACATCCCGATGGCACAGTTCCTCCTGCCTGTCTGATCCATGTGTTTACAAATGCAGGGGGGTTGAGGTAAAACTACGCAGAGGGGGCAACACATTATTTTATTTGCAGGAGGACCCAGTAAAAGCAAGTTTCTCCACTGACTCTGCTGTTAAATTCAAACTGCCCTGCATAGCATACTGTATTATGTATAAGTGTGTATTAAAAATATACTTTAAAGGAAGACGTATGTATAGTACGAACATTGGACTCTCCTATAGGAAAAAGCACATTTTAAAAATCATTCAGATGATATAATAAACATGAAGAACATTGGAACAATTTCTCTTCTGCACCTTTAATTTTAGTTTCTAGTAGTAATATTAATTGTTCATTAAGAGGCCGAAGTAGAAGTAGGCATAGAAAAAATAATTATTTACTAAAATCAGCCATCACAGCCTCCACCAACACCTACTGTAATCATTTTACTTCTCTTACTTGGATGAAGCCTTTATTTGACAGAAGATGAAAAATGCCTTTATTCTATTCTAAAGGGATAGTCTCTTGTGCCTTGATCTATGTATCGTCCTGTGAGTAACAAGATCCACAGAGATTTGTTTCTGTTGACCTGAAACATATTTGTAAAACATTACCATAACATCTTGCATGTGCCTCACCTCCAAAGAGAACAACCATCATTTTAACAGCCTTTCCTCAAAATGATAATGTTCCATTCCCTTAATTATTCCTGTTTATCTCTGCACTTTGCTTTAATCAATTTGATAGTATCTTTGTACACTGGTTGCAAAATATTTAAAGCCCTTCGAAATTTTATTCTACCATTCCATTAGTCTTTTGTCTTGTTCTATACACGTATGGTATCCGTTTTCCAGAACCCCATTATCCAGAAAGCTCCAAATAATAGAAAAGGCCGTCTCCTATAGACTCTATTTTAGCCAAGTAATCCAGATTTTTAAAAGATTATTTCCTTTTTCTCTGTAATAATAAAACACTAGCTTGTACTTGATCCAAACTAAGAAATTATTAATCCTTATTGGAAGCAACCCCAGCCTATTGGATTTATTTAACGTTTACACGATTGTCCAGTAGACTTAAGGAAGATCCAAATTATGGAAAGATCCATTATCCAGAAAACCCCAGATCCGAGCATTCTGGATAACAGGGCCCCATTCCTGTACTTTTAAATATGTTGTTTCACTGAAGTGGTGATGTAATAAAAGGTGCAAAGTTTGCTTCAATCTGCTTATCCAAAGTAACCATTCAAATATTTGTCATTTATAAAAAGGGTAAGATGTTTTGTGCAATTTTCTAACAGTCACTTGTTAGTTTAGGGATTAAAGTAACCAAACATTTATAATACTTTATAAACAAATATTTATAATACCTAAAATATTAAACAAAGCCTCTCTCTTTCTCTTGGATGATCTCTCTATCATTATTATCTTATTAATTATGAAAGGGTGAAAGAAATACTATTATAATATATACATAATGGACTTGGTATAATTAAAAAGGGAAGCTTTGATGGCTAGGACAATAATCAAAAAAGTCCCTGGCAATAATTATTGGATAGTGTATCCTATATAATAAGACTATTCTCTATTACCCCTTTGCTAACTAAGAATTTCAGTTTCTTTGCTTAGGATATTGCAGGCACTATGGCAGAAAAAAATCAATACCCATGGTTTATTGAGAGGGAATAGTTCATTGGTAAGTGGTAACAAGTTCAAATACATCTAGGACCTCATCACTCAGGTGGTAATCATATTTCTCTTTGAATGCAGTTGGGCATGCTTTAGGGTTTGTAGGGCTATTTAAACCAAAAGAGACCATAGCACTTCATAGAACATATCTTTACAAAGGACTGATGGAAGACCTGCAGACTCACATGAAAGACACATAAATGCAGAGAAAGAGTTCACAGAATCAAAGTCCTCATGACAAAAGGCAAACAAAATCCTGTTATCTACAGACAACAGAAGTGAGAGGATCCAGGAGCTAGATGTAGGTCTAAGCTTGGAAAGAAAAATAATAAATCCTTTTAAGACGGTTCAGGTCAAATCATTTGGACTGTATCCATAATCTGAATACTTATATCCAATTTACTTACATGGCACACACACTACTGCATTTAGTACCATATATATATGTTATAAAAACCATAAGCAGAGCATATAATGTATCTGGACGGGTAGTAATGTCGATATTGGTTAATATTTATTTATAATAAAATGCAGGCTTAGGAAAAAAGTATGGAATGGTTTACTGCAGTATAATTTATAGCATTACAGCACAGTATCAAATATGTTTCTATAGTATGGTATAAAAATGTATTGTCATAAGAGATGGCTTCCATTCTTCCCCAAAAACACCCACCTACATAAATATAAGGCAGTATTTGCTTTAGGAGAAATAGGTACTTCAAAGCCAGTTTGCTCTGCACTGATAGAGGGGTTTGAAGCAACAAGAGTAAAGTATTTGATGCTAATAATGCTCAGATAAGCACAAAATTTGCAGGTAAGGCAGATCTGAGAGCCAAAAACACATTATATGGATATCAAAATTATCAGAAATGAAATGGCATCAGCAATTTGGAGGAGGTGCAAAGAGTTCAAAACGGTAGGGTAACTGAACGTTAATGGGCCCCACAGCAAAATTGTTTTAGGGCCCTCTTTAACTTTTGGGCATATTTCATAAACGTACACTAAAACAGTTTTTCCTTCCCAACAACTGCTTACTCAAGGGATCCCCAACCTTTTGAACCTGTGAGCAACATTCAGAAGTAAAAGGAGTTGGGGAGCAACACTAGCATGAAAAATGTTCTTGAGGTGTCAAATAAGTGCTGTGATTGACCATTTGATAGCCCACATGTAGACTATCAGACTACAGGAGGTTCTGTTTTTCAGTGCATACGGTTTTATACAACCAAAACTTGCCTCCAAGCCTGGAATTCAAAAATAAGCTCCTGCTTTGAGGCAACTGGGAGCAACTTTAAAGGGTTCTGGTTTAGGGATCACTGGCTTACTCTATAGTTATGTACCTGGGCCATAAAGTACAATGCAGTTTGTAAAGAGCAGGTTATTGTCAGGTGCTAGTTATACAGGTGCTGGTTATACAGGTTATAAAGAATGCTCGGCACCTTGGGATTTCCAGATAAGGGGTATTGGATCTCCATACCTTATGACTACTAAAAAATCATTTAAACAATAAATAAACCCAGTAGGAATGTTTGGGCTCCAATAAAGATTAAGTATATCTTAGTTGGGTTCAAGTGCAAGGCACTGTTTAATTAATACAGAGCAAAAGGAAATAATTTTTAAAAATGTGAATTATTTCATTAATAATTGACTCTAATGGAGATGGAGCTTTACAGATAATGGATCCCATTATTGTTTTTCAACATGCTCATTTCTTCAACAACCTCTTTCATTGATTCTCACTAATAAACTACCTGTTTGGCTAGGTAAATAAGGGAAAAGACACAAGTCAGATTTTGAGAGAATAGTTGCCCAGCGACAAATCTCCTCTTCTTCGGGGCGACTAATCTACCAGAACTGCCTTCCCCTGCCTCCACGCCGACTAGAATGTAAATCGCAGACGGAAAGGCACTCAGAACACTTTGTTTTCCGAAGTCGGCCAAAGTTTCCTTGTGAGGCAAGTGCCATCCCGTCAGCAATTTACATTCTAGGTGGTGGGAAGGCAGATCGGGGAGATTAGTCGCCCCGAAGAAGAGGAGGAGATTTGTCGCCAGGCGACTAATCTCCCCGAATATGACCGTGTGTCTCTGCCTTAAGAGTCGATGTACAAAAAGACAGGCCAGGAAAGGCTCCATTTTAAAATTCTACACTTGCAGAGCTATTTTTCAGCTGGTAAATTCCTAACCCTCCTGAATGATTCCTGCCTGGGCCAATCTATGGATAAGTAAGGAGAGTTTAATCACAAAAACATCTGCCCCTTGATGCTCAAAGGAGTGGAACATATAGTCCACTATGGTCTTGCAATTGTGTGAAGACACTTTTCAAGGTAATGCAGTATTGAATCATTTGCTACTAAGAAAATAAAATCACTGTAGACACTGTATGAAATCCTCTTTAACATTTTGCATTGAAAGTTTTCACTGGTAAAGTGCTTGTTCGGTGAAAAGTTGTCTGGAAGAACTAATAGCATACAATTTACATGCTTACTAATGTGTGATTTTTTTTTACTTTAATATACATGCTGCTGGCAAAAGACGCACCGCATTAGTACAGATGGGCCTGTTATTTGCATCTCTTATTTAATGCATATGTTACTGTAGAAATTCAGAAAGCCGTTTGCTGAATAGAACAGATTGTGAAGAAAAAGCCAAAAACCTACTTGGATGAAAAAAATTATGGTTTAAAATAATTGCCCAGTAATTATATTGAGTCATTTATGTGATTGCATATGGGTTTCAGTTTTTTTAAAGTGCAAGTAGTAAACAAAGAAATGCAGTATCCCAAAACACTGTAATGCTGAACAAGAATATATATGAATGAACAAAAGCAACATGGGTATGGGATCATTTGTTCAGGGTTCTTGGGTGTCGTAGACTTCCGGAAAGAGAGGTATTTCTGTAATATGTAGTACGCGGAGTCTTAAAAGAACAGTTCAGTGTAAAAATAAAAACTGGGTAAATAAATAGGCTGTGCTAAATAAAAAATGTTTATAATATAGTTAGTTAGCCAAAAATGTAATGTACAAAGGCTGGAGTGACTGGATGTCTAACATAACAGAACAAAACACTACTTCCTGCTTTTCAGCTGAGTTAGTCAGGGACTTGAAGGGGGGCCACATGGGACATACCTGTTCAGTGAGTTTGCAATTGATCCTCAGCATTCAGCTCAGATTCAAAAGCAACAGATATGGCCCATCTGCCCCCCCCCTCAAGTCACTGATTGGTTACTGCCTGGTAACCAATCAGTGGAAACCAATAGAGCTGCAAAACAGGAAGTAGTGTTCTGTTTTGTTATTTTAGATATCCAGTCACTCCAACCTTTGTACATTACATTTTTGGCTAACTAACTATATTGAAAACATTTTTTATTTTGCATAGCCTTTTTATCTACTCAGATTTTATTTTTACACTTTCTTTAAGGCTAAAACCTTTTCTGTATTGATGCTGTATTTTAGAGCTTTCTTGTTAAAAGTTTTCTGAACAAAAGATCCTATATAATTAATACATAATTAAAATGGAATAACTGCTGACAGAGACGTGCCAAAAACTACCACTGTGGAATCCCTTTTAATTGAATAGTGCTTTTCAGGGGAACAAATTATCGTGAAAGCAAAGGTACTGCTTTTTTCAAGCATTAGTTCAGGGGCACCAACTATATCACTTGTGTTGTCAGCTTAAAATTTTGTATTAATGTCTTTAATTATTTGATAGAGTGAGCTAGATTCAATTCAGTGAGAAAATGGTTTATCACATATAAAGTCATGGACGAGATTCAATTTGAGATTCAATTCAGAAAAAAGTATCTCACGATTCATCACATGAAAACTCCATTGTAGTCTATAGGAAAATACTGGAACTAAATTTGGAGAAAAGTATTTTCTCCTCAAATTGACTACTGTCATTCCCCACTTGCTTCAGATCAAGCATCAGAGTCAGGGGTCCTTGCAGTGACTAGTTTTATTTGCCACCAGAATCGATTTATATTAGCTTGTTTACCATCATTGTACAGTATAAATATTTTAGAGAAAAAGGAAACGATATATATATATATATATATATATATATATATATATATATATATATAGTCGTGTTCCAAGGAATGACGAACTCCAGGACTTCATAATGAGATTAAGCAAAGTGAAGTTTATTTGTCAACGTTTCGGTCCAGTCTGGACCTTTCTCAAGACTCTCAAGACTCTCATGTCTTGAGAAAGGTCCAGACTGGACCGAAACGTTGACAAATAAACTTCACTTTGCTTGATCTCATTATGAAGTCCTGGAGTTCGTCATTCCTTGGAACACGACTGTCTGCACTACATATGACAGCACCCAGGCAGTAAAACTCTGCTGGATTGGAGTGCACCACAGCCTGAACTGTGTATATATATATATATATATATATATATATATATATATATATATATATATATATATATATATATATATATATATATATATATATATATATTATATATAACCTGAATCAGACGCTTGCACTCTAAACCAGTCTTCCATGAACGTGGGTGCTGGGTCAAAGTATTTATGTAAAGTTCAAGAGGACCCGCACACCTTGGTTAGTGAACCAAAAAATTTCTTTATTTTTCAAACTTGTGCATCCAACGTTTCGACCCACATTAGGGCCTTTATCAAGGACCTTGATAACGGCCCTAATGTGGGTCGAAACGTTGGATGCACAAGTTTGAAAATAAAGACATTTTTTTGTTCACTAACCAAGGTGTGTGGGTCCTCTTGATATATATATATATAATACCTCACTATGGGATACTGTATTAATTTATTGGTGTAACTTCATAGATCATTTAACTCCATAGTTATGGCCCACAGAATACACGGGATACAGCCTTATAGGAAAGGGGTGTTACCAACATTAAGTTAGATGACTTATGTAACTATGGAGTTACCATAATTTTTTAATCACTTATAAGTCCTGAGAGTGCGGATCCTTCTTGAGGTATTGTGAAAATTTGATGTTTCTGCACCCAAGCATGCATACTAACTTTGTCGAGAGTGCTGGTAGCTTTGTGGAATATATATATATATAGTGACGGGCGACATTGTGCAAAAAATCAAAAAATGGTGCCGGTGTCTCATTTTTAAGCTTGACCGTGCACCCCGCAAGTAAAAACGACAGAGTGCAGGTATTCTATGATATATATATATATATATATATATACAGTATATATATATATATATATATATATATATATATATATATTTATTCATATATATAATTTAGCCCTCAGTGAAAAAACAGCGTTCAACGGACATTGATTACAGGTAATGCTAAAATGCACATAAAATATAAAACAAGTTAGGGACCGCCATTCGGGGTTTACCTTGACGTGGTATGGTGGCTTATCAATTTTATGATCATAACTTTGTAACAAAATAACCCCTGTTTTGGGTACATATGCAATAGCATTTATTATACTTATATATATACTTTAAAGCCTTTAGAGTGCTCCCACAACCCCCTGTTTTGATATTATATATATATATATATATATATATATATATATATATATATATATATATATATATATATATATATATATATATATATATATATACAGTGTAAAAGTAGAGAGTACTTGATAAAGGGCCTGTGTGCCCGAAACATGTTGTTTGAATAAACACTTTTTGCAGCTAGTACTGCTTCAGTGGCTCATTCACAGTTCCTGTTTTCCTTATGCATATATACAGTGTATCTATAGTGAACTGGTAACTGGAGAATAGTTTGAAGGCAGATATATTTCCCCTAGATTCATACACATGTACAGCAGTCCTGAGCCAGTTAATTCACGAAGGAAGTCTCATCTGGGGAATAATTAGCAGGCTAGATCTGCTAGCTGCCAGTGAGAGTGTGGCCCAGGGTAAGTTTGAGCTACATGCTGAGAGCGTTGATGGTACTGTGACTCTGTGGAGTTGTACGTTTGGGTTTTGGCCGGGTATCCCAGTAGGGGACCGGTAGTAGAGAGAGAAAAATACCCTGTGTTTATTAGTTTGTTTTATTTTGTTTTGTAACTGTTTGCTCACAGAGTCTGAACATGTAAACAATAAATGCACTTTACCCTGTTAAAGAACTGTCTGTTCATCTGATCCTGCTCACAATATAATGTGCACCAGTCCAACTACTTATGCAGGGGAACCCTGAAACTATCACCACTCTGAACAAAGTGGGTGCAATTGCTGAGGACTCAGTTCTGTCCATGGCTACAGTCATACTTGGATTCTGGGGAAAAACTGCACTCAGACCCAGATTTGTGAAAAGACCACCAAGGCCCAGGCCTAGGGCGGCAGGATTTTAGGGGGTGGCATGCTGCTCAACAACACCCACATTGGTTCAGAAACACTGGGGATGTGCAAGAGATACAACAGCAAACCCCGTTGCTCAGATCCCAATGATGAACGTTTGCACAAATAAAATGGAGGGGACGGTGGTGACAAACAGCAGCTGGCCTAGGGGCACCCGCTATATAAATCCGGCCCTTACTGTCGGAACAAAGTGGCAATTTCAGTTTTAAATTTCTTAAATGAGTCTTAAAGTGTCAGTGTAAAGGTCTGGTCCCTCCATCCTCATGGCCATCTGTGCCAAACTGTCAACCTCATTTACCACTAAAAACAACTGAAATGGTGAAGAAACACAAATGTATATCTATTCAAGCCACAACTACAAGCTTTCTTATTAAGGTTATTGGTTTAGTTCCATTGAAGGCCACATGACTCAGTCCTGCTTATTAACACACTGTCCCCTCTGTCCTCCCATTAGATCTGCAAACTGCTGGCACAGACTCTTTTTCTCCCAACAGCTGCGTCCAATTTCCCACGATCACCAAGAAATTATGCAATACCCCCAACAACACCTACCAGCCCCCTTCCTTTTCTTCTCCTCCCAAGTAACCGTGATGTCATCATCAGTCTGCCCTGGGAACATGTATTGTTCCGCTATCAAATAGAGAAATCCCCACTCAAGCATTGCAAATAAGGGCAGGCAAGCTGAAAAACATACAAGTGCATGGGGGCCAAGGAAGCTTGAGTTGTCTGGTTAATTCAACATTTATCTGGCAAAGATGCATTGGAGGGTGTGCAGTGGAAAGAATAAATAGAATTCAGTAAGGCATGTGGATTAACTCATCTGCAGATGGAAAATCTTACATCACAAATTCTCAGCGCTTACCTATTTAACTTAAAAGAGAAAATTTGCTTTAAATTAATTTTACTATGTTTTAGATGGACCTTTTAAATTTAATTTTTTATTTACTAGCCTTCCTATTTGACTTCCTTCTAGTCTTCAACTAAAAATGCTAATTTTAGGTGTCACTGAGAACCAGAAAACAACTGACTGTGATGCCCTAATTTTTTTTTGTTTTATGGCTTACCTATCTGTTCAGGCTCTCTCTTATCTATCTTCCATTCTGACCTCCATGCTGGTGTCTGATTGCTATGATAATCAAGCCCTAGCAACCAGATGCAACATATAATATTTTTAATATAACATTCATAGATATTTAAAAAAAAACTAAAGTAACCAAAAAAAAAGACATTGTAAAAAGTTATTTATCAGGGATAGTGTAGGGTGCAAAAAACAGGTGCAAGCTTCCATGTACAGGTATGGGATCCAATTTTCAGAAACCCATTATCCAGAATGCTCCGATTTACGGAAAGGCTGTCTTCCATAGGCTCTATTATAATAATAAAACAGTACCTTGTACTTGATCCCAACTAAGATATAATAATCCTTATTGAAAACAGAACCAGCCTATTGGGTTTATTTAATTTTTACATGATTTTCTAGTAGAGTTAAGGTATGGAGATCCAAATTATGGAAAGATCCGTTATCTGGAAAACCCCAGGTCCCCAGCATTCTGGATAACAGAATGCATTTGTATGTAGCAGGTGATAACGGCAGGGCTACCTTGTGCCTGCGGGAGTCTATGCTCTGTACCTTGTGCTTCTATAACACCTTGTGCAGAGCTCATATATAATAGAAATAATATCCTGTAATCTTTTAGTGACCAATTTCGATGACATTTAGGGGCATACTGATTATGCTGTGTAAAACGAAATTCACCAAAAAAAACTTGTAAAAGGCTGTGTAAAATAAATGGCAGATTTATCAAGGTGTGTTTTATTTTACGCAATGTGATTACCAGATTTTCCGCTGTTATTTGACACCACTTCAGTTCCAGCGGAAGTCACTCTAAGAAAAAAATGTGTTAAAAAATATGCTGTTTTCTAGACGACAAAAGTTTTTACACGACATAATAAATCTGCCCCTTAATCTTTGTGGTTGCCAGAGAGGCTGAAAAACCTGGCAAAGTAGTAGTGTGTCCCCCTGTGGGGCTTGGGGAGGAGAGACTGACATTGTTGGGGCTCACTAGAAAAATAAAAGCTACCACCTAGTGCATTAGAAAAGCCAATTTTTTCTTCATCTTCTTAGGATTAGTAGTGGGACATATCATAAATCAATCTTTGCGTGGCAGGGAGCAGGAAGATGGCAGGCAGTTGGGCTCAAAGGTGGAGGGAGGGCCAGGTAGGTTGTTCACCGGGCCCCTCCAAATATTTTTTTTGCAAGGAGGCCTGGTGTACAATTGTTATGCTACTGAAGAATATGACTATGGGGCAGAGTTATCAAAATCTTAAAATCCTTCCTGTTACATCCATCTCTCGCCATTTTTAATTCTCAGGTATTTATCATAGGTCACATTTTCTTGCATTCTGCAAGGTTCTAGTGACTTGAGAATTCTTAATTACATTACAAAGAATTTCTCAAGTCAGTGGAATGATAGAAAAATTTCCATTGATCCCAACATTTTTTCATTAGAAAGTGCAAGTGTGAAGATAAATATATATTGTATATGTGAGGGAATATATGTGAGGGAAAACCATGGGTTTTTGATTAACTCATAAACTACATTTTTTTTTTATTACAACCATTGCTAACTAGGCTCCTTATATTTAAAAATACATGAACTAAAATCAAAGACAGGACTTATTGTTTCTGACAAGCAGACAATCCAATGCATTTGTATGACGAGGTCTACATATTTGTATTAAAGTTACCCAGGAACCGTGAACACCACATTTTCATTCTAGCTATCTTAAAATGAATATTTCCAGAAATGTCCATCTTTGTTAGAGTTCTGTGAATTGTTTAGTAGTCCCTTGCTCCTTCGGTTGAAGCCAGCAATGGCACCGAATGGAAGTACACTGAGTAGAAATATCTTTTATTTGCATTTTTCACTTGGTTCTGCTGTTTGAAAGAGCACTGCAAGCCCTTAATGTTAGAAGGTGAGTGGGCTCCATGGGGATTAAGCTCTATCATTTTATTCAGTGGGAGACAGCCTGATGACATATTCTTGTAAAGTCTGTCAGCGCTTAATGTACACATTCAGATGCTACAAAATTATAGGGGGTTGAAAATGTAAGCCTAATACATTCTCAAAATACATTGCCGCTGTTTGCTTGATTTCTTCTCTTTCAAAATCTTTTATTTGCATTAAAACTTAGGCTTTTGTAGCCTTAAAGCAAATGTATACTCTTTTCATCGGTTGGGTTAAAATTACATTTATTTTCACCTAGTTAAAGTGTAAGGGACAAACATAGGAGAAGCTGTTAGCATTATCATTGCATTGCTCTTCATTGCATGAGATCTTTGCCCAAGTATTTTACTTTTCTCTTTACTTTTGAAAAAAGTCCAACCAAAGTAGAATCCACGATTGGACCTTATTTATTTATTATTATTATATTATTATTATAATCACAATTTTTTCTTATCAGGGGCAAACACAAAAAAATCGAGCAAAATTCCGAATCAAACTAATTTTTCCATACTTTTTCCCAAAAAGTTGAATTTTTTGGATTTTTGTGCAAAAGTCCAAAATAGACCAGTTTTTGGGCTAATTCCAGCGCAAACCACAGAAACTTCCAAATAGTATAGGGACCTCTCCCGTTGACTTATATACAACCTAGGCAAGTCTGAGATGGCGGATTTTTGGATTTTTCATCCTCAGGATTTAATAAATCTCGAAAAATTTGAGTTTATTTTCCACTAAAAATTCCATTTTTTTTATTAATAACCCCCTGTGTCGGTGTCAGTGGGCTTGGTGATGCGCTTTGTGATACTAGTTGAAGTCCATGAAAAATGTGCCAAGTAGAGTAAATAATATGGCAGCCCTACTCTTTTGTACTAAACCAAATGCTTAAAGAATGACAAATTTGCTTTCTAAGGATAAATGCACAGAAACTGTAGTAAGTGGGCAAATATGGATTTCCAGCTTCCCATACCTTAACTTACTATAAACAATTTAAAGATTAATTAAGCCCTATATGGTTTTATGTATCTTTGGAACTATCAAGGAAAAGGTATTGTCTTATTATTACACAGAAGAAGTAATTAAGAAAAAATTTAATTAATTGCTTAAAAAGGAACTCTATGGGAGATGGCCTTCCTGTAATTTGGAGCTTTTTTTCAGATTTCCAGATAAGAGATCCCATACCTGTAATGCATTGTAAAGGTCCCCATAGACGCAAAGATTTTTCTTGCCGAACAAACGATTTTAGCGAAGTCCGACCAATACATCTTACAATTTTTCGGCCGGCATCTGTCAGAAAATTGATCGGCCAGGTTAAAAAATCTTTATCGGTCCCAGTGCAATCTATTTATGTTTGCAGGGACAAGCAGGCAGCTACTCTTTGTTTTCCTGGCAATATCACCTGAAATGGTCCTTTTAGTTGATGGACATTCAAGATTAGGAAGGGCTGTAGGGTTCACCTTTGATTAGCAGATAACAGTTGTTTAGAATACAATGGTTTTAGGACTTGGGTATATAAACAGGGTCCAAATGCCAATCATGACTATAAAACTATATGTTTAAAACATTTCTTATATAAAACAGGGCTGTTGCTGCAAAGATGTATTTGATTTTTAGGTAGTGGACAAATAAATACAGCCTTTAAATATAGATACATTATTTTCAGTTCCCAGAGTCAATTGTTTTCTATGTGATTAAAAAATATTAATGATATGACAACATTTCCAACCACACTAGAGGCAATTTTGCTGATCCATATTTAGAAAGCCCCAAAAGATGGTTGTTTTCATTATTGGAAAAACTCATTGCAAACAAGTATGCTTACATTCATTTAGTAACCCTGTGATATTACTCAATGCTGTGAAAATATGGCATTTTTATAAATGGGTCCAACATCTTCTTCCCTAAAAGCATTTGCTGCTGTATTTCCGCACTTTGATAAAATGCCCCTAAAACTCTATACAAATAAAAAGAGGGCAATGAAAAAATGCTCTGTTGAACAATAGTACTTTCACTCTTTGATTAAGAGAACTTTGAGTTTAGAATTTATTAGCAGGATAAACAATCCTTAGCTTTGCTGGAAATGGTTAGTTTATCAGAAGAAATCAATCCCTGTATACAGTGACCATAGCCAAACTTATATGGGAAGGGTTGCTCATAAAAACAAGTGGCCACACCATAATTGTGTTATTTATGCTACTCATTGATTACTTTTCCACCCATTTCAAATGCAAGCATGTACATTGTTCCTTTATTTACTAAGGCTGAGTCCAGCCATGTGTAATCATCTAGAGAAAAAAACTCCACAATTATCTAAAGAAACCAAGCCATATAGGTTGCTGGGCTCAGGTGGTACAACCTTAACCAGAAAATGATAGAGTTTAGAGAGCTTTTCTTATAAAGACCATTAAGGCTCCTATCTAGATATGTTTAGTGAAATTATTCTTCAAATAATTTTAAATAAAGGGATTAAAAACTGTTCATGAAACCAATTCTGAATGTAATTCATCTTATATGGAAGACCAAGTCCTAAAACAGTTGTAATCTAATCATCCATTCTTACCCACACATCCTATATGCAGGAAAATTAGGTCCTACTAAACTAAAGTGACAGACTGCTTATTCAATGCTTCAATGTGAATGTCTTTTTTTTTTGGGCAATATACCTTGGAAATGAAGGTAAATGTAAGTGCCCAGCCAAATCTGATACTTGAATTGAGATGATTCAGTCTCTCTACTCCACAGAGGTTTGATTGTAAAATAATCCACTATTTTAAGAGGCTTAAAGTGATTTATGCCTTATTTTACTGACTCTTACCAAGAAAAAATAACCATTAGATTATGGCTTTTTACAGCAATCATGCAAGAATTCAGTGGAAAACGAGTCAGCTGCAGGCCCTTTGTCTATCTTTTTGGTTGATGCAGAGCTTCCATAGTGCTCAACTGTCTTCCCATACTCCCTCCAAAAATATATACAAATCTTGAAAAAGTGCTGGCTTTCAAACTGTTTTTTTACCAGTAATATTCATCCCTTGGCAACCAAAATGTTAATCTTTAATCTAAATGAAACAACTGCAACTTTGAAAGACATTCTTCATAATTGATATGTTTTATATTCTATATCAGCTAAGTTGCTCTTCTCTGGGCTTTCTCGGTTTCATTCATTTATCTTCTTGGTCCAAAATATGTACCTTACTGTCCCCAAAACAGGTCCTTCTCCTTTAGGTGTAGTGTAAATTTTGTCTGCGGGGCAAATTTATCTAAATGTGAGATCAAAGCCCACAGCTGAAAAACTCACAAACTTTCTGTTCATTCCTATGCGATTTTTAGAAGCGTATCTATCAGTGGGTGAAAGTTCACCGTTTGGGTGGGTTTTTCTGTGATGAGAGCTAAACTCGCCTTTTGATGCCCCTAAATGTGTTGCTTGTGATGTGATGTTTGTTCAAAATCTTCCTTTTCCTAGGGGTGTTGTGATCAGGGCAGCCATCAGGGGGGGACAGGGGCGAGAGTTGTAGGGGGCCCCGAGGGTAAGGAGGGCCCGTCCACGCCACACTTTCTTGATTAGCCGGGCCCCCATCTTTCTGAGAGCTGTTGACTTTGGGATGGCATAGATGTTTAAGGGGCCCTGGCCACCACTTTTCTCATAATGTGGAGGGGGGGTCCTGGCCACCAATGTTTTTTTTCTCATGTGGGATCCTAGCCACCAATTTTTTTAATGGGGGGGCCCTGGCCACAAATGTTTTTTTATGGGGGGCCCTAACCACCAATATCTTTTTGTTAACATGTGCGAACCCTAGACACCAATATTTTTTTTGTTTTTTTTACTGTGTGGTGTGGGGCGGACTTGTGGGGTAGGGAGGGCGGACCTGTAGGTGGAGCTTTCGTTGGGTGCAGCCCAGGGGGCCCAGGAAACTTTGTCGTATGGGGCCCTGCGATTTCTGATGGCGGTTCTGGTTGTGATGCAAGTTTATTGTGTTCTGCATCTTACCTTGAGAATTTGATGTTATTGCCTACTGGATTTATGTTTTCCATGAAACCTTGTTCTACACTAGTGACCAGTGCTGATATCACATAAGACAGACCCAAACTCCACTGGAGTATCTAGATTCATGTCTAGGTGTCCTCTTCTGCCTATAACAGCCACCTTTAGCCTTGAGCCTGGCCCTTCAGCTACTCAGGTGCAAGGTCTTACTGCACAAGAATCCAATGATTCCCACAGGGGCAGGCAAGGGAGATAAATCTATACTGCAGGGAATGAGCCAGTAAGGACAGAGCTGCACATAGTCAAACAGCCAGGTCAGAACCAGAACCAGAGTCTTAGGTTCATGAAGAAAACTCATACAGCAATATCAGGCATCAGAGCACCAAGGAACAAGCAAGCTTGACCTACAACAGTGTGTGCAGAGCAGGAGGTTATATAGGCAGGTTGATGGTTAACACTGAGCACTGTTGGCCAGATTAACAATAGTCATGTCTACTAATAGAAGGATACCAAAAGCACTAAACCAGGGCATTAGCTGTCTCCTTTTATAGCATATATATATATATATATATATATATAGAGAGAGAGAGAGGTATTGATATATATATAGAGAGAGAGGTATAGCTATATATATAGAAGTATAATTGACATAGTAACCTTCAGCCACTGGTTCAAGTCCAGCAGGATGTTACTGCTGTTCCCTTT
Source organism: Xenopus laevis (assembly GCF_017654675.1). Classification (NCBI taxonomy): domain Eukaryota; kingdom Metazoa; phylum Chordata; class Amphibia; order Anura; family Pipidae; genus Xenopus; species Xenopus laevis. The sequence goes on along the minus strand of NC_054375.1, from coordinate 115,305,496 downwards.
AGTGTTTTCAGGGTTCTACTTTATGCTTCCTCCGTGTAATGGTTCTCTGCAACAAATTACGATGTTTTCCAATAATAGATATCCTTATACTTGAGGTATAGACATAGGTCTAACAAACATAAATTTGGAATTGGTTCAGCTCCATTCTGCTACCAAGCATGTTGCCTCATTTCAGCTGTTTTCTCACTTTTGCCTATGTAGAAGGCATGCATGTGAAAAGTCATGGAACAATTTAGAACACCATTGTCTCTATGATTGGATGTTGAATTACATTACCCTTAAAGTGGCCAATGGCCATACACTATAAGATCCGCTCGTTTGGCAAGGTTGCCAAAAGAGCGGGTCTTAACCCAGATATGCCCACTAATGGCTGGGCGATATAGGGTGAATCTGAACGTTCGGCCCTGGGGCCGAACGATAGGAATACAATGCTACGAATGGGTGCCGACAGGTCGCAGGACAGCATCAAGTAGCCGATGCGGTCTTGGATCATAGGACAAATCAATCTTGACCGATCAATATCTGCCCGATTCTTGGCCTGATATCGATCGGGAGGACCTGTCGGGAGCCCCCACACATGGTCAGATAAACTGCCGATATTGACATCTTTAATCTGCCCGTGTCTGGCCACCTTTATTCTTAAAGGTTTAAATACCAGGCAATTCCCTACAGCTCAGTTTAGAAGCTCTTGATGTCTGTAACTTTATGCCAGCGACAAATAAAGTAACTGATCCTACTTATGAAAGAACTTTTTTTAGGCAAATTATTTTGATGCTAAAGTTTTACTTATGATGCCCTTTCATTTCTTTTATGTTACTGGGCCTTTAAATGAATGAGCTATTCAGCACAAATAATATTGTGGTTATATTATCATGGATTTGTCCCTAGTTTACCTGAAATTGCAATTCAAGGTTACATTGGCAGCTCATTTCAGCTTATGTTTCTGTGCAACTGTGTCACATTTACTGATGCGCAGGATGCACCAGGAAGCACGTTCTCTGTACTGCTAATAAGCAGGCGTCGCTTGCAGAAACTCTAAATACGAAATACATTCTTGGCAACGGCTAAATAACTTGAAGGTCCTGAAGGTTCCAGAACAGAACATTCCTGGGAGAGCTATTCAGCTTTTCTTTTCTGTTGCCTGCAATTCTGAGTGCCAAAGCTGCCTTACTGATTAGGAGTGGGCACTGGATACCTACAGTACATTTGTTGTTGGGCCCAACAACCGGCACCAGATAAAAATGAAATCAAGTTTATTTTTCTTCTCTTTCCCTTTCTAGATTCTCTTTCGTCCTCTTTGCATATTTGTCCTTCTGCTGCTGTGAGTATAATTCAGGCATTAACCACAGGAAATCATTTTCTAATCATTTTCTAACTCTTATCATCAATCATGTATTTATTAAAGAACAACTATTACACATGTGAAGTTGATTTATTTCTATTATGTCAATTTCTGCTACGCCCTACAAACATGTATAAACTCTGTACTACTCTATGACCATACGGTCTGGATTGAAAGGGTTGTTCACCTTCCAATACACTTGGTTTCAGATAGTTGACCAGAAATAAAGACTTTGTCCAATAACTTTCTATTTCCACGTGTGACTGTTTTTCTAGGATTGAAGTGTAAAGTTTCAATTTTCACCTTTCTAAAGCTGCTGGGGGGTCGCTGACTCTCTACACTGTTCTAACTTTAGTTGATACATTTCTTATCTTTGTCCCTGCTGAGTTTCATTAAAGACAGCTGTTGGAATTGATACAATAGTTAAGACTTCAGAGTTGCTACTGAGAAATGTATCCACTAATGTAACAAAATTGGAACAGCTCAGAATCTGCACCTGAATTACAGAGCTGCCAGACTGAAACACCAGAGACAGCAACCTTAAACTTTAAACTTAGATTTTGGAAATACTGTAAAAAATAAAAGATGCAAAGCAATTGAAAAAGGTCTTTATTTCTGGAGAACAACTAAAAAAGTGTTTGGAAGGTGAATAACACCTTTAACGTTATATACCAGCCTAGGATAGAAGTTTTCATGGCTCTGATTTCCCGGACCTGCACCCAACCCACAAATGTCATCAGGAGGGAATCAGGAAGAGATAGGTCTTTGTGTTGGCATAGATTATATTGTTGGGGTACATGGGGAATCTTAGTTATCCACAGGCAATTTTTGAATTGGGCAAAGTGGTCATCTGTTGGGACCCTATCAGTATAGGGGTCTGTCTCTTCAGACATAAAAATGTTGATGAAACACAAAGTATATGCATCACTGATGTCTGACCTGGGGTCCTACAGCTGTTGCTTAACTATCACTGCCAGTGTCCCAAACTTATTTTCCTTATTATGACTATAAATAGCTGAAAGTTGGCAAGATAAAACATTCCCCCACCATACTAACATTTTAGTGTAAGGGCTCTTACTCACGAGCGTTTTTACCTGCGCTCCCCTGCGTTCCGTTTTTTGGCGTTCAGTCGCAGGGGAGCGCAGGAATAGACGCATTTCATTATTTCAAATGGGGCTGTACTCACACAGGCGCATGTAGACGCCGCACGCAGGTTGAGACGCAACATGCTGCATTTTTCCTGCGTTCGGCGCCTACACGCGCCTGTGTGAGTACAGCCCCATTTGAAATAATGAAATGCGTCTATTCCTGCGCTCCCCTGCGGCTGAACGCCGAAAAACGGAACGCAGGGGAGCGCAGGTAAAAACGCTCGTGAGTAAGAGCCCTAACAGTGAATCAAAGCAAGCTATTTATTCATTTAGCTAATTGTAATTCATTGTCTCTGCTGTCATGTTGTTTAATCAACTTTTCCTTTCTTTTCCTGCCTGTTATGTTTAAAAGTAAATCTGCAGACATATTGAATTGAACCGATTGTTTATATTTCAGCTTGTGTTTTCGCTTTGTAATGTTGTTTTGTAGTTCCAACACTGCATTACCTCCTCAGAATTCTTCCTATGGACATTAATATTGTTCTTCTTTAGGTTCCCTACAAGACTGCTTCCTAGGATATCCATCATTAGTGGAACCACACGGTGAGGGGCAGGAGAGTGATCCTGCGTGCTACTGATTTGATGCAGAAAGCAATTGCTGATACCCAGGTGCAGAATATGGTCTTCCGCTGCCTTCCTCGGTATAAAAGGTTTTACCACCTTCTATTCTAAATTGCCATAGTTGGCTCTTTTTGAAATTGGAATTAAGGCATGACTGAAGTCAGATCCAAGGACTTCTAGGAGCTTCATATTAGTGTTTGCACTACATGAAAAGCACAATTTGGCTGCAATTTCCTCTGCTAATTAAGAGCCTCTCCCATTTGTTTTCAAGAGAGCAGTAAAAAAAAAAATCTGAACAGAGACATCCAAGCAGAAAAGGCTTTACAAGGTAATGGTTATGCTTTGCACAGATGTGGTGGCCTTTGTGCATCAATACACAGACAATAGCTTTGAAGATTAAAGGATACAGAAGAAAATTTACTAAAAGGGTAGTGGGTGCTTGGAATCAATACCTAGCAGAAGTGTTATGGTGTAATATGCAACAATAACTTCTCTTTTTCTTTTGCAAATCAAGAACAATTATCAATTACCATTACAGCAATATATATATATATATATATATATATATATATATATATATATATATATATATATATATATAGTGAATAAAGTACCGAGGAGTTTCATGACCATATAAAAGCACGAGGCCGAAGATACTTCATTTATTATAATACACAAATTTCAGTGAGTCATGTGACAGAAATTACATCAGAACTCACCGTTTATAACTGATGACATAGGAACTCACCATTTATAAGGATATCAGGCTTTTTTTACAGGATATTCATGGCTTTTTTGTATTATATATACAGTATACATATATATACTGTATATATCTAGGGAAAGGTGGGTACAAGCTTCACACCTTAAAATACACAAAAATACCTGGGTGCTCTGGTTAAAGAATAAACAGAAAATGCACGTTGTACCGGCACTCTCAGGATTTGCATGAAAAACTCAAACGTTCGATATATTGAAATAAGAGAAAAAGGTTTATTAAATCCGATGTTTCGGTTCCCCATAGGAACCTTTCTCAAGGACAAAAACCTTGAGAAAGGTTCCTGTGGGGAACCGAAACGTCGGATTTAATAAACCTTTTTCTCTTATTTCAATATATCGAACGTTTGAGGTTTCATGCAAATCCTGAGAGTGCCGGTACCACGTGCATTTTCTATATATATATATATATATACAGCCTATCATAGCAAACCTTTATGTGATTTACCTTTATTTTTAATGCAATTTGTATTGGATTGCAAAAACAAGTTGTGGCATGTTAGTCAAACCCACACACATGCTGTTTTTAGGGAGATAAACCACTCAGCAAAAAGAGGCACTGGATAGAAAGATCTTTATAAAGTAACCTGAAACACATTTTGCAATCATTGGCAAAAGCAGGAGGGTATACAGGAAGTCCCACTGCACCCAGAGCCTGAGATCTACAGGAACTTAAGGGGCCAGCGTGCATTACTATATACAGAGGTGGAAGGGTTAAACGAGGATAGAGGCGGATGAGATTAAGAAACTGGTGGTTATTATGAACATAGGAAGTTTGTGCCAAATTTAGTCCTGGAGTTCATGGCCACTCTATGTTAGAGTGTAGAATTATTTGAGGCTGTAGAAATGATTTGATGATACTTAATTGCACACTCTGAATTCAGAAAGTGCTTTTTATACAGTATGTTTTATTCCCTGCATTCATTTTGTTGCTTGTCTCTGCAATATCAATTGCAAAGATATCCTACAGGTCCTGCTGTTGCCCAAATCTGCACCACATATTCAAGGGGCCTGAAGTTAGGTGAAAAACATGCTTGCAGCACAAATTTTGCAAGTATGCTTTAATCCATCAGGGGAGAAGTTTCATTCTGAAAAATGCATATTAGCAATTGCTTTTCGTGTTAAAATTTGTAAATCTTTGCTTTAACTCAAGATGCTTAGGTAGGGTGGATCTAGTTTCTTCCCAGTCACAAACATAATACCTTCAAACTATACAATAGCCTCCAAACTATACGATAGGTTTAAAAATATATACTTCCAACTCTTGTTAAACTGTAAAAAAATTCACACCTATTTCCAAAAAACTGTTTTTACTGTATTACTTATCTTTTGAGCGTCAGGGTTGTTGTCTCCTGCCGATCTCACTTTTCAGAGTTTTGAAGAAAATGAACAAAGATTCTTTGGCATTTGATGTTGGCAGAACACTGAGGGACAGTAGTTTTTACACACAAGTTACACAAGTTAGTGAGCCGCAGGCTGCAGCAGGACTGTTTTTACTGCTTTCCTTTTATCCAAGTATTGACAGAACCGGGCAGAAGTGTTCTCTGTATGAGCACTAAGGGGAACCCTCTTATACCCCTTAATACTCTTGTATTTCTTCCTGGGGTCTTAGTAAATGACCCCCATAGTTTTGCTGTTTGCTTGTGCATCACGTTTCAGTCTCCAATACTCGCTCTAATACTCGCTGCTTGAATATTTTGATATTGATTAAGGTGGGGTAAAATAACAACATCAAAACTGGCATTCAGTTGGCGTAAAATAAAACACACATCTTTATAATGGTGCAAAGTTTCCCATGGGATAAAATACAAAACTTGCCACCTAGGATCAGCACCCAGCCACTCTATCTGACAACGGTTTCTTCTGTTGTCGTTAATTTTGTGTCTTATGACTTTTCCATTCTCTAGAGCAGTGGTCCCCAACCAGTTGCTCGCGAGCAACATGTTGCTCACCAACCCCTTGGATGTTGCTCCCAGTGGCCTCAAAGCAGGTGCAAATTTTTGAATTCCAGGCTTGGAGGCAAGTTTTGGTTGCATAAAGACCAAGTGTACTGCCAAACAGAGTCTCCTATAGGCTATCAGTCCATATAGGGGCTACCAAACAGCCAATCACAGCCCTTATTTGACATCCCCATGGACTTTTTCATGCTTGTGTTGCTCTCCAACTCTTTTTTACATTTAAATCTGGCTCACCAGTAAAAAAGGTTGGGGACCCCTGCTCTAGAGGTTTTCATGCACGTTCCTAATGTTCCCTTCATAGATTCACCTCAAGAACCGAAGGGAGTCCTATAAAAGAGCAAAGTTAATTTTCTTTTTACACACTTCTTTGTCAGTTACCTGCACTCATTTCCCCTTGTAAAAATACTTGGTGCTCTCATAAATGTTGTCACCCACTTTCTCAATCTTTACGGTGTAGTGTATGTTTCAAAAAGATCAGTCAAGATGAAAGCCATTACAGATATAGGATCCCTTATCCGGAAACCCGATATCCAGAAAGCTCTCCATTTTATCCAAATAATCCAAGTTTTTAAAAATGATTTCCTTTTTCTCTGTAATAATAAAACAGTAGCATGTACTTGATCCCAACTAAGATATAATTAATCCTTACTGGAAGCAAAACCAGCCTATTGTGTTTAATTAATGTTTAAATTAATTTCTAGTAGATTTAAGGAATGAAGACCCAAATTACAGAAAGATCCATTATCTGGAAAACCCTAGCTCCCGAGCATTCTGGATAACAGGTCACATACCCGTATCCCATATTTTTTGTATTAATGTCCCAAATAGACAAGTATTTCTTTCAAAGAAAGAGCATGTGGCTGTTCCAAAACATCTGCACACTAAATATGCAATAATGGCTTTGATCTTGTGTTTCATGAATTTTTTGGATTCAACAAAACAAGGTTGCCTTGGTCTAACTAATCTAGTTTCTCCTTATCAATGCTAAATGGTATAGAATTCATATTTTATCAAATAAATAGGACCTTGCCAGCTTAACCTAAGACAATATTCTAAAGCCAGAATTTAACAAGCGATAGCTACTATGCTCTGCCGCCAACTTGAGAGAAGTTCCGCAGCCCTGCTGCTGGACCTGCATCTGCAGTTTGTCAATGATAGGAAATCCAAGCAGGCTGTCCCCTAGCACAAGCTGTAGTAGCAACTGTATAAATGAATCCACTGTGCAGTAACAGGAGAGAACCTCCTTTCTCCCTCTTCTAAACTTACCTGTGCAGTACTCTGGCAAGGTCCTACTGCTGCTTTGACAAATAAAACTTAAAATATAATATCATATGTGCACTGTTTTCATCCATAAGGAAGGCAAAAAACCCAACCTGAAGCCAGTGCCAATTATGCTTCAAGAGGGAAAAACTTCCTTCCTGACCAATGGTGATCGGAAACATTACCCGGATCAAGCATTTGACATAATTAATTTAACATAAATTAATACAATCCAGACTTTCACATTTAAACTGTATAAAGATGCAGAAACCACAAAGTAACAACAGTAACACATTCAGGAAAAACTTTCATATTCCGTTATTAAGATAAAGAAGAAAAGTGGCACAAGTCCCATATTAACTATTTGGGTATCAAACTAACCCCTCATTACCACCAACTGTTTCAAAGTAATTTTTCGCCTATGGTGAAACAAATCACAAAGGATCTCCAAGATTGGCAGCAATACCATATTTCCTGGCTCGGGCGTATAGCTGCAATTAAAATGACTATACTCCCCAAGTTATTGTATTTGTTTGAAACCATTCCACTTCGTCTTTCACCATCGCAGCTGGGCCATATTCAAAAGCTTATATTTAAATTCATCTGGGGTTCCACGAAGGCTCGTTTCCCTCGATCGGTACTCTTGACTGGGAGGAGCCAAGGTGGCCTGGCAGTTCCAGATGTGGGGAAATATTATGAAGCCACTCATCTTCGCCAAACTTTAGTGTGGCTGCAAACTTCTCCTCCAACCAAATGGGCTCAGTTAGAGGCAGCGTGGACTTCTCCCCTTCACATAAGCAATTTGATACTATCTGATAAACCCAAACTACAGCTTTCGACTCTGGCCCCAAAACCCATCTCATTCACATGTACTATATGGCGACAGTGCCAAAGGAAATATAAATTTAGCCATCACCCATCGGCCCTAACACTGCTTCAGGGGAATCCAGACTTCCAACCGGGTCAGAGACCGACTTTCCAATCTCATTGGGCGGCCTTTAATTTTGTAAGAATCATTGATTTCGTAGATCCGCTAAGGCACAGGCTGTATACATATCAGGAACTTGCTCGTAGATGTAAGTGGAGTTCGGGAAGGAAATGGAATTCCTCCAGATTAAGCATTTCATTACCACTCTCTTTGGACAGCAAGCTATTATTAGACTATCCCCCGTTGAGCAAATTTTAGGTAGCCTGTTCCCGTTTAAGGGTCTAATCTCACGTTTATACAGCTCTTTGAACGCCCTCCCAGAAGACCCCTTCCCTAAACACTCCTACATGCTGTACTGGGAATCTGTGTGGGAACCAGGCATTACCCTCGCCCAATGGGGCAAAATATGGGAAAATGCCCGCAAAATGACGACTTGTGTTCAACAAAAAGAGAGTATATATAAAACACTGATGAAATGGTACCTCACCCCAGATAGGCTTTCCAAGATGTTTCCACAGAGCAGCCCTCTATGTTGGAGGGGGTGTCACCATAAGGGCACGCTTCATCATATTTTATGGGCCTGTCCTAAACTGACTGAGTTCTGGCAGGAGATTGTTAATTTAATAACAGCAGTCCTCAGAACTCCTTTGAATATCGACATGCCCCACTTACTTTTAGCCCTCCCGATTTCGGGTTTGAAAGGTGCGTCTCAAAAGTGGCTCAACCAGGTAACTACTGTGGCCAGATTGGCAATAACTTCCAAATGGAAATCCTCCGCCATCCCTTCCGCACAGGAAATAATCCTTAGGCTTGAAAATAACAAACGATTTGAGGAAATGACTGCCCGTATTAACAATTCCTTGCAATTACATAATAATATTTGGGGCAACTGGGATTATTATCTAACTTCCAGAGATGACCGATCCTGATTTCCCTATTGCTTTCAACACAGCTCGGAATTCGTAATGTCTCTATTGGCTGCTTCTTCCCCTTCCTATGATATCTCTTGTGTTGGTTGCTTTCTTCTCTCCCTCTTCTTACTTTCCAAACTTTTTTTTTTTTTAATTATTATTTTGACTGTTGCTTTTCCATTACGGTTGTGCTGTTTTGATACTCTTCTGTAATTCAAACTTCAGTCTGTACTGTAATTTAGATACCTTTGCATGGAACGGAACTGATTGTTATAGATGATGACATGAGTCTTTTGTTGTTGACTATGTAAGTTTATTGTGAAACTCAATAAAATCTTAGTTACAAAAAAAAGATAAAGAAGAAAACAAAATATGTAAAATGGGGGGGGGGGGGGGGTGGGATGTTTCTACCTGCTCAGATGATAAGGCAGTAAACTGCTTCTTCCCTTGACATCACATACCTCTCTGACATTGCCCCTGGGGCCAACCATCTCCTGCTTTAATTAATTCCTTCTCATCTAATCACAGCTACATGTGATTCTGCCCATCTCTAACCTAGACCAGTGTAATTTGGCTGCTGGTCATTCGAATCCCTTGTCATGCAGCCCCTGCGCTTATAGCTCCAGGGTTTTCCTAAAGCCTCTGTGTATGTGAGCTGGAAACATTTTGAAGATTTGAAGATTGAAGATTGCCTAGTACATTAAACTTTAACTCTCCTATTTCCCAATTAGTAACAAGATTCTCTTTTCTATTATGCTACAGAGGAAACTTCTCAGGAGGCCTGCCTTTCCTCCAGTTGTTGCTAGGTGGCAAACGATTCCAAAGAACAGACATGATGTGCAGACCTGAGATTCCTGCAAACTGTGCTGCATTCATTTATGTTCTATGTCCAGGATTTGTAAAGCCATAAAATATCTCTGCAGTCAACAGAAATTCTTGCACTCTCTGCTCTTTGCAATATGACATTCCATAGAATCAGCTGAGGATTTGTTTTTGCAGGAGTCTTGATGGTAGTTATTTAATTAAACACCATATAAAATGCTATCACAAGTGATATCTACAGTATATATATCTATATATATATATATATCTATATATATATATATATATATATATATATATATATATATATATATCTATATATATATATATATATATATATATATATATATATAATACACAAAAGCCATGAATATCTTGTAAATTATATCCTTATAAACGGTGAGTAGTGATGTCATCAGTTATAAACGGTGAGTAGTGATGTCATTTCTGTCACATGACTCACTAAATTTTGTGTATTATAATAAATAAAGTACCCCCAGTTGTAAAATATGAGGATATTAGAAGTTACCTCGGAGTTCCATGACCTGTATAAAAACACTCGGCCTTCGGCCTCGTGTTTTTATATGGTCATGAAACTCCTCGGTAACTAATAATATCCTTATATTTTACAAGAGGGGGTACTTTATTCACTATATATATCTATATATATTTCTCTCTCTCTCTCTCTCTCTCTCTCTCTCTCTCTCTCTCTCTCTCTCTCTCTCTCTCTCTCTCTCTCTCTCTCTCTCTCTCTATATATATATATATATATATATATATAATCCTCTCCAGTAGAAGCCGCACTCACAGGAGTTGTCACAAAGATATAAATATTTTTATTTAGAAACTAACGTTTCCGCTGCAACATTAGCCTTTGTCAAAGTTACAAAATATCAAATGAGCCACCCCTAAATACCAGATGAGTGGAGCGAATTTCCCCACATCCCCTCCCCCTGTGACGTGTTTCCCATTCATTAACAAAAATTAAATACATCCTCAAACCTATATATCAATTTACATCAAATAGGAAAGGACAATTGGTTTGAGGATGTATTTAAATTTTGTTAATGAATGGGTATATATATATATATATATATATATATATATATATATATATATATATATATATATATATATATATATATATATATAAAACTATTTCAGTTCTATTTTAAATAAACCTGCAGTAGGACTTTGGCAGTTCACAAGGACAACTAGCAATCTAGAAATGGAGGCTAAAAGTCAAGAACACCTAAAGAGTTGGTTATACCTATTTTGTGGTGCCTCCCAGGTTTTTACAGTGTGAATTTGTAGGCTTGTTTGAAACTCATTGCTTAGTAAGATAGCAGTGGGATTATCAGCAATGAGAAACAGGCTCCTTTAAGTATTCATTTAGTATGCAGATGCCTTGTGTCACCACTAAGCGGCAACTCTGCCGCATTTATTGTTTATTATGTTGGGACTTGAGATGACATTTTTTACAGATTGACAGTAAAATTGTAACTAAGGAAAAGCTTCGCCCTATCTACTGCTCTCTTCACCTTATGAAGGAGCCCAGCTAGTGTTTCTCTTCAGAGTGCACGTGACACTGCAGTTAATTGAAGAGACACTGTGAACTCAGCCTATCGCTAAACTCACAAACAACAAATGCCAATGGTTTATATTCGCACGGCATACGTCATGTGGTGGTTTTCTTTCCCTTCTCCTTTTGCTAATTTAACTGATGCTTTACCAGAATCATCTATTAAGGGCTACCTGGGAATCTATAGAGGTTTTCTAACTCCATTTTCTTCTTTAACAAGAGGACAAAACGCTAGGATATTGTGATATTGTAGGACTGCTTGCAGCTGAAAAGAAGTATATTGAAATTTCTGTGCAACCTTTAGATAGAGGCTTGTGAATGGCAAATTAGTGCACTGGGGAGCTTTAAAAGACAAATGGACAAAGGGACCTCTGTCTGAGCCTTTTTTTGAATGCAGTTTTCATCAGTATTTAGAAAAAAAATTTGCACATCCATACAGCTAAACACTATGAGACTCACACACGCACAAAAATAACATTGCAAAAAGACAAAGCAGGAAAAAGCCTTCCCCAAAGAATAGAATAACAGAGAAAGGAACCAAACACCAATAACACAACAGCAGAGGAGAAATGGAGCACTACACAAACACACACCCTCCTGCTAACGGGAGACGGTGAGAAGAAAAGCAAGGAACTGCACTCACATGCATACACGCTCCCTTTTGTCTAGAAAGCAAGCAGCATCTAATCTCTGGTGTAAATGGATTTTATATCGTTAGGGATTTGTACAGCTCCTGTAAATCAGACTCTATCTGCGAGGGGTGTTTTTTTTTTTTTTTTTTAACATGTGTAATTATTTAACAAAGCAGGGGGAAAGGGAGAGCTGCTCAAGGGGCTGTTTTGATATGATTGCACATTTTCCCTGCCCTTCTTGTTAATGTATTTGTGTACATCTCAAATGGGTAGATCATTTATACATACACATATGCAGGAATTATGAGCGTCATGTGTTTGCGCTTAATGAGAAGGGCAATTCAGGCTTCATTTGAAAAGGTTAAAAGAAAAAACTTGCATTTTTCAACATTCTGCTTTATTTCCCATAATTCATGTTCCTGTCAAGACAAGAGAAGCAGTAAAAATGTAAATTAGGATTTGGAAGTGAATGCTTAGCACACCTGACACATTTGGCGCACAGTGATCATCATCATCATCAGGGCATAATCCCCTCATCAGAAGATAAAAAATAACCTCCCCATTAGTGGAAATGGAACTGAGGGAGTGATATGTTTGCAACCAAGCTACCATGGGTAGACTGTCCAGCCATTGTAGACAGTTATTACAAGATCCACTAGAGGAATAATGTTTCTGCCACATTCTTATGTATGAAGAGCAGGGAAAATGTAGACTATGAATACAGTTTATTTTTAAAACACCTTTTAAAGGAAATGTATCCAAAAAAAAAAATATATAAATTTATCTCCAATTCAGATCCTGATTTCTGTGTCACCTCCTTGTACCACAGTAATGTAATAAAAAGTGCAGCAGGTCTAGTCCATCATATATAGCAACCAATCAGCAGGTAGCAATTACTGGTCATCCGTTTAAAAGAAAACATCAAATCAACCTTCAATACAGTTAGTTTCCAGGTGTTCTATAACTGCTAAAGTCAGTTTGGGCATATGTCCTGTTTATGTGGGATGAAAAGCAGTTTATGATGGTTTTAAAAAATATTAGTATATATTAATTATCTGAACGTCGGTTTCTTCTTCCCACTGGGGTAGTTTGTATTCTCCTTCAAGTTATGCATATGTTCTAAATTTGCCTTGTGTTTCTCTATTTGTGGTGTTTAATAAACACATTTAATGTACAGGTCTATTCTTATATACAGATTTTTGAATTTGACCCGCACAAACTCCCACTTCCTACCTTATAAAGGGGCAATATGGTAAATTGGGCATATTTTGCAGTGCAGGAACCTGTAAAAATATCGCATTGATTACTAGACCAGAGCAGTTTTTATCCACATACAACAACTAACTAGCTCATTTGGTAAAATATATTTTTCGCCAGTACAGTAACCTTTAGCAACCTCAGTTAGGTTTTACTGTTTTACTGTAAATAAGATCTCACAGTATTATGAAAGGTGCTTCTTAATCTTCCTAAATGCTCCTACAGAAGTGTAGTAAGTCAGATAGCCAATACAGAGATCTATAATACAGTTTCTGTTTCTAATCGTTTATTTTTTGTAGTTTGCATTACTTGTTGCTACCACTAGGGAATGCTCTAGCAAAGCACTACGCCATCGGAAGCTTTCTCTTTGCTTTCCTATGTGTACATATAAGTTTATTTATGTCTTTGTCATGGTACGCTATGGTTTCTGTTTATATTATTCATTTTTCATGCAGTGTTTTAAATAAATCCAGACCAGAGAAATATGTACATTTACAGCATGTGGTTAACAGGGAGTGAAACACTCAGACTCTAATTGCGAATAGTGTTTTCCTACTTCACTAGGAATAATAAAATATTCAATAATTGAATCACTCAAATAAAATATTACAATTTTAAGCTTTTTTTTGCAAATGCTTCAGGTCTTTTCTAATCTGGGGTGCAGCAAAATATATATTGTCTGCAATGATATAGAGAATATATGATATAGAGAATATTTTGCTATGTATAGCCAAGTGCACAGTGGAAGCCAGGGCATCAGCATTGAACCTCTGGCTGCACATTCATCCTTGATTCCCACTGACTGAATCTATGGCATGTAGTAGCCATAGTTCATGTAAAACAGATGATTATGCTCATATGAGAAGGGTCATTGAATTTACACCAAGCAGTGTCTTTTAGGTGGGACTCTAAATGCAGAATAACATCCTGGCTAATTGCTAAGCTTGATTTTATAGGGGCAAGCTTAATTTTATATGAAACTTGCCCTTTAACATATTTTTACTGTCTAATTAAGTAAAAGGTCTCTCTTCTGATGCACCACGTGAGCTGAATGTGAATACAACAGCAATGAGAGTTTTAAACATGCGCACTATGATGAGGGCTAAGGAACACCATTGCTTCTTGCCATTCCACATGGGCAACAACTGTTCCATGGGTATTTCTAGAAGCAAACTGAAGGTGATAGAAAACAGAGTTGTCTGTTACCTGAATAACAGAGTTGGTTCAACACAAATGTACGCTTCTGATGCACCCATGTAACCCCCATAGTGGTTTTTTTTATGTCTTAGGATGATAAAAACACAATTGTTTTTTTTCCTAGGCATACAGTATGGAGCAATGTTAAGGGCTTATAATAGGTCTATTCCGACTCCAAAATGTTGATTTTATTGAATTTATGGTAGTTTTACAAAAGCCACAAACTATTGGCTTTGGTTTAGATCAAAATATTATAATATCCTATAAATGAATCTTTGCAAGTAGGTGGGAAACTGTTTTAGAGTTATATCAAGTAACAGTCTGCAGTGAGACTGACCCTTGTAGATTGTGCTCGGCACTAAAGATAAATGTAACACTCAATTTAATATGGCTGGTCCAATCCTATCCTTCTTTCAGGCCTTGTAAGCCTATATCTAAAGGGCCTTGTTTTACAAAAAGGCCTGGAACTACAGATATGTGGCATGCACCTGAAAGAGCCCTGGCACAAGATGCATACAAGCACAATGTTAATAGAAAACTGTTAGGCTCCCTCTGCAGACAATTTCCCAATTAAGGGTCTATTCAAGCATACCTCTTCCAACTACCCATTGTTGGATCATAACCCTTCCTTCTGTGCCCTTAGTCCTGAGTTTCTGCAAATAAGTCATGTGTTCCTGTATCACCTTTATCCTTCTTTTACAGATTTCCAGGGATTGACCCTTGTCCTGTTACTGAGACTTCCTTTTGACTGCTGCCTTTCCAGACCTCTCTCCTGCCTAAAGTCCAGTCTGCTGCCTTTCCTGACCTCTCTCCTGCCTACAGTCCAGTCTGCTGCCTTTCCTGACCTCTCTCCTGCCTACAGTCCAGTCTGCTGCCTTTCCTGACATCTCTCCTGCCTACAGTCCAGTCTGCTGCCTTTCCTGACCTCTCTCCTGCCTACAGTCCAGTCTGCTGCCTTTCCTGACCTCTCTCCTGCCTACAGTCCAGTCTGCTGCCTTTCCTGACCTCGCTCCTGCCTACAGTCCTGTCTGCTGCCTTTCCTGACTTTCTCCTGCCTAGAGTCCTGTCTACTGCCTTTCCTAACCTTTTGCCTGCCTTGTGAACTTGTAAATCAGTAAATAGGGATGGGCAATTTTTTTTCGCCTTGTTTCGCCCAAACACAAACCTAAAAATAAACCTTAACCTTATGAAAATGGCTCCAAAAGTATGTCATTGATTTATATTGGAAGTGCACATTTTAAATAACTTAATTTCCTTTCATTGGGTACTTATGGGAAGTTTGTTTATTTGGGGTTAATTTGACAAATATCTCTAATGGGGCCAAAAGGACAATCCTTTAATAAAACAATTTATATATGGGAAAGTGAAGACCTGTGAGCATTCATTCTTCCAGGTTATATTTATAGGTATAGAATGCCGTTCAACTTTATACATAATACATAACACAAACTTTAAAAAAAAACACCACCCACAATCATTATTCTTTTTTTTAATCATTATCTGGACACATCCCAATCCAACTACACCCTTCAGTAACAGAGACAGTCAAACAAAAGCAAAATGGAAAGTTGGAAAATATGTATGAGGGATACATCTTGAGTGCTGGTTGTATGTCTATTAATAATGAAGAGAATTAGGAGTAAATTTACTTATCTCTGAAAATCCGCCAGCGATGGCTTTGCGTACATCGCAACACTTTGCCAGGCGTGAATTTGCCTGGACAACGCAAATTCACGAAGATCCGAAGTTGCGCACAGGGTACCGAATGCTTGAGAAGTTGCGCTAGCGATAATACGATCAGCAGTTCGAAGTTACGCTAGCGTTGGCTAATTTGCATACGGCGTTCAGTTAAAGTACAATGGACTTATATGTTGCAGCAAATACATTACACTACAGAAGGCCAGGGAACCTTAATAAAATAGAGTTGTTATATTGCCCTACACATGTGCCCAGTGTATAGTTTATGTGCCATATGTTAGGAAATGTAGGGGGGAAGCTGGGTACCCTACAAAAAAATGACACACTTTTGCAGGCTATCAATTAAAAAAGGAAAAGACGCCAGCCTTTTTTGGGACTCAAATTTCAAGTAAGTCCTATCTACTCCATTGAACTTCGCCTGGTCTGAGGTGGCGAAGGCAAGTTTGGCCAGTAAAATCAAAACCTAGTGAATTTGCGTAGTAACGCTCTTCCGCCAGAGCGATAATTTGCCTGGCGTTAGAGTGCGAAGTTGTGCCAGAGTCTATCTCCTTTGCTAGTGAAGTAAATCGGCGAAGTGCCGAAATGACGTCACGCTGGCGAATTTTCCCCAGTGTTAGCCACTTCGCCCTTTAGTAAATTTGCCCCATAGGGGTCAGTTTATCAAAGAGTGAAGTTAGCAATCTCCACAGTCCTCTGGAGTGAAATTCCGCCACTCTCCATTCATTTCTATGGGATTTCTAAAAGAGTATTTCTCAATGGGTGAACATTAAAGTTCATCCTTTGATAAATACGTCTTTCATATGATATGTCATAGTCATATCAGTTTACTGGGTTACATTATGGTAATATGTCTGAAGCTAGCTAACCACAAATAAGTCTGTATGAATACATTTCAGTATAATCCATAATGTTCCACAATAAAATAATTGTGAATACTGTGCATTTCAGGTACCGCGAAAACCTGTCTTTATTTATTTATTTCCCCTCAGACAGGTGATGTTTATGTGTATGAAATAAATTACATAGTGCACTTAGGATATCATTGAGGCACTGGTTATTGTCTATTATTATTGATTCTGTGCTCACTCTCCTCCTTTATTTATCCTCTGTGACAACATTTTTATTTTATACTTGGTATAAATACCACTTTGAAGACGTTATACATTTTCCAGTCCCATGGACACTGTGACAAAGGAGGCTTTATTTTCCTGATGGTTCAGCTGACTGTAGAAATCTGATGCAGAATATGCACAGAGAAGCAGATTTACTTTTCATTTGAACTTTTCTCGAGTCTCAGAGAGAGTTTGTGACAGAGTGAGTGGTATAGCTTGAAAACATTGCCCCCCCCTGCAAAAAATCTCGGGGGAACCCAGCATGCGCAGTCCCTATTCAGCCCCCTGCACATCTCCCTGCCTGACGTTACTTTCCAGCAGGCAGCAACATTTAAAGGAGAACTAAACCCTAAAAACAGGTATGGGTAGAAATTACATATTTTATAGACGGAACTTAATGCACCAGCCTACAGTTTCAGAATCTCTATCACTGTAAGGATATACGCCTTTAAAGTTATACAAAAGGGCCACCATCTTGAACTTAATTAGGAGTGTCAGTAACACTGCGTATGCTCAGTGTGCTCCAGGCAGCTGTTGAGAAGGTAAGCTTAGAGGTCGTCACAAAATCATAAAGCAGAAAATGAGGTCATATAAGCTGATGATTAAAATCGAATGCTAATTACACTGGTTCCTGGGCTGCCAAATAATGAGATTCTGAATTAATTACTACTCAGCCTTGTATTGTAGCATTTTTATTCTATATATATATATATATATATATATATATATATATATATATATATATATATATATATATATATATATATATATATATATATATTGTATATATACAGTTAATAGAGCCAGTTCCCAAGCTCAGTCAGCAGCAAAGCTTGTGCTGTGAATCAGCAGAAAAGACTAAGAACTAGCAGGGGCATCTTCAGGGGCACAACTCTTCACTGCTAAAGGGCTATGGTGGGTGGACTCTTACAGAAATCCAAAACCCAAGCAGAAGCATTTCAACCCACTTTTTTCTTGAGATTTAGTACTGGAAAGGCTTGACAGTGGGACTACAATACAACAGACCCCAGCCATGGTCCAGGCCCATCCTGGCCCCCTCTCCATGACTGCAGCAGGGTCTGCTGTATGTAATGACACTGCATATGAAATGTGTGTACGTAAATGTTGGCCTCATTTACAAAGCCTGGGGAAAGGGGCAAAGTGCCAAAAAGAGGGATAAAGCAGTATTTTTGTTGTACTTTGCCCATATGCTACTCCCTGAGCTTGTAGAATGAAGTTTATGAGTGTTAGGTGGGTAAAATCAAGGTGCTTACATATAAGAGCCTAGCTTGTGCTTCTAAATGACAAAACGATGCAGGGCAGATCACAAGGTGTAGGTAGCCATGCATATTGCATATTTCAAAAGAAGAAGTACAGTTATTCCTTGTGTGTCACTGCCATGTGCTGCAACTTGTGCCAAACTTTGAATCCAGTGACAGGTGCAACACCCACACCCGCAATGGAAGAGGCACAAGTTCTTAGTGAACTGACCCTAAGGAGGACACTAATGCTCTCAAGTGCTTGTATTCATAAATTAGCCCTTCTGTATATGAGACTTTTTTTACAGCAAAAGTTATAGATATATTATACAGAATATTTGATATTGTATCCTTTTGGGTTAAATATTGTTCATTGCTATAATTTCCAACTGTAAGGAATCAGAAATAAAAATGAAAACCATGTTTAAAATATGGTAAGTTTGCAAGTGCTTTGGCTTATTTCGGCTTCAGAACACCTTGCTAAGAAAGACCGCTGAGCTAATGGCAGGCGTCTAGAGAGAGCTAGAACTTGACTAATTTAAAGTCCCTTATCCTCTTTGCTGCTTGAATGACATGCAAATTGCTTCTAATGCAGTCTGGAAAGTTCAGCACTTAAGTTGTTAAGATACTTTTTATTATATAGTGAATTAAACTGATCTTGTGTTTTTTTAGTGTTTTACATTACCCAGACAAATAACATCAGTCCAAATACACAAATAGCTCATGCTTAAAAAAGTATGCATCACACTAACAGTCCATACACACACTTACAGCTTCCAGACTTCAAAACAGACCCTATTACTGACTATGCATAGATGTATTTACAAGTGTATATTCAGTCATTTTTAGCAGGCAGGTATTTTAGCTTGTGTGTTAGTTTAGATCAGATCAGAGAGGCATATTTACTAAGGCACCCTAGTGCACATCATTCAGCCGCTGTATTTGTTTTAATTGTGTCATTTTAAGTGTCGGCACTAGTGATGGGCGAATAAATTTGTCAGGCGCGAATTCGTAGCAAATTTCCGCGTCTGAACCCGCGTGACAACACTATTCGGACACCTATTGACTTTAACGCCGATGTCAAAATTGACACGGGCATCAAAATTTACACGAATTGACACAGGCGTCAGAATTGACGCATGCGTCAAAATTCAAGTTTCGCAAATGTTTCGCCATTTTTCAAATTTTCGGCAAAGCGAAACAGGAGAAATTCCCCCATCATTAGTCGGCACCAATTCATTGCATGTGTTTATCTGCTATCAGTGTTTGTTTACCTGTGCTATTAACAGTTGCACACAGATTGCTGGGAGACAATCTGTGTGCAACAGTAGAAATTTTGTGTGTTTTTATTATATATTCTAAGACAATTTACAATTGGTTTTCATTTTTTATTAATTGCGGTTCTTGAGTCATTTAGCTTTTTATTCATCGTCTCGCCAGTTTGCAGTTTCAGCAGTCTGGTTGCTAGGTTCCTAATTACCCTAAAAACCATGCATTGATTTGAATAAGAGATTGGAATATGAATAGGAGAGGCCCTAAATAGAAAGATGAGTAATAATATAAGTAGCAATTACAATACATTTGGATCAAACGAAGAAGGCAAAAACTAGAAATTATGAAGGTCATTTGAAAAGTTGCTTAGAATTAGCAATTCTATAACATACTAAATTAACTTAAAAGTGAACCACCCCTACAAGAAACCAGAGTGAACCTCCCGAACAAGAAACCAGAGGTCAGGTGGATGTGTGGTCTGTCAATGCACGGGGTATAGATATAATCAGCGGTCGTACTCAAAATAATTCTCCATTATAGGAGAAACTCTTATAGACACAAATAATTAATAGTATTATCATCTGTTAATATAGCACTGGTTTAGGAGAAGTCCATCAACCAGAATTTTCATTTGCAAGGGGAAAATTTGAACAGTCGTTTGTGAAGACCAACTAAAAAGGTTTTTTTTTGCAGTAATTATGGTAGGACTTCTAAAGATTGGAAGTGACTTGCACAATGTTATTTGATTCAGATTCAGTAGAAACTCTAGTTGGACACCAATGGGCTCACAATTGAAAATATAACCCCCTTTCTGACATGAGCTCATTCCCTTGTTCATAAATACCTTTTGAACTTGAGTTTATCACCCTTCAGGCTCCCAAATCCAACTAGGGATGGGCGAATTTTTTCGCCTTGTTTCGCCGCAAAAATGACGCCCATAGACTTGTATGGCTTTGTGCTTCAAAAAAAAAAAGTACGTCAAAAATTTCGCCGCGCAACAACATTTTTTTGACGCCCATAGACTTTAATGGGCGTCTGCGACATTCGCCCATCCCTAAATCCAACCCCTCTCTCGCTACCGCTACCAAATGCCAGAGGGGCTGCTATAAGTTGCCATAGACAGGTACTATTTATTGGGCTGGTGAGGTGCTGTTTGGGCCTCTGTGTAGCTGAAATGCCAGGGCCTATTTTCAATCTCAGTCCAGACCTGGCCAACCCCCCCCCCCCCCGGCGATTCATATTCTTGCCGACTAATTAGTCGGCCGAAGTAGAGAAGATTTGTCGCTGGGTGATTAATGTCCCCTAATGTCCCTGTCTGCCACCAGCCTTAGTGCTTTTCTAGAAACACCTCAAAGCCCAGCTTGAAGTTCCATTGGGGTATGATTTTGGGTGAAAACCTAAATGTATTCCTAGATATTCTTGAAATTGTGTATGAATGACTGATATACTAATGGTTTCCTATAATTGTAACCTTGTAGTGAGCTAAGGTTGACCCAAGGTTGGACCTTCATCAGTGGTAACTACTGTAGGGTAACTGTGGTTTAAAGGGGTGGTTCACCTTTTATTATGTTATAGAATGGTCAATTTTAAGCAACTTTTCAATTGGTCTTCATTATTTATTTTTGTTATAGATTTTTAAACATTTACCTTCTTCATCTGCCCCTTTCAACTTTCAAATGGAGGTCACTGACCGCATCTAAAAAGAAAATGCTCTATAAAGCTGCAGTTCTATTGTTATTGCTACTTTTGATTACTCATCTTTCACCTCAGCGCCTTTCCAAAGCAGTGTGTGTTTACTAAGGTAATTCAGACCCTAGCAACCAAATTATTGAAATTGCAAACCGAAGCGAAAATAATATAAATGAAAAACAGTTGCGCATTGTCTAAGAATATCACTCACTAAATCATACTAAAAGTTAACGCTAAGTTAAGGTGATGTCACTCAGATTCCGAAGTTGCCCGAAGTTTCCTCGTGAGGCAACTTCGGGCGTTTTTGGAAAACAAAGCACTCCAAGTGCAATCCTGCCGGTGATTTACATTCTAGCCGGTGGGATGTAGTTCGGTGGGAGATTGGTTGAGTTTACTAACAGCTCAAGATACAATGGATGTATGTTTGGAAAATGGAACGACCAGCCTTGCAATTTGAATACAGTGTGGCTCATTGACATTAAAAAATGCTAGCAATAGTACAGTGACCTATATCTGATGCAAGTGATAACCTATAACCTATTAGCACTTTGGTCTTAACACAGATCATCCTGTTGATGAACCTTAAAAAAGAAAAAGAAAAACCACAGAAATCATTGCTGAGTCTGGGTGATCTGGAGTGACCCAAATGTACATCTAGAAAGCTGTAATTGCAGTAAATAAAAACAGACGTTTTTATTAGCTCAAGATGGCAAAGACTATTTTCGTAGAACACAAGAATGATACATTTAAAAACATGATTTTATGCCGTTCTGTAATGATATGGAAAGTCCTTTTAAAAGTCTTAGGCCCCATTTATGACAGCAAGGTGCAGTAATAGGTGTAGAATTGTGGCAGTCAAAATGCCATTCATTAAAGCAACCCATAAACTTGATTGGCTGAGACTGGCCTGGTAATGTTCATTATGATAATGTCATAGCTCGATTTATGACTAAATATTATTTCAAGTGCTGCTATAAAACACAAAATTAGCATATTAAAAATTCAATTATTTTCTCTGTGCGTGCAAATAATCTGGTATATGTCCTCGGTGCTGTAATTTGCAATACACAAAATGACTATATAAAGTATATATATTTTTTCTAGCTGTTTCTTTTATCTCTAGAGCCCTCAGCTAACCATCCGGAGTATAACATTGATGTTTTATCCACTTTACTTCAGATACTGAACTGAAATTCTTGGTAAAAACACGTGAAATGGAAACACACAAAAATATTTCTTATTTAATTGAACAAAAGTGGAATGTCTTCTGCGTGCTTTACACGGTGCATCTTATTCATTAGCAAACTGATTTTGTTTACTGATCTCCAATTCCTTTCTCTAGGATGTTTTCCCAGGGCCAATTATATATTTTTTTAAATGTCTCTGCTTATAGCACGCAGGCCTTGGAATAAAGTTTCTTTGTGACTGCCTAATGAAGTGTGAGCATCAGAGGAGTTTATAGCTTCCTAACTGGTTTTTAATTGCTGGTAACATTTTTTATGGAGTGGTCACAATAGAATGACCCCACTCGACTTACATCCATAAAAATTAATTAAGAGGTCATAACATGCTGCATTTTAGCTGGTCAATTTGGTTCATTGTAAATAGTACACGCTGCCTCCCCCGCCCCTTATTGTTCTTCCCATCTGAACAGACGGTCAGTTGATCAATTGGACCCCCCTTTAGCTTTGTCATGTTAAGACTAAGTGGTCACTCATTCTGGCTGTGGATGGGGTCAGACCTCGCAATACATTTTCAGTGGCAGCAGGATCTTTACAGTGTATGAAATAGCAGAATCGAGAGGATATTAACGTTGACATTACAAGCCCAGGCAAGTGGTAGAGGAATCAGTCTGCCCCAATAAGCTTAAGGCTCCATCATGCTTTGCTGCAGTCCAGCTTCTAACTATCTGCAAGAGACACTTTGTTCCAATGTTCCAAGTGAAGGAATGCTGGTTGGCAGGGAATTCTTTTTTCTTGATAAATAATACATAAATATTTAAACGAGCCATATTCTCTCAGATGGTGAAGATGCTACATTTTAAGGTTCTTATGAAGCAGAAATACAAAACAGATTTTTATTTTTAAATCATAGCATCGTAGATTTAAACATTTCTGGATATGATGCAGAATGTCTGCACTGAGCAGTGACTTTCGTGAAACACTGTTGATAACAGTCTCTGCCATATGCACTGCATTGCCTAATATTCTGTGGCACTTACCTATTAGCATTAATCAATCCTCAGTGGTGCTCTTTACTATCCTTCCTTATCTATGTAGCATTTTCTGTAGCACTTTACAGAAATATATCGCTCACATCAGTCCCTACATACTAAGGTCCCTATTACATTCACACAACTCTCTATCATACATTTAACCTGCCTGTGTGGTTTTGGGGTGTGAGAGGAAACCATAGTGCCAGGAGAAAACACACATAAGGGAGCACATGCTGTCCTATAGGGGGTAACTAAGTACCTGGCCTTTCAGTGGTTCCGTTCACTTGATTAAAATTGTACTAACATGCACTGTAAAGAGAAAACACAAACCTTAACCTTTTCAGTGCCATTCAAAGCCCACATTGAAATGCAATAAACCCTGAAATGTACAATCTTACAAGATTTTTACAATCCCTAGCACTTTAATAGTTAAACTTTAGAACATCTGTACACTCACCACAACTTATTGGGGGCACTTTACCCTATTAAATAATTGCTGTCTATAGACATTCCTTTTAGAATCTATGCTATACTTTCTGTATGAGGAAAGGTCCACTTTGCACCATAAACATTATCCCAGCCATGGCCCATGTGATGGACCTCAAAATTGGCCCCCTCTCTTCCTAATAGTCTGACTTCTTGTGGCTTTCTTAGTAACCTATACCACCAAGGATTTTCCAACATCTCTTTGGAGCTTTCTGTCTCTCAAGGTCAAAGCCAGTTGCCAAACATTAAACAGTGAGCAGGATGGACCAGGGCTGGGGAACCCTGGAGAAAGTGGAGAAAGCTCTACTTCACTCTATTTTTATTGTTTTTATGCATGGATAGATACAAGTGTGATACATAAAAAGAGAATGCATCCTAAAAACATAAAGCATGATTATTTTCTTTTATAACCTGGTCCAGGAAACCTCTTCAGGGGCAGGACATGGCAATTTATGTACAATAATATGAATACTGGACATCAATATCTGTAGATACACAGATAGGAAATTCAGCAACTATTTGTGCACTTCATTGCAAATCAGACACAGTTTCCAAATATTTTCTAAGTCTGCCTGGTGTAATATAACCAGTGTTTGGTGTGCGACTGAAGCAGGGTACTAGGGGGACCTTGGATCTACCATCACCTTCTGACCAGGCAGTAGCTCCAGCACTCCCTGAGTGCCCTTCATAAATCTTCACAGCAGCAACCATGCAGCAGCACATTTGTAGAGCTTTTTCAAAACTTCAATTTAGTGTCCTGTTCGCTAGGTCTCAGCTTTGTCACTGTCATCAATTCAGTGCCCTGTGTGGTTTTTTTGCAATTCACATGCTTTCTGCTTAGCCCTGTTCTGCTATTTCCTTTTATTACACATCACTTTTGTGTATTCTGGTTCTGCCCCATGTGCTGCATTTGTTGTACCCATCACATACTGTTTAATTCCATATTACTCTTCCATGCGCCTCCAGGTTCTGCCTGTTTCCCCACCTGTGCCAAGTGACAACTGGCTGGGGCTATGCAAATCTACAAATTAGCATATGTTATTCAGTCCCATTTACAGTTTGGTGCACTTCAGGGGCACATGGGGATACTGAAACTTTAATTGGGTGTTGTGAGGAATGAAAAGCAAGGATACAATTTATTTTTAGAAAATAAAGTATGCTACTGAGATGTTTCCCTTTCAACTGTGAGTTTTCTGGGTCAGGTTCCAAGTCCAATATGGAGGGGCTCCATGTCTTCACTGCCAAATCTTGGCCTTTGTTTATCTGTGCACTACTAATATTTTTTGGGTTATTATACTATTCTATACAGTGGATAGTGGAATGAGTATATACAGAGGTGACCAATACCAACATTACCCAATGCATATAATTTCTTTAAACTCTTTGCATGTCATATATGTACACAGGCCAATTTGCTTGTAATAAAAATGATACACTAGACTTATATATAAATATTTTTACATAAGTGCATAATATATCTATCTCTTTTTGTCTATAGAATATACAGTGTGAGTAGTGTTTATAATGTTTTAATGGTCTTCAGCTGCTTAGAGTTTCCTCAAAGGTTGAATGTTGCTCCCACTGAATTGAGCATGGCCATTATAGAGAAATGATATCCTGTTAATATAAACATATTTATTTTAATTTTTTTGTAAATCACACTGGCTTAGGTGATTCTGCCAAGGGAAACTAATGTATCATCTGCATATTTGTGTTGACTCATGCGACTGGGAAGCAGCCATGATTGCTCTAGCGAGAATATTTCTAGTGGCCAAATTATTATAGCAATAGTGGAATTAATGCTTGGCTTACAAAGCAATAACTGCTAAAATAACCATATTTCAGACACCGGAACACCTTTGAAAAAGAGTATACATTTATTGTTTTCTACAATCATAAAATAGTAAATGGGTACACACCAATACAGTTCCACCATTAACTCAAATAATTGCTATCTAACTTTGAAGCCTTTGTGTTGCCTAGGAAGTGGGAAAATTACTTTTTGGTTCAAAATTGTGATTTAGAGCAGCTCATGGATGAACTCAGTGTCTATACTGTATATATTAATCCCAGTAGCCATGTATTTCTGTTCCTTGTAGTAAGGGTATCCAACCTTTCTGGAAACGGTTGTAATTGCCAGTACAAGCACTTCAGAGAGATAATTTCACAGTTTCTCTGTTCTCACTGTAAAGAAAATCCCTTGTTATGTCTCAAGATGAACTTTCCTTTCATCTCTTCCTCTCCAAGGATGTCCAAGTAGTCAGGTATTGGAGAATGAGGCACCAGAGAGTTTATTGTAAGGTTCCCTTTTATAGTTATATCCTGTGATAATTGGCCAGTATTGTATGTCACTTTGAAATATTTTACATATGTTTACTGATGCAAATGGTAGAAACCACATTCATATGCACATGAATTATTCTGGGGTATACTGTATGTAACCCATTGGCTTGAGTGTGCAAGACATGGTAACACAGATAGCGCAAATGTGACACTATGGAACATTGATTTTGGTTTCTATGTTTCAGAATGCTTATGTGTTTGTACCTTATAGCATTATTGCTTAAGCCATGTTTTTAGTTCAGTTATTTGCTGTGCAGACAACAATCTGTAAGTCACGCCACCACCAAGGGGAAGGGAGGAGGCATCAGATAGAGGGTAACTGCATCCCCTGGAGACGCTATATTTTTATTAGAAACTTTAATTTTTGTAAGGACCAAACTAGCACAGAGCAGCTCTCATCTCACTGCTTATTAAGGAGCAGAGACCACTAAACTCATTTTACTTGGAGATTGTGCCTGCATTCATGCAGCTGAAACAGATGAATGGCTACTGCTTAAGCATACAGTGCCACCAAGCCTTTCCTTGATTTTCATATTAACTATGCCGGGCAATCATATGCATCCTTAACATGGAAATCAAGGACAAAACTCCCTGCCTAATGACGGAGATCAAAGGAAGGCCTCATACTGCAGAGCTGTACATCTTATTTAAGTCTTAAAGCTTTTACCGCTACAAGGTTTTTGCTGTGTGTGGTTGTGCGTCTCACCTCTAGCTCATTTCCTAGCAAAGGGGGGCTGTTTAGAATTCAGAAGTCATTATCAGCACATGCAGGTGATTTGCCCTCAACTCCAGATTCCTATTCACTGTACTAAAAGAAGGGATCTTACATTACACGCTCAGTACTTTCTCTCCTCATTATAATTATTCCATTGGTGCCTTTTTGATTTAAATAAAGCTGGGCCGCAAAAATTGTCTGGTGTTGTAGTGGTCTGTTCCCTGCTGTCAGTGGTTTTGCTGCTGGCGAAGTATATTTTTAGAAGAAATGAGATGAGAAAAGGCACATAACAGGATTCTCAAATTCTCAGTGTTATAAATTCTGAATAGGGTCTATCAGTCTAGAAAAGAAATCACTGTCTCCATGTTTTTTGTCCAAAGAGCATTGGCTTAGCAAGGGGCAGCACATTGTTTTTGGCAGGGAAGATCATCTTGCATAGGGACTGTGGCTAGGGTTGCCACGTGGCCAGTATTTTACCATCCTGACCAGTAAAAATGATGCTTGACCCCAATTTTATCAATAGGGAAAAAAATCTAAATATACAAGAAGGCCGGTATTTTTTTTTCCAAAAAAAGGTGGCAACCCTAACTGTGGTACATGGGACAGTCCCTAAAAATGCATTGTCAACACTTAAACATCAGCTCTGCTCTCTCCTGTTGACTTCAATTGGAATAGCATGATGGGCCCAGCATTGATGCTTTTTAATGCGTGGATATGCTCCAGTGTATGTTTCAGGCATTTTCAGGTGATGCCCACTAAACACAATGGAAGGCGCCAGTGTGCAATTGCTGGGGTGTTGGCTACTCTTTTTTTTTCGGCAATGGGAGGCAGTTTAGGTTGGGCTTTCGGTGTGGTGGGTTTAGTTCTCCTTTAAAGCTACATGGCTCCTACATTTAGAAGCTACACTATCTTTTACAAAAAGGTGAAAAGGAAACACTTTATTTACAAGGTAATTGTGTGTGTTTTACAAGGCACTGCATATTACCACAATGATGCAATCATGAACTACGAATGTTACATATATTGAGTTGTAATTATATATTTAAAAGAAAAATACTGTGGGAATTAGACGACCATTCTCAGCATTGTTTGGAAACTGAGATTTTTGCATATATGTAATATACAAACGTCTGTAGATGTTTCAGTTGCTAAGATTTGTCTCTTGGTGCTATTTATACACCTGAGACTTTTCCAATAATCACACTCAGACTGCTGAGATTCTGCATTTCCAACAAGTTTATAATATTGAGATTGTCCCTTGTATAATGCGAAGGGCTTTGCAAGATTCACCATTTTCACCTCAGTACTGAGCATTTATTGTTGCCTCTACTTGGCTCATTCAGCTGAGGTTGTTCTTCCCTCCTCATGCTGACTGTAATGCAGAGTTTGTTCTTCTTCCAGTAGTGCCCAAAGGTAGCTCCGATAATCTACAAGAAAAATGTCAAAATAGTGACCATATTGCAACAGAAACACAATCCCAAAAGGGAGTTTGATTAAATCACCATTCTGCGTAAGTATTTTTCATTTAACCCAGCAATATGTATTTTGTAGCTCACTGTAGTTATGAGGCTACTGTTTACAATGTTTACATATTAAATGACTAGGTTGTAAAGGTCAAAACTGGGTGACTTCAGATTATTCAATTAACATTCTGTGGCTAGCCATACATAAAGATCTTTGCCCAGATTGTTGACCTAGGTTTATCCAGTCATTATGACCAGATCACAGGGACGTATCTGTGGCCCCATGCAGCAGTCATCCAATAAGATTTCCCCAAATCAGTCCCATTGGTGTTGAGGGCCTTAACATAAACTGAGCCATTTATTAGCATCTCACACGAGACAGACTAGTTTGTCTTACAAACCAAAAAGAAAAATGTGAGTATTCCCAAAAATAATAACAAAAGATTTTAAAGTACATAAACATTTATTAGGAAATAGACCAAAGCCTGACTCATTTTGTGCCTCCTGAGGCACTTACTGATAGGCTCAGAGCCATTTATTAGCATCTCACATTAGACAGACTAGTTTGTTTTGCTTCTTTTTTTTCAAGAGGAGACTTTAATGTTTGATGCATTCCCAGAATAATATCTGTATTACATCTTACATGTCAACTATTCCAACTATTCCACGCTCTGAATGCTAAGTTACCAATGGCTAATGACAAGCAATTTCACAGAAAATAATGATATACAAATCTTGCTGCAGCATGCTGCTTACCAGTCGTTGCCACCGATTAATCCATGTAAGCAAAAAGGATTTAGGCACTACTCTGATTTCTTGCAACCTACATGAAGCTCTTTACTGATCAAGCATTTTCTTAACCATTGACAACATATTTGTAAACAAGGCCTTGAGATGACATTTGGGAGCAGAAGCCAAGTCAATTAATATTTTATTGATTATTTAGTTGTTACATGCACATTCACCTAAAGAATGTCTTCAGCCTCCTCAGCCATCTGGTTCCATTCTCTTTGGCATCAAGTAAAAAGGTGCATCCTGTTGTCAAATTAATTTTTAGTTGGATGTAGCAAAGTTGAAAATTATTTATACCTGAAGATATTGTTAATATCGATGGGTCGAAAAAAAATCCGCAAAACTCGAATTTTGACGCCCCCGTCAATTTTGAAGCCTGTGACAATTCGTGTCAATGTTGATGACTTCGTTAAAATCAATGGGCGTCCGAATAGTGTTGATGCGCGTCAGATTTCCGATGTGCGTCAAAAACTTTTTGATGCCGGTGAAATTATTTGCTGGTGGTGAAACATGCAAATTCACGTCTGGCGATTTTATTTGCCCATCACTAATTGTTAAACATTAGAGACCATCTGTGATGTGATTAGGCAAGATGCACTATACAGTCTGGTGTATCAGTAGATCATGTTCCAATCTGCCGTGCTTGTACCCACTTAGCTTACACTAGGACTTGATGCACATTTTTTATACAAGAGGCATTCAGACAGCTGTCAGAGATACACTGAGCCTGCCATTCCTATCAGCTGTCAAAATGTTCAATTCACTCTGAATTCAGTGGAATTTAACTTGCATTTGAATTTCAAATTTGCACATTTTATATTAAAAAAAGTCCTAATTTATAATCAGCCAATATAAGTAGGTCAGACAGTCACATGAGTGTCTAATGGCAGGCTGGTGCAATTTTAAGTCTGTGCAGAGGAATTGAAAGGCTGCAAAAAGTATAGAAAATCTGAGCCTATAAGGTTATTTCTAAGGCAATGGTAAATTCACACCATGATTCACACTTTATTTTGCCAACAATCTGATAAATTAAACAACAGAAAACAACGTTTACAAAAATGTAATAAAAAGTGAATAGAAATTGTATTTTTCATTCAGTACAGAAACAAGAAGAAGTGCAATGTTAAAAGTGGTAGTCCATTGGTCTCACTTTTTTCAGACCTACAGTATAGCCACCCAGTGATGTTATTAATGTGGTTATGCAGTGACAGAGTCATGGTTTTATCCAGTCCAGTAACCCATAGCAACTGAGCAGCAGTTAGCTACTGGTCTAGAATAGTATGTAAATGAAAAAAAAATAGTTCCTGTTCCATTTATAATTAACTAGTAGAACTGCACTCTAACGCCAACCTTGCTCTATGCATCGCTCTCTGTGTAAAGAGAGGAAATTGTTTATTCCTACTCTTCACACGGTGCAAAGAGGCTTAATGAACTCTGAATAATGATCTCTTTCTTATTCTTTCAAAAACTCCTTAGGAGTCACTTGCCATAGAGCAGTGATCCCCAACCAGCAGCTCGTGAGCAATATGTTGCTCCCCAACACCTTGGATGTTGCTCCCAGCGGGCCTCAAAGCAGATGCTTATTTTTGAATTTCAGGCTTGGAGGCAAGTTTTGGTTGTATAAAAAACAGATGTACTTTCAAATGGAGCCCCCTGTAGGCTGCCAGTCCACATAGGGGCTACCAATAGCCAATCATAGCCCTTATTTGGCACTACCGTAAACATTTTACATGCTAGTGTTGCTCCCCAACTCTTTTTACATCTGAATTTTGCTCACGGGTGAAAAAGGTTGGGGACCCCTGCCATAGAAGATCAGGGAAGTGATTGCAGTTTTGAATGTATGCCAAAGGAGATAAGAAATCAGTGTGGCCAGTGAGCACTAGAAAAGCGACCACAATTCTGAACAATAACAGGTATGCAGTGATGAACAGTGTTAATATGATAACTGTAGGAAGCTATTTTTAGCAAATCATTGTAATAGAAATATCATAATATAAAGGAGTCCATGTTGCTACTAGAGAATAAATCCGGGGCAGCAGTTAGTAAGGATACAGCAGAAGTCCAATTTGGCATGGTCTACAAGGATCAGGGTAGTGACTGCAGTTTTGAATGTTGGCAGGTATCCCATGGTAGGAGGTGGCCCAGTGTTGCCTATGAGGATCAGGGACATGACCACAGTTCTGAATTGTTCCACAGGAGATGTTAAATCAGTGTGGCCTATGAGGATCTGAGAAGTGATCTGTAGGATGACAGGTATGCAATGATGAAATTAACAATGGATGGAGGGCACACCAGTTTGCAAAATGTTAGGTAGAACAAAACCAGGAGTTACCCCCACATTGATTAACTAAATACAGAACAATCTATGCATTAAGTTTGCACATAAATAATTTCAAAGGCAAGAGTGGTATATGGAAAAAAAAACGTTTTACTATTATGCAAAATTGACATAACAACACTACAGTGTTTAATAAACAAGCACAATATGCATACATCATGTAATTGAACATATATACATACCACCCAATAGCATTACTTTGCAAAAAGAGAAACAGTAAGGAGCGGATACACCTACCGAAAAAATGAGAATAGCCCCAACGTTTCGGCACTATGGCCTTTGTCAAGGGGATGCACTGATGACCAGTTTTGATGTAATGGAAGCTCTATTAAGGTAATTCTTAAGGTTAACAATTGAGATAGAAAAATCAAAGCATAAACGAGTCTATACTGCCACTAGGGGACAAATCTGGGGCAACAGTTAGTAAGCAAAAGTCTAATTCAACATGGGCTGCAAGGATCAGGGAAATTAATATAATGAATATAGTTTATGTATGAGTGTATGTGCTAGGAGATATGAAAACATTGTGGCCTATGAGAATCAGAGAAGTGACCACTGTTCTGTTTGATGGCAGGTATGCACTGATAACTTTTATAATTGAGATAGAAAAATCATTGCCTAAACGAGTCCATACTGCAACTAGAGAATTAATCTGGGGCAACAGTTAGTAAGGACACAGTATAAACATTATTAGAGTTACTTATACTACATATAAAAATGTCAAATGTCAGAGAGCATATCAAAGTGAACCACGCAAAAACTACAAGTCTTATACACCTTCAAGGCTGAAGATTTAACCCTCTGTGAATTCTACAGTGTTAACAATTAACAATAACCAGTATGGTATTACAAATGAATAATTACACCAATTTGCAGTTTTGTAAAGTTATAAACTGTTATATCCTGTCATACCCTGGTTTGAAACTGTAGTTTACTTGAAGAATGCTGCCCAGATATTTCATTCCTCCCTAAAGTCATAGCCCTTTGAAAACATGCAGTAAGTGAATCATACTTGCTGTACAGAGAGACATTATAATGTGGGTGAGAGGGACCACACCTGCCCAACTGATCTGCTTGCAACGGAAGATAAACCAAAGAAGCAGCCTCCACTAAAATTATAATTAGAGATCTCATGCAGTTTTCAAGAATAGAACTCTTCACTTTTCACAGAGCATTTCCAGAGATTTGCATATTGTTTCTCAGAAGGTCTGTACAATTTATTAGGAAGAAAAAAAACAGATTCATCTCTTCATGTGACCAGGAACTTTTCTTCTCCCTGCCTAATTGTTGTCAAGGAAATGACCTCAGCAGAAAAGCCACGTTTAAATAACCCTCAGACTGTGCCCTCAAAAAATGGTTCTGAGGGAAAATTGTAGAGCAAACACATCAGTCACAATTCTCTGGCCATGATAACCAAATTGGAGCTCTCTGCTCAAGAGTAAATTGGGTGGTTCCTACATCTATTCCTTTCAATCCTGCTAAGTTTTTTTTCAGACCGCTGCCAGCAATACTGATGGCAAACCATGCATGGCGCATCTTTGTTGAATTCTTACCTAACTTAACGCCATTGACGTCAGACTAGCATGACAAGAGGGGCTTAAAGGAGAAGGAAAGGCTTGGTGCACTTGGGGGTGCCAAATGTTAGTGATTGTATTGACTTACCTGAAACCCCTGGCCGGTGCTCCTATCAGCAGAAAACTGCACCGGCCCAGGGTTATACCAGTGAGCACCACGGAGCGATCTTCTTCCGTCTTCCTCTTTCTTCACGCAGCTGCACATGCGCAGTAGAACGAAAAGCCGAACTTTAACTAAAAAGTTGGCTATTTTGTTCAACGCATGCCTTTGCCCCAGGAAATTTGAAGAAAGAAGAAGATGGAAGAAGATCGCTCCATGGTGCTCACTGGTATAACCCTGGGCCGGTGCAGTTTTCTGCTGATAGGAGCACCGGCCCGGGGTTTCGGGTAAGTCAATACAATCACTAACATTTGGCACCCCCAAGTGCACCAAGCCTTTATTTTTCCTTTAAACAAACATGCTCTTGGGCAACGTATGAAACCTCCTTCAAAGAGATAAACACTACCTTTGAATTAGCATATCTTGATTATAATGTATTCTATACAAGGCACAGCCCTGATGGCCACAGGGAACACAGTGAAGTAGAGGCTTTCGTCCAGTTGCATGTATAAGAAAGAAAAAGTAGCGGCGCATATTCCCATAATAATTGCACAGAGCAGCAACCATCTAACAATAAAATATCTGCATGCATTCCAAGAGTTTAGCCTCTGGCTAGTTTTGTGATGCATTGCCGTCCTCTAAAGATGTACAAGCTTTCATTTGCAATATTTTGTTTCAAAGCATCACTGTCCTGGTTGACCTTGACAGATCTTAGTATTTCAAGGCCAACAGTTGTATATCCTTACCAGGCAACCATGATATTCAGTGCCCTTTCTTACATAACCTTTCAAAGTGGTTTAACTTTAAGGCATTTTTTATTAATGTCAACTGTATACATTATAAATAACAAGGATTGAGAAACATTGTGTGAATACAGAATACTAAAATAATCTACTGCACCATGGTACCCTTATTTCAGAAGGACCTAACCTCTGCCATCATGAGTTGTGCTCAAGACTGTTGGAAATGAAACTGCAATAGCCATTGGGTGATGACCGGCACCTTTACAAATGAATGTGGTTTGTGGGAATTAGCATTGTATTTCCCTTTTCCTTTTTTTTCAATTGTTTGTTGCTCCATTGCTCATGAATATGAAACACTAAATCCAATTGACCTGATTTTAGCAGGGTGATTGCCAGGTCATCACCTAGGGATGAAACCCAGCAGAAAATAAGTCTTCCTGCAGAACCACTGAAGCTAAAATTTATAGCCAAACCATGTTTTTATGTCAATGATGTGTAATGTATCTCAGCAGGTATTGTTAACATTGCATTGGGCTGAAAATGGTTGGAGCATTGAAATGGCTTAAATTCAATGACATATTTCTTGAAAAGGGCATCTGATTTATACAGCCAGAATCTGTATCGTCACAAGTGGTGCTGTCGAAAGGCACATTAATAATTCCAGCGGATAAAAATATAAAAGAATGATTGACACTGCTGTTCCATACAGTCTTAGATATTTTTTGCTTGCTGTTCCAGGCATAATTGTGGGTGATGGTAGCAGAGAGCACTTTTAAATGTTGAAGCTGTATAAAC
This sequence comes from Xenopus laevis, assembly GCF_017654675.1. NCBI lineage: Eukaryota > Metazoa > Chordata > Amphibia > Anura > Pipidae > Xenopus > Xenopus laevis. The sequence continues at coordinate 115,270,527 of NC_054375.1, read as the reverse complement.
TCTAACAAGAAATAGTAAAAATAACAAGGACAGTAGAAACAGAGTAATATGAGTAATATGAAGTGTTTACACAATTCATAACATGGAGGAGGAGATGAAGATAGGGAAATATAGAATGCATGGTAGACACATTCCCCATACAGAATGCCCCATCTGTAACCCTTTCCAAGCCCAGAGGTGTTTAAAAGCTAAGGGGAGCACGAACAGTAGTAGCTTCCCAATGTGTATTTCAGTGGAAAAAAAATCGTAAGTCAACCACTTCCAACCTGCAGTTATTTGTGTGTTGCATGGATGCAGTTGGACATTCCCTATGTATGAAAACAGCTTTACAGAATATTTACCTGCTATTGACCTTTGTAAACTCTCTCCTCTTGCCATTCCATCTATCCCAGCAAGGAAGGAAATAGATTGGCATTGCTGCATAATGCAGACATGCCGTTTAAGAAATGGGGGTGTAGAACAGGTCCCATAGGTAACACATTTGCTGTACCCTACAACGCACAACTATGCAATTCTAGAATGAGTATAAACACATTTTGTAGCTCATCTCATTCCATTTCTTAAACCCTTTGCATAGGCCTTGTTTATAGAGTCTATTCCACAATGCCGTATAAAGTACAATGCAAAACATCTTACAAACTCCTATTTCTCTGTCTATCCAGCCTGAAACAAAAGAAAATATGCATCTAATTATGCCACCTTTAGAGTATTTGAGTAAGTATGCAAGGAACAAATGAGGGGAATCTTCTTCAGTTCATGGATAAACAAACCTTTTCAGTTCATTCTGATTATACAGACAACAAAAGGACTCTGGAGCATATCTGGCAAGCAGGAAGGAATCTGACAGGAAGAGAGAGATAATAGGAATGAAAACATCACTGGTGCAGCTACATATATATACTGTATATATATAAAACACCCATAGGTGTAGCCTAAACTTGTGTTGATACTCCTGCAAAGCACCCTGGTGACACCCCAGAGATCCAGTAACCAAGTGCACAAAAATGGCAGTGCAACAGGCACAGCCTTACTTTATTAAACAGCTGAAGCTGTAAGAAAGATATGGTTACATATTGTAAACAATTACAAGCCAATTTCTAATTAATAGCTTAATACTGTAATAACAGCTCAGTAAGAGCAGCTCCCAGTATAACCCTGGTGTGTACACCTAAGTCCCCCCAACTTGGGGGCCCCCCTTATGAAGAACTGGGTAGAGACAGAGATAGGCTCAATATAGGTTAACATCAAACTTGGGAACTGGATTATGTCTGTGGAGACAACACAAGATGCAGATGTGTCCTTTGTTGAAGGAGTAGACACATCTAAGCACTGTGGAAACATCCAGCAACTCATGTTCTGCCCAATCCATAGAAACCACACAGTCTCACAGATACAATAAGGGCTGACTTCCAAACTGACAAAGCAGGCGTTAAGAGCAACAGTTCAAAAGGAAATCTGTTTCAACTCCTATTGTAGCTTTCTCCTGATAAAGATAACTGGTAGGCTGCAAAGCCATGATTAAACTGGCTCCTGGGACCTTGTGCACTTTCCCTCCAGGTAACAAGAAACAATTCCCTGCAAACTGCACCCTGCAATTGTCTCTCTCTCTGGCTGGTCAGTAAACCTGGCTGCACAGTGCAATATGCGCATGCGCGCCGATGGGGGTGGCGCACAGCGACTCACGGCGCGCACAGTAGGGGGATTGGGGGCCTGTAGGGGGGCCCTGGACTGCAGTCTTGGTGGCCCCGGGCCCCCCAGTCCGACTCTGAGTGTCTGGCCACCTTAAGTCTTCAAGCAAAGCACCCCTTCTGGTCTTTGGGGTTAGGCTGCTCATGTCCTTTCACTTTCTGTAGCAAGGGATTGTACTGTAACCCCCAAGCAGTGCTACATAAAGAAATATCAAATGCTTGCAGTCTTTGTTTTATCAAATCAGGTAAGCAATTTAGTAATCCATTTTCCATTTATACTAATAATTATCCCACAATATAATGTTCATACAGTCTGCACACATAGTAGGGTGATACATATACTATATTTATTTTATATATAACAAACAAGGAAAAGTTGTGCTCACCACTAATTTTTAAAACCATTAGGCGGGGGTGCAATGAGGCTGTGACCAGAAAATACATATAGACAAATACAAGAGTCCTCTGCACTCAACCAATTATCAATATATTTAGAACATTGAGACATTTTGTGCATACTGCTATTGAAAATGCCTTACCCTTTAAACAAAACAGGGATTGTTTGTCCATATATTGCAATATATTTAAGCTGGCCAACTACGTCAAAGTCATCCCATATCTGGCCAGTCCTACACTCAACTTGCATCTGATTCATTAAGAATTCTATTGCTTCATTATACATTTTACATTTCGTCTTAAATATATTGAAGCAAAGTCTTCTTCCACTTGGGGGTGCCAAATGTTAGGCATCCCCAAGTGAATGTATTTAGTTACCTGAAACCCCGGGCCAGTACTCCTGTCAGCAAAAAATGCAACGGCCTGGGGTTATTCAAGCGAGCACCACAAATCGATCCTCTTCTGCCTTCTTCGTTCTTCTCGTATCGGCGAATGTGCAGTAGAGAAAAAAGCCGAACTTTAACTAAAAGGTCTACTGCGCATGTTTCTGCCCCGGGAAATTTGAAGAAAGGAGAACCCGGAAGACGATTGCTCTGTGGTGCTCGCTGGAAGAACCCTTGACCGGTGCAGTTTTCTCCTGATAGGAGCACCAGTCTGGGGTTTCAGGTAATGAAATACTTTCACTTCAGTAAATACATTTACTTGGGGGTGCCTAACATTTGGCACACCAAGTGGAAGAAGACTTTCCTTCTCCTTTAAGAGTTGCATTGGGACTTGATTCACTGTGCTTGAAAACTCCTAAATCAACAGCAGTATAGGTATATGATTCGTTATATAGAAACAGGTTATTCACTAAGCTCAGAATTAAAGGCCTTCTCCCATAGACTCCATTATAATCAAATTGCTCAAATTTTTAAAAATTATTTACTTTTCTCTGTTATTGTCTATAGTCTAAAACAGTACCTTGTAAAATATAATTAATCCTTAATGGAGGCAAAACAATCCTATTGGATTTATTTAATATTTTAAATATTTTCAAGTAGACTTATGGTGTGGATATACCAAATCACGGAACAATCTCTTATCTGAAAAACCCTGGGTCCCAAGCATTATGCATAACAAGTCCCATGCCTGTGTATAGTGAATGGACACTTTTTACTTTCATAGACTAGAGTAGGTAGCAAGATATGGTTGCCCCATTATAATAACACAAACGGGAGACTTCATTAAAATTCAAACTGGGGAGTCCTGCAGAGCCAGGCCAATAAGGCAATACTTTTTGTCTCAGTACTAGCTCGCGTCCCCTTTAAAGGAACAGTAAAGCCAAAAAATGTAAGTGTTTTAAAGGAATAACAGTATTATTCAGTGTTGCCCTGCACAGGTAAAAGTGGTGTGTTTGCTTCATAAACACAAATATAGTTTATATAAACAAGCTGCTGTGTAGTCATGGGGGCAGCCATTCAAGGACAGGATGCACAGTAGATAACAGATAAGTTCTTAATAATGTCATTGTATACTACTGGGCTCATCTGTTATCTGCTGTATATACTGTACCTTTTCTCCTATTTCATCTGTGAATGGCTGCCCCCATGGCTACACAGCACCTTGTTTATATAAATGAGAGTAGAGTTTCTGAACACACCAGGTTTCCCAGTGCAGCACAACAGTATACTATAGTTATATATAAAGATTTTTATTTTTTGGTGTTACTGTTCCTTTAATCTCCCCTTCACCCCTGTCACTCGCTTATGCCACACTCCTCCCCATTTGGTTCCACTGAGTACTTGGTCCACAGACCACCATCACCCCACTGGACCGTCTGCTCCCTTCTGCACTTCCCCAGTCTCTCCTTTACCCATTTATCAATATTTCTTCTATTCCACTCTCCTGCAATTGTTACCGAAGCTGCCTACCACAAGTTCTAATTCCAGCTCTGGAGTTCTGAAAGATTCCTAGCAGTCCACTCTTATAATAATTATTAACAATTCCCCAATAGCCAGGAACATTTACCTGATAGAAAGGTGCTTTGACTGCTCTGAGTTCTGTGGTTAGTTAGAGCTCAGTATCAGCGCTAACACCCCCACCAAATCTTTATACATATAAAATTAATGAGCATTGCATTTAAATGAAGTCAGTGCAAGTTACGATTCCAAGAAGCTTTATACCTGTTTGGAACATATCCTTCAAGCCTGGAAAAGAGTTTGTTAAATCTGCACTGATCAGTAAAAATGACCAATGATTCATAAATCTGCTCCTCAGAAATCAGCTGGAAATAAATAAAGAAAGTAGTAGAGGAAAATGTCTTAGACACCAAAAGAATGAATAGAGAATTTGAAATAGCAGAAGTACACAAAAGGCTCCTTAGAAACATTGAAGAATTTAATGAGATGAAATTTTGGGCTTGGCAGTAAACAGGTATTTTAGGGGGGGTTATACAACTTCAGTGTGGATTTTATTTGACAGAGGTCTCTACCAACACAAATTTGCCCCTCCCATAACATGTTTCATTGTCTGTGCTTTAATATATAACATATTTTCTCTTCGATCGTTTGCTTTGAACTATTCTGGTATGCTGATGTTAAAAATATGTCACCAGCTCCTTCCTTCCCTCCCAATGCAACTAGCATCATAAATGCTTTCTACTCCCTCAAATCAGAATAGGATAACAAAAGAACACTTGTAAGTAGTGCATGTTCTGCGTCCATTTGCCATAGGAAAGCATTGAATGTACAGTATGAAACATATGTGAAATTATTTCTGTTCCGTGTCATTTTGCAGACTTATTATACATTATATATGCAATTGACTTTATTCAGCATTGCTTTCAGCAGATACTATAGGGGAGACAAATACTTTTCCATCAAGAAATGTGCTGTTTTAAAGCACATACAGAGATAAGAGGAGGTTAAAGTGCCTTGCAGTTGCTCACTCAGGACAGAATAAAATGTCGATTTGGGGGAAGGGGAATCATAGCATTTCTTCATGCAGAGCTCAGATTTGTCAGCAAAGAAATTAATATGCATCTTGTAAAATTATGAAAGGATTACCCTTTAGGCAATTAGCTCTTGGATGAACCTGTATGTGCCAGACAAACATGTAGCAGAAAGAGTGTACACATCTTGATAAAGTAGGGATATGAAATATTGGGAAATAGTAATGATGAAACAATCGTACCTGCAGTGGGAGTATCCATTTAAAACTCACCCGTGTGCAATTAATGATTAATAAGGGGGAGGCAAAGTCTTCAATCAAACTGAGATTTTTCAGCACCCAAAAGGAAGGCAGATTCTTCTCATAATATATAGAGGAGAATGAGGTAAAGTACATGAGCTTCAGTGCAAGTATGGCCCATCTCTTTCTAGTAGTGATGATTATCCTTCCTCTCTCCTTCCATACTAAAGGGATCTGAGCCGTCCTACTGCCTATATAAGGACATACTCATACTGTAAGTATATAGTTTGTTAATTTAAATGTGGGATACAAAGCACTCAGATTTTTTAGTAGCTGTTAGTTATAGTGTAGTAGTAGATACCATTACCAGTCGACCAGAATTAATGTCAAACATCACAGAAATTTTTTTTAAGAAATTGGCAACATGGGAGCCTTTTTTTATATTGAAGTTGTAACACAACGGATAGGAGGTTGTCTAATAATGAAGGGCATGTGTGTAGCAGTATACTGAGTGACAAATGAATGTGATTTTGCCCTCCCATAGACGCTATTGTCGTTTGCTGCAAAAATGACGGGCAACAAAAAAGTTCCACGTTTTTTTCCATTACACAAATGTTTTGGCAGTTTTGAGAATATGTCACCGAAATGGGACAGATTCATTCATCACTACTCTCTTTCCTGCTCTTCAACCATCCATATATACCTTATAAGTATTCTTTTTGGGGTCCTTTGTTCATCCATCCTGACCACACCATTAGCAATCCTGGACTTCCTTCCAAGAGTTCCCTCTTCTACCTGGTTTCAGTGTGGCAGCTTGTAAATGCTAAAATGATCACTGGAATTATATGTCTGCCCCCAGCCCCATTCGTTACGTGTTATTTCATTAATAACCTTTCCTGACTTTGAGGAAAATGTTTCTGACAGTTGGAAAAGTGTTGATAGTTGATAATTGTGAAACGATTGAACTGCTGGGAATCTTATAGGATTCTCCAGTTTGATATTTGATAAATCTGCTCTATAATTATCTCCCTGATAAGAAGGAATCAAGACCTGACACCATTTATAAAATAAATAAATAAGTTCAAAAATCCAAAATCTAGCTGTGCTTATTTATGTTGTATTTATACTTCTACAGATAGTATGGATGGCAAACCCTTTGAAATTCACGAAAAATTAAAACACAAAACCTGTTTTACAAATACAAAGCAGGCAACATAAATCGGCATGCACTATTAATTATTTGAGCAGTAAAATATGGAAATGTGTTGATATTGTTAAATTCCCATTTTAAAGAATTTCTGTAGGTGTTGAACTATTATTTTATAATGGCATATTTATAAGGGAATATGAATCTGCTCTTTCTCAATTACAAAATCATGATATTCTTTTGGTGTAATACAATGTAACACAATAAATAGCATCTCTAATATGAATGCATGTTTATTTTTATATTACATAACCAAAATAAACACAAGTTCTAAAGATAAGGTTACATGTATATGAAATACTGCATCAGAGTAAGCAGACACAATTTCAGCACCAGCTGTTGGACAGCAGCCAGGGTCCATTCTATTCCTGTGCAATAGTTTTGTCACGTTGCCACTGTCAGGATAAGTTATTTTACCGACATACTGAAGATAATGAGTCAGATATTAGTATTTAAAAATGATACCATAATAGAACAAAAAATAGTCAATTATGTCATAGTAAAGTGGCAGTAATCTAGAACACGTCAACTGCTATTAATTGTGCATTATATTTTTCTGTATTAAAACCTAATACATAACCGGTATATATATATATATATATATATATATATATATATATATATATATATATATATATATATATATATATATATATATATATATATATATATATATACACACACACGCACATGTGTATGTCCCATGATATGTGTATTTGTGGCATTATTCACAAATGCCTGAGAACTGTAAAAAAAACCGATTATTATTTAAAGTAAATTGTGGTGCATCTAACTAATTCTCTGTAAATCTGGATTAGCCCAACTACTTTTAACTAGAAGGTAATTTAATACTGTATCTTCCAGGCAACTGGCTAAAATATTCCATATCTGGTAGACCAGTAATTATGAGCAAAGAATACAACGCTTGGAAGAAAATATTAAATAAATGAATCCCTAGCTGAGTTTGTGTTATCCGTGATTTCAGTCTCTAAACAATGCTTTGATCCCAGTCGGAATGACAAGGGCACCAGTCATTTAGTAAGATTTGCATGCTAATATATATTTCTAATACATCTTTGTGCTATTTTAATGCACAGAATTCCCATGGTGTTTCCAAAATTTGATATGGTCTTGAATGGGAATTGCCTTCTGTGGATTGTTTTTTTTTCTTCCAAACAGTAAACTAGCTCTTTTTATACTGAACTCAATTTTCTTTGGCTTGCTTTGTCTGTTATTTCTTTCTCAGTGTGATATTGTTCAGTCTTTTCTTTGTATTTATGTACATTTTTCTTTAACTCCCCCCTGGAATCTTCACAACACTCCCCTCCTACCCCCTCCATATTACCGTGACTCTTAATTAGCACTTGTCACCTCTGATAAAAGCTCACTATTAGAAGACTGTCACAGATGTAAGCCAACTCCACGGTATTACCTTTAAATGTAGACCCTTCCTGTAAAATAGACAATATGCTTTCATTATTACAATTTGATACCCAATAAATTCAGTTTCATTGAATTTCTAAATATGATTACTCTCACCCAAAAATCAGTTGTAAACAATGAACAATATCAAAAAAAATCATTGAAACTCAGTGCACATTGTTTTATTTATTAATAGCCTTTGGTATGCAATGCAAACATCCACATCACCTATTATGACCCTCAATGCTACACTGGCCATGTGTTGAATAGGATGGCACTATATTATAATGAAGATGAGTTGCTGGTGTATGTTAAAATCAGTTATTTATGTACCATATAACACTTGATTTATAAAAAAACAATCTCATCTATCTTAAGAAAATACAAGTATTTCTACTTTCACTACATGTTATGACCCCTATTAGTTGTCAGTATCTAAAGCTGTTAAATTTCTCCCAGGTTGGTAGGGCTGCTGAGTCTAGGAAGATGTTTAATCTTGCTATTGGAGCAGTTTTGTAGGGAGAGTTGTTGCCATTGGACTAAAGTCATAATGATGTGTAAAATATAAAAAAAAATTGGAGTAAATTTAATATGTTATATACTAAATGCTGCACTTTGCCTGCAGGTGTACTTCTACTTTATGTATATCTGATCACTGTTTCAATTTCACTTATGAGCCATGATTTTCCTTCTCTTCTCAGCATGAATAATGTCTCCCCACTCCTTTAGAAGTCAGGGAAATCCTTTACTCCATAGCTTTAAATAATTCCTAAAGGAAAACTATGTTTTTAGACTGCAGGATTTTGTACTTGCAGACACAGAACGGTAAGTTCCAAAGGAGCAAGTAATTCCCTTGCAATGAACTGTTTGGCTCTGACTGAGTTCAATCTTTTTGTGATCTCATGCTCTGCCAAACTGTAGATTATAAGCTCTGTGGTGATGGAACTCGTAAAAATACCATGCTAGGACATTAATATATGTTGTATATTTCCATTAATGACCAGTAATCATGTAGGCCTCTTACCAAGTTGGTGATTGCTCCTTGGACTAATCTTTTGAGGTCTTTTGAAGATTCAGTAAGCCCTCAAGCCTCCATATCAAGCTCCTGTAAAAATGTAGCTGTTTTAGTGTTTTATGCTAATATCTAAACTGGCCATAATTAGGTACCAGAATGCAAATCCTCCTATCCACTGCATGGAGAGATTTGATGGCTTTTTGCAACCTCTATATATGTTCCTTATTCTGTACACAAAAGGGATCGTTTAAGGTTTAAGGTCACACAGACATGTCCTTTCCCCCCAAAAAAAGGTTTTGGAGCTTCCTCCACATCATCAATAATGCCACCTGCTCATTTGCACAGGTGCAGACAGGAGGGATGGTTCAGGGTTTGAACAAGTACAAATCATCAAACCCTCTCACCACTGGGTCTCCAATGGTCACTGGGTCTTCTGGATAGCCATTATACCACTGGCACAAATGAAGTTGCCCGTAGCAATTGGTTTTGGTCAGTCTACTATCGGTTAGAAAAATTAAAGCAAAGGTCTAATTAGTTGCCACTACAGTGGTGCAATTCAGCATCTATCTTGTAACTCAGCAATAAAATAATACGATTATTTAAATATTAAAATATTTCCAAAATTGCATTTGGTAGATGAATGTACTGTATATAGCTAGACGTGTATATATATATATATATATATATATATATATATTTTTTTTTTTTTTTTATTATTATTTATTTTTTTTATTTTTTTCAACAGTGCTGAGGGACAAAGCCATTTCCTATTCTAGTATATGATAATAAACTATAGTACTCTCTGCAAAGCTGTTCAAGTTCTACAGGCTTCCCCTATGCAAAGAAAACAATGTGAAACATGCAGACAAAAGGCAGTATGTAATCTACACAAAGGTACCAAAAATATATTAACACAATGTGAAAATTATCTTTAGTGTGCCCAAACCCTTGGCGTGAATTACAGACGAATGGAAGGTCAATGTTTCAGTCTGTAAAGGCAATAGATGACCATACAATATTTGTGCCAAGGTCATAAATACTATACAAGTATGAGACTAGAAACTTCCTTTACCTTTTTGGCATACTGAATATTGGATATTTTTGTCATATCAGATTGTATTCTGTAAGTATGGGTGTATGTATAATATGTAAGCTATGGCATGGCCATCTCTTTTCACTCAGGCATAACAGCTTTCATTACAGAAAGAAAACTAATATTTCTTATTTTACCGGACATGATTCACTTACAGAGCATGGTAGGGTACAAACAGAATGTACATGGTTACTCTTCAATATAGCACGGATTTAACTGATATGAGTAGATTTCCTGTATGGAGGTACCTGCATATTTCCTAATTACCTTTGTTTCTCTAGGCTTCCCTGGAGTCAGAGTAATGACATAGAATACCAAAGATGGCTTATTTGGAGACCAGGTTTCCCACTGATGGGCAATGTTGCCAATTTTTCCAGTGAATCATAATTTCATGTGTTTCCATGTACCAAACTAATATAGAAACACTGGAAATACATGAGGAGAATGGTTCATGTTTAATAGCTAATTCCCAATGGGTAATAGTTCACTGTCTTATTATAAAAATGCTAATTGTAAATGCTAAACCACTTTTAGATTTTGACTATGACTCCCTTAAGAAATTAGAGAAGTATCTCTTAAGATTCCTGCAATTTCCTGTGAAATTTGTGTTGGCATACGACTAATTTTGAATTGTCCAATGATCATCTCTTTAGGATAACTAATATTGTCTTGCAGAACAAGATCTAAGCATATTTCATTTTGTTTTTGTAAAAGAAATTGCATAGACACGTATGTTTTTCTTAAATTAAAAAATACAGCTGATTCTGATGTGTCTTGTTTACCTGACATTTAAAAACCTAATGTAAATTGCTTGTATTGAAAATGATAAATAAAAACTTAAAAAAAACCTAATGTAAACACCTCTGCTTGACTTAATTAAATGTAGAAATAGATTTTAACCTTCATAGTAATAATATCTAAAAATAAAATCTGTACTCCTGCCTAATATATCATGGATATAAGCTGCAATTAAGTGAACAGCAGTAATCGCTGGGAAGGCATGACACACAAATAACAATAATACAAACTCATGATGATCATCCCTCCAGTTTCTTGTGTGCCAAAAGAACTGGAAAGGTTCCTACTGACTGGGGGCGGTGATGATGTTGGACACTTGGATGAAACAGAAGGATAAAAGTTTTCAGCAAAATCTTAAAGGTATAATTATTGTAAACAGCTATATTTATTTTTTATGTGTTGCTGAGCTGTCCTTACTACCTGCCATGTATAGAATTTGAAAGGTGAGAACCCTCTTTATTTCTCTGCCTTTGTATTTTATAATAAAAGTTAGAAACCTGTTCCAGAGAATCAACATTGTAAATTGCCCAGTGTCAAGCATAAATAATATATATTTGCATGAAGAGCAAAGACCTCACCAGCCTTTGATCCCAAACACTTATTAAATATACATGCAGGCAGCAAAGTAAAAGAAGTCTATTATTGTATGTGACTTTGTTTTATGGAATGAGTCAGTTACTTTTATGGTTGAAAAAATATGTGCACTTTTATAAAATCAAAAGGGAACAACTGGTGAAATGAGCACCAATGAACTGCACCCAATAGAAAGGCACAATTTTACCTAGGTATAACACGTCTCTACATTCACTTCAATAAATCAAATAGAACAAACATAGGTTTATTCTGCACAGGGAGTCTTATTTATCTTATCTTCTTTTCACTGATGTTCTGCATCACTTTCTACTGTAAATCCATAATTAGTTACTAACTATTGTTGTTGGTTCTGGTGTTTCCACCCAAGATCCACCAACCCTAACAATGTCCCTGAGACCAGAATAATGGAGTCAGTGAAGACAATTCAATACATGCTTGTGTAGCAAAAGCTTGGACCCAATGTTTAACCACCTGGATCTAGCCACCGAATCTACAGCTTGATTAGTTGTTTTAAACTTGTGTAAACTAAACCTTAATTTGTCGCTCCATGTGCCATTATAGTAACTTACACCATTGCCAAAACTAACAGAGTATGCCAATTTTCCAGGATGCCCCACTAGTATACCACACCAAAAGTGATGAAGCCACCACCAATTGCACAAAACATGTTAGGAGGAAGAAGCTAAGGGGCCATAAAGCACAGAGACGCCTCTGCTGTTTTTTAGGAAATTATAATCTCCTTAAGGAGAAGCTACTTTAAACATCTGAAAAAGATTAATGCTCAAATTAATTGATTTGCATACTTGAAACTTAAAGAAATACTGACACCAGAAATTAAACCTTTTTTACATCTATCATAATGTTGTCTTTGCATGCTATCTATAATTTTGCCATAAAAGTATTTACAGATGCTTTTACATTACCCATCTGATTCCCTATATTCCTCTATTAGGAGGCTGCCATATTTGAGCTTCAGTACTCTGTTAGCATTAGAAACTCTAACTGACATGTTAGAGAAGGGACAGTCAGGTTGGCAAAACAGTCAGGTTTAGAAACGATTACTTACAAAAGCAGCCCTATGAGTAAAAATGATCAACATGAGCTATAGTTAACTTTTTAAAGTTAATTTTTTAGTGCCAGTACCACTTTAAGGCATGCTTTAAAAAGCAACTCAAGGACCTGTTTGAGATGATGCTGTTGGATATCAAACTATAAAAATAAGTGACCAAACATTACTGCAATCTCCGGGCAATCACAACTGCTCCCTTCTCACAATTAGTTGATAAATGAAAGATATCAATTCCAGAACTAGACTTGTCGGATCAGGGTACAATAAATGCTTAAAGGGGTTCTGTCATAGGAAAACATGTTTTTTTTACAAAATTCGTCAGTTAATCCTGCATTGAAATCTGCTTTTCAAAAGAGGAAACAGATTTTTTAATATTTCATTTTGAAATCTGATATGGGGTTAGACATGTTAGTTTCTCAGGTGCCTTCAGTCGTTTGACTTGTGCTCTGATAAACTTCAGTCACTCTTTAGTGCTACACTGCAAGTTGGAATGATGTTGTGTCCTTCCTATCTCCCTCCACCCGCCCCCAGCAGTCCATCAGCAGAACAACAGGAAGGTAACCAGACAATAGCTCCCTGACACCTGCATTGCTAAGAAGGCTCCATGCCCCACCTAGTAATACTCAATAGTAAAAATCCAAGTCCAGCAACCCAAGTCAAAACTCCAATTTTACTGCAATCAGACAAATGCAGCAAATTATTGTGAGGTTAGTGGGCATCAAACGATCGTGCATCTAAATATTTTTCATCCGATATTGGTCAGAAAATTGATCAGGTTAAAAAATGTTCATTGTTCCGTTTTTGGGCAGCGCGTCGGATTGTGCAGGGGGCGCCCGTGTGGTCCTACCCTAAATGATGAAGCTGCGTTTTCTGTTAAAATACTAATACAAATAACGTTGGCACCAACCGCTGCCCAAAAAAATGTATGCAGAATTCCTAGCTTTATATTCCAATTTTTTCTAGGAGAAGGCTAAAATGTTTACTTACACAAAATATCGTTTCTGTGCAAACACATTCTCATTAGACATCTGGCACCTGCTTTAGGTAAATGCTTTTCTTACTTGCCTTTTTTAACTTTTTTTATTGTAATATACAGTACATTGAGCATATTGCCTCCCCCCGGCAAGGTTAATGTCACATAAAGCTATTCCTCAAGTTTTGACTTTGCACCCATACAAAATGGGTGGAATTGCACTTGATTACTTTTCTTTTATAATAAATGTGATAATGTGGTCAGGCCTGTTTTGAAGGGTAAATGTGCCTGTATACCATTTTTACAGGATTTGATACTGCCACTTTTCTTTAATAAGCATCAAGATTGTTAATACAAGAGGAATAACATGTGTGTGCCATTAACTTAATCTTAGTCTGCAGAAATGTGTACAGTTCACTTCAATGCCCCTCCTATGGCTTAATGTGTGAGTTGGGCTGGTTTGTCCTCCACAATGCTGAACACTAAACCCCCTGATGTAGCAGTGAAACTTGCAAAGTAATATTTATTCCTAAACATGTAATACTATCGGACAGCGTCATTGGAGCCTGCATTTGATGTGTGTGCTTTATTTTAAGTTAGTTTTCCTTCTCAGTTCTGTCCCACGCAATTGGCTAAAAGAAAGCAGTCTTGTGGCTCCTTTGGGCACCATAGGACAAAGGGCAAGCAGAATAATTGTCTGTATCTCTGCATTGTATTCTAACATTTCCCAGTTTTATGTACATTCATTTTGTTTCCAGATGTCATAAAATAAAACTGTTTAAAAATAAAAAAATAAAAAAATAATAAAAAAAAAATGTTCATTGTTCACAGTGAAATCTAACCATTATCCAATTGTTTGCAGGGCCAAGCAGGCAGCTACTCGCAGTTTTTCAACTAGACAATATCGCTTGAAATTGTCGTTTTTGTTGATGGACAAATAGTAAGATTGTTTCAGGATTAGCTTGGTCCTACAATAACGAAAAGATATTTTAAAGATCTTAAAGGGACTCTTTTTATTTCTAAATTACACTGTTTACACCACAAATAATTCACTCTACCATGTAAAAGTTCATTCCTGTAGTATTGTGTATTTTTTTTTTCATTTATAATGTTGGTGTGTAGGCAGCCATCTCAGGTTATCTCATGGATTACAGTGCAGAATTCTGCTGGAGCAGCACTATTAACTGATGGGTTTTGAAAAACACATTTTCCCATTGCAGTATCCCTTAACGTCTATGGCCATCTTTACAGTGAGTAGGAGAAACGATAGCAGTTCCATTGTGCAGTGCTAACTCTATCTGAAAGCACATGATCAGACAAAATGACCTGAGATTGTTGCCTACACACCAACATTACAACTAAAAAAAAATCATTTATTGGTTCAAGAATAAAATGTTCAAACCATACCATAAAAATCTCTTTAAAACTACCTGATTTTCTATCCATTGTATATCTCTCTAGCATGTATAGCTACATTGGGACTTAGGGACAGCAGAGAGTTTACAAGGTGTGGTGACTCACAGGCATCCTATGTGCATGGGTTATGGAAATTCCCCTGGATACAGCATGACTAGAAAGAAATTATATGAGAAATCCTTAATAAACTTGATTTTCCTAGTTTCCCCAGAGGTTTTCCTAGGATTGAAAAATGCTGCCCTGATAAATACAAGAGGTTTTGGAAACCATGGCGTGAGACAATATGGAGTGAAAGAATGACGAAAAACTATATAACTCGGTTTGTATCCCCCCACCCATTTGAAATGGTCAATTACTGAGTTGTTACCCTGGAAATATCCTTGTAAATCTTAAGCTGTTGTATAGCTACAATAGGCAGATTTTACTGCTAATGTACATCATTGAAGGTTTTTATCTTTCAAATAGGCATGTTTTACATTTTTTTTTAAACTAAATTAAAAAACGTAAACCCTTTCACTGCCTGTACAGCTGTAAAATGTAAACTCTATGTGGTAACTCTAAAAACATTGGTGTCAGCAACACAGATTCTGCATTGTTAATACAATGGGTGTAACCAGAACAATGTAAATTCAATCTCATGGCACTTCCATATATGGGGAGCAAGGAGTTTTCTTGGCCTTACAGTTGAAAGAACACTGATAAAACATTCCATATTTGCAACCTGCAAAAGACCTTGTAACACTGCAAAATCAGAAAGTTGCTGTATACAAGTGTCATGGACAGTACAGTGCACATCTAAGACATAGAGAAATTTAGTCTAAGAACCTTCCCCCAGGGCAGTTCTCTTTAATTTCTTTCACAATTATTTCAAGAAGTTTCTATGATATATAGTAATTTCACTGTCCATTTCTATGATAGTTTCATGTGTGCCTGCTCCCTGTTGAGTTCTGTCCATAAATATTCTGCTCTATGGGTTTTTTGTGATTCTTTTCAGGAGTGTCTCCCTTCCTTCACATCCCTTACACAGTTCCAATATGGTTCTATCAAAACATTTCTCTTTTATTCCATTGTGGATTTTAGTATTTGTTCTACAAAATAATTTGCTTCTTCTCTCTCTAGCTGCTAAAGTATAGGGTTGTGATCTACCACCCTGAAAACCAAATAATGAGCCCTGCAAATTTTAGATGCCACCAGAATGAAGCCCAACACAATCCCAGTATGTTCAGAAGAAGAGAGGCTGCAGCGGGAATTTTGAGCACATTTACCAATGGGGAGAAGTAATAAAAGACATAAACAGAAAGTAAAAAGTAATAATTTGCATTTCACTATGTAATATTAATTAGACATGTATTAAAATATGAAAAGTAACCATGCCTTGGACATTTCTTGAGACCTGCTTAAAGGTGGCATATTTTATTTTACCAAATAAAGTCTTTCTCGTTAAGAAATTTTACAACATACATTGCACACTGTCACAAACTATAAAACCAGCAAACTTGTTTTGACCTGACAGATAAGTGTCTAAATATTTGTATGTGTTAGCACAATGTATTGTCATTTTCTGTATTTTTTAGTAATGGCTATTATTACACACATACTATATATATATATATATATATATATATATATATATATATATATATATATATATATATATATATATATATATATAAATATTGAGGATATATTAGGGATGCACTGAATTCAGGATTCACAAAAATATATATAAAAAAAAACCAATAAGAAAAGATAGTCCTTTAGATTAGTTAACCCTTACCGATCCTTTTCCAGTTAACTGATCTAAAGGACTATCTTTTCTTATTATATATTTTTGTGTATTACAGATGAGAATCTAGGATTCAGCAGGATTTGGGTGAGTCCTGGTGCCAGGCCATACTGAATCCGAATCCGAATTTGCATATGCAAATTAGGGGTGGGAAGGGAAATTACGTGACTTTTCATCACTAAACAAGAAAGTAAAAAAAATTCCCCTTTTTCCTTTTACCACCACTAATTTGCACCGGGGATTCTGTGCATCCTTAAAATTACATTTTAAAAACCATATTTTTGTTGCAGGACTTCACAGCACTATATATGTATATATATATTTATTTATATTTAGATATGATCTAAATAATGTTTTTTTACTTTTTTTGTAAAGTCCCTTGAGTACATCAGCTTCCTGTTGGTAATTTTTTTCAAGATTTATGAAGATATATATATATAATTTCTGTGTGTAATTACATGTAGGAGTATCACCCTTTCATCTGCAGTTACCAGTTACATGTTGAAAAACCACCCCATCATTCAGCTTCTCCTTTCCATGTGTAATTCCACATAGGAGTATGTCCCTTTCCTGTGCAGTTACATCTTGGAATCACCCCCCTTCCCTGTGCTATTCTCTGCTTTATGTTCTTTTCTACACTATAGAGCATATTCTAGGAATCTGTCTTCTTGATATTCTAACAATATTCCATACCTTATTTAGCTAAGTCAGTTCTTTATTATAAAGTATTTCTATCCATCAAGTGTGTGCTTACCCCTACTACTCATGATACTGAGTAAAAAAAAGCTTACATAAATTGTTAATTCAGATAAAGAAAGGGAAACCCATTCATGCAGAAAATGAAATGTGACATTGAGTTTAATTAAACAAAACAAGCCCAGCAGAGTCAGTGAGTGAATGGGAGCAGTTGGTGAGCAGAGGAGTGCAGTGCATGTGTTCAGCATTGTGTCCTGCACTGGAAGTAACAGGAGCTGATATCACACCTCCTCCTGATAAGAGACAGATGCTAAGCCCAATTATACCTATACATATACCACCATTTCCTTCATTCTACAATGTACAATCTGTGACTATCAGTCTTCATCTATCAAACACAAGGACATACAATGTAAGGGAATAAAAGGGAACCTTGCAAGCTGCACGATTTATTACTCCTATAAGTATATTGCTTTGCAAGCAATGTAAAATTGAATTTTAAATCATTTATTTTATGCAGCCGGAAGTTAAAGCCTGGTATACACTGTACATCATTTAAATGCAATATCTCTATAATATATGCAGACCAATTAGCTCTTCCATCTTACTTGCTGGTATTGCATGTGTATACATATTTATTGATGTGATGTGGTATGCCATGCACAAAATGTGGTACGGCCTTCACTAGAGCAGGCATATCAGTCTGGAAATTTGGGGGCCTTAAGGTGGCCATAGACTCAAAGATCCGCTCGTTTGGCAACATCGCCAAACGAGCGAGTCTTTCCCCGATATGCCATTAACGGGCATCGCTGTATCGGGGGTAATCTGAACGTTCGACCGTATGGCTGAACGATCCGAATACGATGTGCAATGGGCTCCGGCGGTATCGGTCCGGTCAAAATCAAACCTGTCTGATCGACCAAACGACCAATCTCCACCGGACGAAAGATGTCGGCACTCTCCACACATGATCCGAAAATCGTACGAATCCTTGATTCGTACAATAGGATCTGTGCATCTATGGCCACCTTTACTTTAGGATTTCCCCCAGACATTTTTCATACTGTTTACATTGTTTTGTATCACCTGATTTTGTAT
This sequence comes from Xenopus laevis, assembly GCF_017654675.1. Lineage (NCBI taxonomy): Eukaryota > Metazoa > Chordata > Amphibia > Anura > Pipidae > Xenopus > Xenopus laevis. The sequence continues at coordinate 115,252,105 of NC_054375.1, read as the reverse complement.
TTGTTATACAGTAGCAATCAATATTAGGTTGGCTAATGCATTTGGGGGTTATCTACAGGTATGGGACTTCCATATCAGAATGCTCGGGAATGGTGGTTTTCTGTGATTTCGATTTTCATACCTTAAGTCTGCTAAAAATCATTTAACCATTAAATAAACTAAATAGGATTGTTTTCCCACCAATAAGGATTCATTATCTCAAAATCAAAGATCAAGCGCTAGATACTGTTTTGTTATTACAGGGAAAAAAGGAAATATGTTTATAAATAGAGTCTTTGGGAGACATCCTTCCTGTAATTCAGAGCTTTTACAAACAATTACAACTTAAAGTAGCCTGAAATATAAAGGGAGATATTAAATTATACATTCATGAATTTAGTAAATAAATGAATAAGAAAGGTTTTTTTTACTTCTAATATGAAATATTTCGAAATCATTGTGTATGCGACCTGCCACTGCATAGCTGTGTCCCTCACTAGGTTTTACCCGCTCTGTTCTGCCCTACATGACATTTGAGTTTGACATGCCTGCACTAGAGGTTTAGTAACCAGCATGTTCTTGCACAATGAAAGAGATTGGACAAAACACTTGAAATTCAGTTCACAGAAATTTGTGTTTTACCACCTGTTTTGGGGTTTCAAAGAAACGGGGTCTCTGTTTTTCTGTGAACGCTTAGAAAATGATACTGTCACGTATTAGTCTGTACTGAGACCTGTGCATCTCTACTACAGGAAATTAAAACATAGACTAACAGGCTTTGAAAAGGTCAAATTATAATAAAATGGTAGAATGTTTGCTTCCTTTTACAAAGCAATACCATTCTCAATTATGTAATGTCATGTGTTATTACTACTTGTCATGGTTCCTCTTGAAGACAACTTGGTGAGACAAGGAATACACGGAGAGGTGGAAATACTAATTATACTAATTGTGAAAGCATGCACCTTAATCTGTAATATATGCTTTTATCTGTCCACAACTACATGCATACTTTTACGTTATATTGTGCAAAAAATCACCCAGCACTGTTTATCCTGCATGTATAAAAGATAAAATAGGATTATAAAATGGTTGTGTAATTGTGACTATGAAACAGTTGGTTCTTGAGAGCCAGTAGACAAGCAGTAAGATAGTGAGACAGATTGGGCAAGTAAATTGGTTCGGTTTTGGGTACAAGAACCTACAGAAACAAAATGGGCAATGATGGCCTTCCAGCACAGAATAAATGACTTGTGTGGATTTTCCTGCCCAGGTGAACCACATACACAATTACAAATGCATTTATAAATAATTGAAAACATGTATCATATATAAACATATATTTTCTTTCATTTTGTAAAATTCAATTTTTTAAGTGGAAGACCCCTTCAGGCTCAGACTGGCAATCTGTGGATTCTGGCAAATGCCAGAGGGGCTGCTATAAGATGCCATAGAAAGTCAGTATTTAGTGGGCTGGTAGGGGCTGTTTGGGCCTCTGTGTGGGCTGATTGGGCCTCTGTATACCTGAAATGCCAGGGTCTATTTTAATTCTCAGTCCGGACCTGGACCCCTTTAAGGTTATATTGTTGATTTTTTACCAGTGGCATACACTGACTAATGGGAAATATATCTCTTTATTCCAGATTCTAGAGTCTTATTTTATCCTAAGAAAATAGCATACAGTGCAAGCTTCATGCCCTCACTAGAGCCCCAGCCTCACTGTCTGTGCAACCTTAGCATGGTCACCAACATCCCCAATGATAGTGCTCAGGGTTATAAAGTGAAGACAAAGAGTTATAAAATGAAGGCAGTGTTACACAAAAAATTCTTCAAATGCAGAGGCCCTGCCCTGCTGAGCTTAAAGTCTGGGAATTTAATTTGAGGCATAGCTGCTTTCTGACACAGGTTGTAACTTAACCTATTGTATCTGGTTCTGTTCTTGAACCCATGCATCGATTTGAGGTCATAGCATGAGATTAACCATCTAGCTGCTAATAAGAGAATGTCCTTGCTGAGGGAGAACTGCTTCTAAAAGCTGGTTTGCTGCTGCCTATATTGGCAAGGTCAGTATATATTGTGGTGCTCACAGAATCTGATGTTTTATTGTAAAACCAGAGGCAATGAATTTTAGACATATCTGTCACTTTCTTCTACTTTCATATAAACAGTTGCACAGGACTGCTCCCCGGGTACTGTCACTGTTGCCAACTGCATAGTAGTAGTATAGTGGCCTATATCTATATTAGTCATTGTTTTTCAAATAACTCAAAACCCACAAATAGCAGAAATTGAAAACCAATTGCAAATTGACTCAAAATATCACTCTCTACATCATACTGTGGGGCAAATTCACTAAGATTCGTAGTTGCGCCAGGCGTAACTTCGCCGCACTTCGCCAGGCGTAGTTTCGCCAGCGCTTCGCAAATTCACTAAAATCCGAAGTTGCGCTCAGGGGTAGCGTAAGGTTGCGAAGTTGCGCTAGCGTTGATTCGCTAAGCGAAGCGAAGTTACGCTAGCGATGGTTAATTTGCATACGGCGCCAAATTCAAATTTCAATGGAGGAATACGTATCAGCACTACAAATGCCTAGAAAACCTTCAAAACATCAAATAAAAATTTTATTTTGCCCTACACATGTGCCCACTGTATAGGTAAGTTGCCATGAGTCAAGAAATGTAGGGGGGAAGGAGGGGAGCCCCAAAAAAATTTGCGATCTTTTTCAGCCTATCACCCATAATGTAGAAAACACGCCAGCGTTTTTTGGGACTTAGAAAAAATTTTGACTTTTTTTGAAGCAATCCCTATCTACTCTATTGCGCTTCGCCTGGTCTGAGGTGGCGAAGGAAGTTTAGCGTAAAAGGTAGCGTTCAGTACACTGCGCGCGTTAGTGAATTTGCGTAGTTAAGTCCGTAGCGATAATTCGCCAGGCGTAAGGGTGCGAAGTAACACTAGCGAATCTACGCCAGCGTTCGTTAGTGAATTTGCGCAGTAACGAAAATGCCAAACGCTAGCGAAGTAATGCTAGCATTCGGCGCTTCGGCGCTTAGTGAATTTGCCCCTAAAAGTTAATTCAAAGGGGAACAACACCTTTAAGAGAAAGAGTAAAAAACCTTGCTATATACTAATGATCTTTTCTCCCTCAGAAAGAAATTGTGAGAGAACCTCAGTGTGTAGGGTGATTGCACCTGCATTCTCCTTAAGGTGGCCATAGACAAACCGATAATATCGTACAAAACTACTTTTCGTACGATATTTGGTGCATGTATGGCAGGAGACGAGCCGACTGATATTGACAGAAGGCTTGGATATTGGTCAGCTTTATGATTGGGCTGGCCAGAAAATTTTGATCAGGCGCCTTTTAAAGCTGCCCATAAACATTAAGATTTTTCTCTCCCGAACAACCAATTCTTGTGTGATATGACAAATCCGTCAAATTCTCGCGAGGTTAGTTGGAATCGAACGATTGTTGGAATCGAATTGTCCAATTGTTTGCAGGGCCAAGAAAGCAACTACCCTCAGTTTTCCTGGCTTCAACTAGACAACATTGCTTGAAATGGTCTTTTTAGTTGATGGACAAATCGTACATTTAAGCGATCATTTCAAGATAAGCTTGGTCTTACGATAATGAAAAGAGATATTAAAAATCCTAACGTCTATGGCATTTAAGCACCCGAACATTTGCCATTGTCAGTGCTGAATCGTCAGATACAGGTAGGATTCTATTGTTTCTACCTACCACATGCAACTTCCTTTGCCCTCTAGGGGGAGCCCCAGAAACATATTTGCGAGGGAGTAAGATGCTGCCATCGTTTCCCAGTGACACACTCCTTGCATTGTATGTTTATTCTTTTTTTATGTGAATACGTCACGCTTCCCTTTGCACCTCACTCACTATGCGTTGTTTTCCCTCATCGTATCAGAGAAGATGCTAAACTCTGCTGCTTTATTTTATTTTTCTATTCAGCCATTCACCAGCAGTAACACAGGCAGAGAGGCTGTTCATGAGCAAAGAGATGAATATTTAAATACATTACATGTGGGTGCTGCCTGTAGTCACTGCTACATCCCCCTCTCCCGGAATGTGGATCCGCCCCACCTGCCACTTACCAATCTGTTTCCTCAGTGTGGGGGTCTGTAACCATCAGGCACCTCTGCTACCCCGCCCCTGCTTTCCTTGGCTGCATTTTTGACTTATTATCAAGCGCTGGAGTTGATTGAGAGTTAATTGTGTAGGGAGGGGGATTGGAGCCTTGTTCCCTTTGTGCCATAGAATATGCACAATGCAAGCTATCCTACTCATTGCCTGTGCACCACAAGGCGGGGAATTCAGCAGTGGTCATGCTGAATTTCTGAGCCTTGCAGACATATGTGTTTATTTCCACTACATGGCTAATATTGTGCAACTAGAACTGGGCATGAATGGGCTTATGAATTCTCTCAAAGATGACAGGCCTTGTGATACCTGTCAAATAACTAGATAATTTTCAGTAGCAAGGCTTCTATTCAGTGGCGTTACTAGATGTTACTGGGCTCCACAGCAAATCAATTTTAGGGCCCCCAACATAACCAGAGGTTGTCCCAATATATGTTAAAATTGTTCATTATTTAGGGCGTCATGGGGTCCCTATACCTCCTGCAGCCACAGGGTCTGCTTCCTCTGTAGTTACGCCCCTGTTTCTATTGTCCAAATGTACGTCCAATATTTGACTTTCCAGCTGTGTATGAAGTACTCCATACATTCTCTAACACCAAGAAATGGAGTCACGTTAAAATCTTTTCCCATATTTAGAAATAATCCTTGTGCCTTTTGCAGTCCAATATGGGATATACTGTGCAAGGTTCCCGATAACGTGAACATTACAGGGTATTGCAGGAAGGGTACAGGCCCAGACTGGCAATCTGTGAGTTCTGACAAATGCCAGACAGTCATATTTAGTGGGCTGGTGGGGGGCTGTTTAGGCCTCTTTGAACTTGAAATGCCAGGGCCTATTTTGACTCCCAGTTCAGACCTGGAAGGGTATTTCTAATTCTCCTGAATATGAAGCCAATTACTGGTTGTAAAGGACATTTTGTCTCATGTGTCCCTGAGAAGCCAAAAGCAATTAAAATGCCTTGTGTGTGCCACTGACCTAATGAGCAGTACTAGCACAGATAGAGGACTTCAGCAGAACATGCAAGCTGGGCCTCAGCACATCCCGTACTGTTACTGGCAACTGTTTATGTCCTTTCCTGTTAGTTATGGTTGCTTCCTACAACCATAATATATAATTATATGGTCAAAACACTCCTTCTAAACTCATACATCCTCAGCTGGAACACTCAATAAGGTATTCTATGCTGTCTTCAGAAGCAATGTCTGCACTGGAGCTATTAGGAGCATGATTTTTATGTGCCAGTGGCCCAACACAACTAATATCACAATGTGCATTGTAAAAAATCTCCTAGAATAGTGTAACGGTTCACATCAGTGGAAACATTGTCTCTAAATGATAAATTGTGCATCACCAGGAGTATTCTAGATCTGTTTTTTCATGATTCAGGTTAGGGGGATCATGGGTCCAATAAAAGAAAGCTTTAATGCTACAGCATACAATCTGGATTACTGAGATGCCAAGACTGGAACACTAAAACATTCAAGTTTAAACTTCAGTTGGTCAAAAGTCAAAAAAGAAAGCAATTGAAAAAAACTATCTGAAACCAACTGAACTGAAAAAAAAGGTGTTTGGGGGTGAATAATACCCCCTTTAATGGATCGGCACTGATGTTGGGCAGTCAAGCTTAGCTCACAGTCAGTACTTCAGCTGGGTTGAAGTCAAGGTTTTGGACAGGTTAGCTAAGTTATTTTACTCCTATCCCAAAAAAACAATTCTGTATAGATTTTTTGTATGTGGGACATTCCAGGAAATGGCATTCCATTCCACAATATAGGAACCACAGAATTGTCCTACTTTGAATTACCAGCCTATTGCCAGTTAAAATACTAGAATTTGAAAGGCCCTTTATACAGATGCCTCTTTTAGTCTCAGACAGCAAATTAACCATAATAACTTAGACACGCCTACAGTATATTTCTGAAATATATGTCTACACATTATACTTTTATTTGTCATATGGGAAAAGAAAATCTGCATGTCCTTAAACACTGTCCTGCTTTATTTAATGTTATTTAATGTTAAGGTATTCTGTTCCAACTTTAATGAAAAGCTTGCAATATAACAGGTGACTGCTTTGCAACATGATACCCTGCACCCAATAATAGTATGTAGTTAAATAGAAGGTGCATTCTAGGTACAGTACATTAAGGGGTCATTAAACTACCAATTATGCATAGGTACTGTATATTCTGTGGCCTTACCTGCTGAATAAAAGAAAGTTTCTCCCATGTTTTGCAGGATCTTGAACAAAGGCCATTTCCTGGTAAAGATTAGTAAGCATTATATTGTTATTTAAGAATTTGATGCCAAGGACGTTGAGAGAAAAAGACTACAGGGCTGATTTATTACATTATCATAAGTTCAAAGAAAGTTGACCTTGGTTCTCACCGAACTTTGGTCTTTATGTACAGCCCCAGATCTGTAGCTAAGGGATGCAGATGCTATACCACATAGAGAAGCCAGCATTCTAATTTAAAGTAATAAAGATTATTTTATTTAGTGGAATCATAACATAATATATTTCATTTGCTGCAAGGGCTGGTTCAATATGGGCAAAACACATCACTTTGTCATTGCTTGGCAGAGTAGCCTAATGAAATTTAGTTCCAAACAACTGTCCGATATGCAACAGTTACAATTTTTCAGTGGTTTTAAAGTTATTAGTAAGTTTCATTGCAACTGAAATAGTATCTATTTGACCTATACCATTCTCTCCAGGGCTCTTCTAACTCTTGAAACAATGTAGCAGAAGCCAGCTGATTAACTGGCTAACTACATTTCTCTACAATGTTTCAAGTGTAAGAACCAAAAAACACGACTCACCTACATGTGATATTTAGCTGCATATGTCTTCTTATTGGTTCAGATAGTTTTAATACTTAAATGAGCCAGACTTCTATCTGAAAGTCCTAAGACATCCCCTGCATCACTGATACTCACAGAAACACCAGTATTTTCTCTCCTCCTTACTCACTCCACAACAGACTTTCATCTTTTTTAATATTCATTTTGCACATACTATAAGACAGGAACAATCTCAGTTACTGAATTTCCGAATTACTTTTATTTGATAAATAAATATAATTGTTTCACACATATAAAAATAATATTATATAAAAAATAAATAAATAAAATGTCGTTCTAGGGTGCGCCTTTACAAGAACCTATAATATAATTATGAAAGATATAACAATTATCAAAATAACATTTTCACAAGCATGTAGGCTCCTACTGAAGTCCTTTCATACACAGGGAATTTGTTGTACCATGTGCCCTTTGCTTCATATTGGGAAATGTCTTTTTGGTCTAGATTCAGATTTAGAAAGAGAATGTCAGGAGCTCAAAGAACAGGACATTAGAAGTTCTTGGATTTTCTGTTCTTGCCTTTATGCTTCCTTCGGCGTTTGGTCTTTTTAGAAGACGAACCAGTAGGGAAAGGTTGAGGAGCACTTATTTTAGCTTCTCTCCCACGTTGATCTTCATCGACCAGGAATCTCAGGTCCTCAATCAACAGCCACACGAGGCTCATCAAGATGTCCTGCTCGATGCATCCTGCAGATGTGTCCTTAGTGTAGGTAACCAGGTGGTCAGTACAGGACTCCAGCACAGGGTGGGTTGGGACCTTATCAGAATGAGATGTGTTGCAGAGCAGGGTCTCATGGAGAGCACCGAATAGCTCCAGATTTCGGAGCACCAGCTTAGTCTTGGTCATGTTCTTCAGGAGCCTCACAGCTAAGGAGACTCTGTGCAAGGTGAGCCTCAGTCGTCCATTCCCTTTAATGTCACACTCAGGGAAGCTGCTGAGGCGCAGTCCTTGGTGACATTTCAGTGACACTCTAGTCTGGTTCTGTAACTGCCTGGCGGCTGTTATATCACTAGGTAACACAGTCTGGTAGCTGGATAGTGGGCACCTTTCTCTGTGGGTTGGGTGTCCTGCTCCCAGTGTGGTGAGTAGAGCGAAAAACAGAGCAGCAGTAAGATACATGTTGGCAGATGCAGGTGACACTTCCTATGCGCTTCTTCATTTTTAAGCCTTTATATCTTAGTCTTTAGCTAAAAGGAAAATGTATTTTCCAATTACTTGGGGAAAACTTTCCAACCCTGTGGCATTCCGTTATCCCGTTGAAGTTAATAAATAATGGGGAATTCTACTATTCTGGAGAACTTTCGTTTTCCTTACTGAGCAGGTGAGAGAAGGTGACGTCACTTGGCGGATTGATCTCCTGTCACTCAGAGCGCAGGCTCCTCCCTTCTGTCAAACTTCGAGTCCGTACCTGTTTAAAGCGTGTGAGGGAGAGGGTGTTAGTATAGTTTGGTAGCGGATAGCGCGGGTGTGTTGTGTAATGGGAGGTAGACGCCTGAAGCTTTGGCGCAAATGATTAATCCCGTTTAACACAGGTTAGTTATGTACAACGCCACTTTTCTATATCAGCTTCAAATGTGTATTCGTGAGAGCTAAGCAGAAGGCCAGAGGGGGGTTGCTACTGGGGCAGGGTTTGGAGGGGGCTTTGGGGCTATATTTTCCCTTTAAAAAGGGTGAGATGGTCACAGCAATACTTTTAATCAGTGTGCCCAATAAAATCAGTTTTAGTTATTTTTACTTCAACAACAGCTGAAGGCCAGTAAAATGGACGGTCAACCTAATAGGATCCCAAAAAAGTCTGTTGTGACCCGATTCCCACAACTACTACTAAAGGCCTTCTTTCTGCATAAGCCACAGTAGAATAAAAATAAGCCTGTACTGATTCATGTGAAGAATTTGGCACTTCTCAAAATGGTCATGGAGCGCTTGAGATATAGGCTGAAATGTAGAAACTTCTGCAAACTTCTACAATATGCAAAATATTAGTTCGGAATTGCAATGTATCATAACTTTAAAAAAGTTTATTTGTGACCATGTTTCTATTAAAGTTTACATTTAATTTTTACCTTCTTATGTCTATACCTTCTATGGGAGGGGGTTTCACTGACTCTGTAAAACTGTTCTAAATTGATACATTAGTTGATCCATTTCTTATCCTGGGCCCTGCTGAGCAGAATCCCTGAGTTGCTTTAAATCAGTGGTTATAATTGATACAATAGTTGCCAATATGCTACAGATGCTGCTAAGGAATGTATCCATTAATGTGGAAAATTGTAACAGTTCAGAAACTGCACCTGGATTACTGGATTACTGAGCTGCCAGACTGAAACACCAGAGAAAGGAACATTAAACTTTTAACTACAATTTTGGGGAAATGTTACAAAATTGAAAGCAATTGAAAATGGTATTTTTTTTTTTTATTTATTTATTGCAACTAACTGAAAAAAACTTGCTTGGAAGTGAACTACCCCTTTAAGATGCTGAGCATTGCTGCAGCATTAACTAGCTGTCTGACAGCAATTCTCCCCCCAGGCGAGGTCTGTCTAATTTGGTGGCTGGGCAGGGGTAGGCAGTGCCACTATTAGGTTCAATAGAAACCATTAATATAGATTTTACTGAACACCCAAATTTAGTGAGTGCACTGAGAACTTTTTGGTTTTTAAACCTGCCTTGTGCTACCTCTTTGCAATTTGTGTAGATAAAATATAAGTAGAACATTCAGGAATATCCATTCCAACATTTTCCTCTGTTCTTATCCCAGTTTCCCCAGTATCCTTTGCAAGATGATACACTACACACTTGTAATTAAACTTTAGCTCCCGCACACCCTCTGCTAATTAGTAGAACGATACCTGGTGCACAAAGGTAGAGGATCGGCCGCCTCCCAAACAATCAATGCAAGCAAGCTGCCTTGCGTGTTTATTGCGAATTTCGGCAGCTTGCTTGCATTGACCCTGTGTGCCTTTGGATTCTTTTAGCTAACACTACACACTTGTACCACAGCTTTGCACATCCATAGGTCAACATGCAGAAATGAGGAACTGCATAAGTATAAAGACAAGAATGAAGGGGAACTATCACAAAAAGAGAGATTTAATATAAGCTTCCTCACACTGAAGTAAGAAACTTTCTAAATAAAATCAATTAAAAATTATTCAGCATTGTTTCTGAAATAATCAAGTTTATGTTCACTATTCCTCTCTTAGCATCTGTTTTTCATTCTGTCCTCTTGCAGCAGTTGGGTGTCAGATGAATGATCCAATATATCTTATAGGGGAGATTCCCTTTCCTAGCAGATGTATTAGAGCTCACTCAAATAACTGATTCCAGTACAAACAACATATAACAAAATAACCACATTTTGCACAAATTCTGCATGTAGAGAGACATGATGTCTGGTGATTTTAATAGAGTGACCTCTCATACATCTTCTAGGCATAACTGTCTATGGCATCCTACAGCAGCCCCTTTGGCATTTGCCAGAACTCAGACTGCCAGTCTGGGCCTGCCCCCCATAAAATATATTGGATTATTCATCTGACACCCAACTACTGAATGAAGACAGAATGAGGAGAAACAGATGCTGAGAGGGGGATAGTGAAGATAAACTTGATTATTTCAGAAACAGTACAGATTTTTTAATATATTGTATTTGGAAAGTTTCTCATTTCAGTATGCTGAAGCTAATATTAAAATTTCATTTTCACTATATTTCCCCTTAATTAAGGCCATCAAGCCTTCATTTTTTTTTTCTCCCCCTCTTGAATGCAACACTGCCTAACACAGCGGTATTCCCATCCCACACACTGTCAAAGAGCTGCCTTTGCCACCATGCACTTATACTGTCACCCCTGCCCTTAATGGGGTTGTTCACCTTTAAATTACATTTTAGTATGATGTAGTGAATAATATTCTGAGACAATTTGCAATTAATTTATATTTTTTTTATGATTTTTGAGTTATTTAGCTTTTTATTCAGCAGCTCTCCAGTTTGCAGTTTCTCGTTACTAGGGTCCACATTATCTTAGCAACCATGCAGTAATTTGAATAAGAGACTGGAATATGAATATGAGAGGGTCTGTATAGAAAGTTGATTAGTAAAAGTAACAATTACAATAAATCTGTAGCCTTACAGAGCATTTGTTTTTTGATGGGGTCATTGACCTCCATTTGAATGCTGGAAAGAGTCAGAAGAAAAAGGCAAATAATTAGAAAAATGAAGATTAACTGAAAAGTTACTTAGAATTGACCATTTTATATCATACTAAAAGTTAATTTAAAGGTGAACCAATTTAATTCACTGTCCTGTATGGCCCTGCATTGGCTTGTGGAAAGCTAAAAGATCTCTTGTGTGTTTGATAAGGCAGCTAACACATACCAGAATAGGGACAGGCAAATGTGTCAATTTTAAAAATAAATATTAAACTTTATTTAATACAAAAATATTTAGCTATAAAATAAACAGAATAAATACAAATAAGATATATCTTAGCATGAACAAAATAGTGCTAGAATAAATATATAAATTCCATAATTTCATAAATATTGTATACGTGAATTACATTGGTTGTGTCTACAGCAATAAAATGCAGGTAGGTCAGTTCTGAGTGGCAGGATAGTCCTTTTTGGAAGCTGGGTCTTAGCAACGTGAAACTTCTGTGAAATAATTAGTCCTAGCAGAGCTGACAGGATATATTTATGACAGAAGATACTTTAGGAGATGGTCTTCTTGGATTTTCTGTTCTTGCCTTTGTGCTTCCTTCTGCGTTTGGTCTTTTTAGAAGACGAACCAGTAGGGTTTCCCTGGTTAATATGGCATCATTCACAAGAGGGTAATCTCCACCCCTTATACCTGACTGGACAGAGCACATCTTTTAGCAATTAAAAAACTCTCGTTGCTGCCTACATAACGTAGCTCCTCCCCCTCATCCTTGTCTTTTTTCTATCTGTCTTATACAAGACTGGAGGAGCTGTATGGCCCACGGGATCCTGGTGGATCACCAAAATATAGACCAGTATTGGGAGTTTTTCTTACACCCTTCTTTTCCCCCTACTGAAGAGCTTATAGTGTTGCCGAGTTGGCTTGCTAATAAGTTATAATATAGCGCCAAAAGATCTACCTGGTGGTATGATGATGCGCATATGAAAGAGTATTCAGACGCGTGGTGCTGCTGATGGCGCATTGACTGACGTCACGAGGGGGCGGAGCCTTACGCGAACAGCGTGTAAGGAAGTAAAACCACGAGCGCGTTTGTGCTGCAGAGGAGACGCTTACTGCGGTCAGTGCAGGACAAGAGAACCAGCTTGGCAAGTATTGATTACTTTGTAGCGGTTTTTCTATGTTAGCAACAGAAGTGCTTATATTCACGTTTCCCTAACAGAAGTTAACAGTAAAGAGCGATAATGGAGTCACGCCATTCGCACAGCCCTGAGGCAGCGTGCAGAGAGGATAGAAGGTGGGCCGTTTTTGTTTTCTTACAAAAAATGAAGGGTGATACTTAAAGGGGAAGATTTTAAAATTTTTTTTTTTTTTTTTTTGGCTTTAGTGTGTCTTCCCCTGGAAGGACAAGAGAAAGATTGAGATGTGCAGCATGTGAGAATCCACCTGTCAGGCACTCAAAGTTTTGTGCATCATGCTCAAAGAAATTGTCTGGTGACACAGGAGCAGAACAGGCGGTGGATATTATGGCCTGGATTAAGGAGGCAGTTGCACAGGGAATAAAGGAGGCATCAGCACAACCTACCACAAGTGTGGCTCGGAAAAGGGTTTCTGATAGAGAATGTTTTGTCAGAGATGATTCCCCTTTGAGAGAATCCTCAGCAGGAGAATTATCTGAGGATGATGAGGAGGATGTGGCGGAACATTTTGCAACGTTTGATTTTGCATGTGTGGAGCCATTAATAAAGGCAATAAGAGAAGAATTAAAATTGTCTGAAGTACAGGAGTCACAGCCTTCTACTAGTAATCCCTTTAAGATCTTAAGGAGAGAGAGGTCTACTTTTCCGTTACATGAAGTCATAAAGGATATCATCACAACTGAATGGGGAAAAGCAGATGCGAGGTTTACTATTCAAAACAAGATTCAAAAGTTATATCCGTTTTCTTCAGACGAAGAAAGAGTATGGGAAAAACCACCAAAGGTGGATGCAGCGGTAGCCAGGCTCTCAAAGAGAACGGTGTTACCAGTGGATGATATTGCATCTTTTGCGAATCCAATGGATCGCAAAATGGAAAATATATTAAAGAAGAATTATTTGGCGACAGCGGCGTCATGCAGACCAGCTATAGCCTTGACATCAGTGTCCCGGGCAATGCAATCTTGGATGCATAATTTGGAAAGATCCCTCAAACAAGGAGTAGACAGAGAGATTATCATAAGATCATTGTCAGATCTAAAGCTGGCTACAGATTTTGTGGCAGACGCGTCCATAGACTTAGTGAAGACGTCTTCAAGGGCTTTAACGCTTTCTGTTTCAGCAAGAAGGGCGTTGTGGCTCAGAGCGTGGAATGCGGATAAGGCGTCAAAGGCAAACTTATGTGGGATGCCTTTCGAAGGGGAAATGCTTTTCGGCTCAAAGTTGGAAGACCTTATAAAAAAGGTCACAGGAGGGAAAAGTGTTTTTCTACCTCAGGAGCGTAGGCAGAATTTTCCAGCAGAGTCATTTCAAGAGAGACAAAGGCAGTCATTTCGGGACAGACAGTCTTTCAGAGAGCAGAGGTCATATAGGCCTGGGAAAGAATATGCTCAGTCACAAAGTTGGAAGAGAGGTCAGTCGACTACTTCAAGACCTAGTAGAGGAAAGGGGTCTTTCACAAGGAATTCAAGGAAATATTTCTGAGATGCAGGCAGCCCAGATCCAAAATATCCCCAGAAGGTTATCGAAATTTCTAGGGGTCTGGGCAGAGTCGATTACAGACCAATGGGTGTTAGACACTATAAGAAGGGGATATCTGTTAGAATTCCAAGAAAGACCACAGAGGAATCATTTTGTGAAATCTCCAATTCCACAAAGCGAAGAAAAGAGGAAAATATTGTACGAATACATAGAAAGGTTAAACAAACAAGGAGCAATAAAGGAAGTGCCGAAGTGGCAAAGGGCAACAGGATTTTATTCACCAATCTTCATGCTCGAAAAGAAGACAAAGGACTTCAGACCAGTATTGGATCTAAGAGAGTTGAACAAGTATATGATAGTGAAACCATTCAAGATGGAATCTTTGTTCACAATAATACCGGAGATCAGACCAGGAGACTGGATGCTTTCTATAGATCTAAAGGACGCCTATTTGCATGTACCGATTACAGAGTCCCATCAGAAGTTTCTTCGTTTTGCAGTAGGATCACAACTACATTTCCAATTTACTTGTCTACCGTTCGGACTGGCAACATCACCGAGAGTGTTTTCAAAGGTTCTGATCACGCTAATAGCAAGATTAAGGAATATGGGAATAAGTATTTATCATTATCTGGACGATATTCTGCTGTTAGCAAGGGATCCAGAGATCTTGAACCAGCACAAGGACCAGGTAATAGCATACCTGCAACAACATGGCTGGGTAATAAATTGGGAGAAAAGTCAGTTAGTTCCTTCCCAAGATTTGACATATCTGGGGGCCAGATTTTGTACAGGAGTGGCCATGGTCACAATTCCGGAAGAGAAGAAGATCAAGATAAAAGAAAGGATTGTTTGGATGAAAAGCAGCGAGAAATGTACAGCAAGACAATATATGAGTGTGATAGGGCTGTTAACCTCCACAATACCAATGGTACAATGGGCAAGATGGAATGTCAGAGTTATCCAGAGAAGTTTTCTCAACCAGTGGAATGTGGAAGAGAATTGGAATCAAAAGCTACGAATTTCTCAAGAAGCAAAAAGGTCATTAGACTGGTGGTTGGAGAACAAAAACCTAGCAGAAGGGAAAAGATTAGGAGACGTTTCCTGGGAGATGCTAACAACAGACGCCAGTGCGTCAGGTTGGGGGGCATATTGGAAGACCAAGATGACACAAGGTTTGTGGTCAAGAGAAGAATCGTTGCTCCCAGCAAATATCAGAGAGTTGAGAGCAGTAAAATTAGCCCTTCGACGTTTTGGACAATACTTAAGAGGCAAGTATCTGTTAGTCAGAACGGACAACACCACAGCAATGTCCTATTTGAACAGGCAAGGAGGGACAAGGAGTTTACAGTTAATGGAGGAGTTGAAACCAATAATGTTGTGGGCACAGGAAAACCTAAAGGATTTAGCAGCAGTATATATGCCAGGCAAGAACAACACAATAGCAGACTTTTTAAGTCGAAGTCTACTAAACAGGCACGAATGGGAGATAAATCAAACAGTATTCGAACAGATGGTAAACAAATGGGGTCAACCATGTGTAGATCTGATGGCAACTCAGAAGAACAGAAAGGTGGAAAGGTTCTATTCAAGATATTACGAGCCAGCAGCGATAGCAACAGATGCTTTAATGCAGGATTGGAGCACAGGTCTGCTGTATGTTTTTCCACCAATTCCATTAATTACCAGAGTTCTGAGGAAGATCAGACAGGATCGGGCAGAAGTAATCATGGTGTTACCAGAGTGGCCGAGAAGGCCTTGGTATCCACTGCTCAGGAGGTTAGCAATAGGCAGTCCAATGACATTGCCATTAATCCCTTGGTTGCTAAAGCAGGGTCCAGTGGAACACCAGCAAGTTCACGCATTAGCCCTCAAGGCGTGGCATTTGAAAGGAAAAGATTGACAGTTTCAGGTCTGCCAACAGCAGTAGTGGAAACCATGATGAATTCGAGAAGAAATTCTACGAATAAGAGTTACCAAAGAGCTTGGAAAGTATTCATCGAGTATCTTGATGAAAAAGGAGTGTGTGTGGAAGAAATATCAATAACAGAGATATTAGAATTTCTACAGAGAGGCCTAGAGAAGGGTTTCAGTGTAAGAACATTAAAATCGCAAGTGTCAGCAATATCAGCCTTTACAGGAAAGGCCTGGGCACAGGAACCGGCGATGAGGCAATTCATGGCGGCCATCTTTAGGTTACGACCTCCAAGGAAGAATGTAGCCCCATCCTGGGATTTACCACTAGTGTTAAGTGCTTTAATGGAAGAACCATTTGAGCCCTTACGAGAAGTATCTGAAACGATGCTCACATATAAAACGGTCTTGCTTGTTGCAGTAACATCAGCAAGAAGAGTAAGTGAATTAAGGGCTTTGTCAGCTCAGGAGCCATTTACAATCATTCACTCGGATAAGGTCATTTTAAGGATGAATCCTAATTTTCTGCCGAAAGTGTTAACATCGTTTCACTTGGATACAGAAATAGTACTTCCATCATACTTTTCAGATCCAGTGACGGACCAAGAAAGGAGGTGGAATACATTGGATTTGGTCAGGGGCTTATCTATTTACCTAGAAAGAACCGCTAAATGGAGGAAGTCCCAACAGTTGTTTGTAATTCCAGCAGGAATAAAAAAGGGACAAGCAGCAGCTATTCCAACCATAAGCAAGTGGATAGTGACAGCTATACAGACAGCTTATAGGTCAAAGGGAAGACAAATACCGGAAGGGGTCAAGGCACACTCTACCAGAGCAGTGAGTACTTCATGGGCTGTTGACGCAAGCATATCGCCAGATGAAATATGTAAAGCAGCAACATGGAGCTCCTTCTCAACATTTCTAAAACATTATAGATTGGACGTGAGATCAGCGTCAGAAGCAAAGTTTGGGCAGACGGTTCTGTCATCAGTACAAACTTTGGAGAAATAAAATATTATTGCATGAAAAGAAGGGAGTTGTGTGATTTCTGACGATCGTTAACATTCAGCCCTCCCTAAAAAATTGCTTATCAGATCCCTCTTGTGAATGATGCCATATTAACCAGGGAAAGAAGAAAATTTTCATACTTACCGTAATTTTCTTTTCCTGGTTAATAGATGGCATCATTTACAAGGCCCTCCCTAGAAAGAGCTTAATTATAAGACAAGGATGAGGGGGAGGAGCTACGTTATGTAGGCAGCAACGAGAGTTTTTTAATTGCTAAAAGATGTGCTCTGTCCAGTCAGGTATAAGGGGTGGAGATTACCCTCTTGTAAATGATGCCATCTATTAACCAGGAAAAGAAAATTACGGTAAGTATGAAAATTTTCTTCTATAGTTGAGGAGCACTTATTTTAGCTTCTCTCCCAAGTTGATCTTCATCAACCAGGAATCTCATGTCCTCAATCAACAGCCACACGAGGCTCATCAAGATGTCCTGCTCGATGCATCCTGCAGATGTGTCCTTAGTGTAGGTAACCAGGTGGTCAGTACAGGACTCCAGCACAGGGTGGGTTGGGACCTTATCAGAATGAGATGTGTTGCAGAGCAGGGTCTCATGGAGAGCACCGAATAGCTCCAGATTTCGGAGCACCAGCTTAGACTTGGTCATGTTCTTCAGGAGCCTCACAGCTAAGGAGACTCTGTGCAAGGTGAGCCTCAGTCGTCCATTCCCTTTAATGTCACACTCAGGGAAGCTGCTGAGGCGCAGTCCTTGGTGACATTTCAGTGACACTCTGGTCTGGTTCTGTAGCTGCCTGGCAGCTGTTATATCACTAGGTAACACAGTCTGGTAGCTGGATAGTGGGCACCTTTCTCTGTGGGTTGGGTGTCCTGCTCCCAGTGTGGTGAGTAGAGCGAAAAACACAGCAGCAGTAAGATACATGTTGGCAGATGCAGGTGATAATCCCTCCTAAGAGCTTCTTCATTTTTAAGCCTTTATATCTTAGTCTTTAGTTAAAAGGAAAATGTATTTTCCAATTACTTGGGGAAAGCTTTCCAAACCTGTGGCATTCCGTTATCCCGTTAACGTTAATAAATAACAATGGGAAATTCTACTATTCTAGAGAACTTTCGCTTTCCTTACTGAGCAGGTGAGAGAAGGTGACGTCAATGGGCCGGATGGATCTCCTGTCACTCAGAGTGCAGGCTCCTCCCTCCTGTCTAACACCTGGTACCTGCTACAGTGGGAGAGAAGTGCAGTGCGGTTATTAGCAGTGTAATGGGCGGCACGACGCGGTCGGGCAGGAAGGGGCGTGTAGGGTCTGTAAAGGTAACATGCGAGAACAAATATGGAGGAAGGGGACTATAGAAAGGTAAGCCTGTGAAAATGCTACAAGATACTGATAAATCTGACTGACACGTAGAACCGGCAGCCGATTTTTGATGAAGGTTGTGCTTTACTCATGGAGGAACAGGTAGCGCACACTCACTCTCACACACACACTCTCTCTCACACTCACTCTCACACACTCACTCACACACTCACTCACACTCTCACACACTCTCACACTCTCTCACACTCTGGGGCAATTGGTCAGTGAGTTATGGACCTAAAGTGGATCATTTGCACCAAATTTAGCAAAATAAAATAAAATGTTACTTCCCATTTCCCGCAGCCTGTTATTAGATGTAACATAGTTAAGTGCAAGATGCTGGACTATTCCCATGTACATTAGGTACAACCTATAATGTATCACCTTCCCAGCTGTTGCATTTCTTCCACTAAATTTGATCTTTAATACTTTGTCTGTCACTGAAGGTCAGGTGACTGTGTGGGGTTAGTAATTTAGTTCTCTGTCCCAGCCTACACCCCCACCTGCGGTGTCATTGCATAAACCAACTTGCTCTCATGAATAAATAAAGCACTTTTTTTAGCAGCATCTCACTGTCTTCAATAGCATTTTGGCCTGTCTGTTACTGAGGGTTTCCGGTACAGAATCCAATCCCTTCTGTTTTTTGTTTTTGGCTACCACACTAAGTTCCTTAAAGGACCAGTAACAGCAAAAAAATTTGTTTCTATGCTACGAAAAAAAAAGACCCCAACACATATTAAACTTTAAAGTCACTTTTAAGAAATAACGTACCGAAAGTCCGCTTGCGCTCCTCTTCAGAAACAGCGACATGGCGATGATCCATCGTGCGGCGCTCGATTTCTCCTCCCTGGCTATATTTTTCCTATAAGGAAGGGAGGAGAAATTTAGCTCCACAAAATGGATCACCGATCGCCTTTACTGAAGAGGAGCGCAAGCAGACTTTCGGTACATTATTTCTTGATAAAGACTAAGCTTCTTAAAGTTTACTATATGTTGGTGTCTTTTTTTTCGTAGCATACAAACTTTTATTTTTTTTTAATAAAAAACGTTGCTGTTACTGGTCCTTTAAAGGGATTCTGTCATGATTTTTATGGCGTAGTTTTTATTCCTAAATTACACTGTTTACACTGCAAGTGATTCACTCTACCATGAAAAATTGCATTCCTAATCCAACAAGTGTATTTTTTTTTTAGTTGCAATATTGGTGTGTAGGCAGCCAACTCAGGTCATTTTGCCTGGTCATGTGCTTTCAGAAAGAGCCCGTGCTGCATTATGGAACTGCTTTCTGTCAGGCTATTGTTTTTCCTATTCAATGTAACGGAAGGGGGTCGCAGTGGGACATGGATTTTTTACTATTGAGTGCTGTTCTTATATCTACCAGGGAGCTGTTATCTGGTTACCTTCCCATTGTTCTGCTGAGGGAGAAGGAGGGGGTGATTTCACTCCAATTTGCAGTACAGCAGTAAAGAGTGACTGAAGTTTATCAGAGCACAAGTCACATGACTGGGGGCACCTGGGAAAATGACAATATGCCTAGCCCCATGTCAGATTTCAAAATTAAATCTAAAAAAATCAGTTTGGCTCAAAATAGATTTCAGGCATTTTGAAAAAAACATGTTTTCCTATGACAGTATCCCTTTAACCAGGAAAAGGCAGCTTGTGGCACTGCAATTGACAAATAACTACACACCTTAGCTAGGGTTGCCACCTTTTCTGGAAAAAAATACCGGCCTTCCTATATTTTTATGGTTTTTCCCAATTAATAACATTGGGATCAAGCAACATTTTTACCGGCCAAGTGGCAACCCTAACCTTAGAATTCACTTGCTATCAAAGATACAACTCCCAGCATCCCTATGCTATGAACCCAGTGGAAGACAGGGTCGGACTGGGGGCCCCGGGGCCCACCAAGACTACTGTCCAGGGCCCCCTCCGACCCCCCTGCCTCCCTACTATGACGTGCCAAGCATGCATGCGCAAAGGTGCTGTGCGGTGCATAAAAAACCGTATTTTCTGTCAAGTAATTAAGGGTCGGGGCCCACTGGGTTTTATCCCGGTATCCCACCGGGCCAGTCCGACACTGGTGGAAGATGCTTATATTTGTAGTTGCACAGAAGCACGAGTTACAAAGGTAGCCTGTACTTCCCCATAACTATGCTTCTTTAGTCTCCAGTACAAACTACAGTAAGAACAGTGCTTGTACAGCATACAACAGAAATTACTAATGAATGATATTGTGATTGGGTGGATACCAACAAAGGATGATAATAACATTACATTTTGAAGAGCCCCAGAAGTATATCATTAGATCTGGAGAAATCTCTGAACATGGTTTATGCAGGCCCGAACTGGTAATCTGTGGGTTCTGGCAAACGCCAGAGGAGCTGCTATAAGGTGCCATAGAAAGTCAGTATTTAGTGGGCTGGTGAGGGCTGATTGGGCCTCTGTGTGGGCTGATTGGGCCTCTGTGTACCTGAAATGCCAGGGCCTATTTTAATTCTCAGTCCAGACCTGTGGTTATGGCTTTCATGTAAGGATTGGGATAGTTAGCAGAATGCCCCATCTACCCCACTAGTGGTAGTATGACTTAGGTTTGCAAAGTTATGTATCATAAGTTTAATTTTTTCTTAATGCACAATTTAATGTTTAGCAACAACTAAGCACTGCTCAACACACTAAGGGGCTTATTTACTAAAATTCAAACGAATCAAATTTTGTTTATGAAAACAAATCCAACCAAACTCCCTTCCACAATTTTAACTCGTCAATCATTTTTCTCAAAAAAATCGGATCGACAAAACGTCACAACAAAATCGTGCGTCAATTCGTATGGTATCATTGACGCTTCAAAAACTCAACTTTTTCTGATTAACGTCTGAAAACCCTGAATTTTTCAGATTATCCAGTGCAGAGAATGATGTCAAGAAACGGCTTCAGGGACATCTGCCATTGACTTTTCCATGACCTCGACGAGTTTGAGATGGCGTTTTTACAGATCAAGTAGAGATGTCACTGAGTTAAACAATTTAAAAGAACTGTAACCCCCTGTGTTTCAAAAATTGATAAAAATGTATACGCTATTGCAGGTGATTAAAATGATGGGTCTTTCATTCCTTGGAGATGTTTTGTTCTTGTAAAGTTATTGAAAAGAGTGTAAAAGCAGCATTCATTTAAAGGAACAGTAACATCAAAAAATTATATTGTTTTAAAAGTAATAAAAATATAATGCAGTGTTGCCCTGCACTGGTAAAACTGCAGTTTCTTCAGAAACACTACTATTTTTTATGTAAATAAGCTGCTGTGTAGCAATTGGGGCAGCCATTCAAAGGAGAAAAAGCTCAGGTTACACAGCAGATAGGAGATAAGCTCTATATCTGTTATCCACTATTTAACCTGTGCCACATAGCATTTTTTTCAATTTCTGCCATTGCTGCACAGCCGCTTGTTTATATGAAGTATACTAGTGTTTCTGAGCAGAAACAGATCAGTTTTACCAGTGCAGAGCAACAGTACATGATATTTTCATTACTTTAAAACACTTTCTTTTTTGGTGTTACTGTTCCTTTAAGTGATAAAACACTACCTTATAGGATTATACTAAGGATGCTTTTTTTGAATTGTGGATAAAGGTAAAAGTCTCAGTCTAGAATTACACCACTTTCGCGTCAATCTCTTTTTGATGCATAATTAGCCTCTTTAAAATGCTTCATTCGGCAGTGGTTAACCCTTTAACATACATATTTCTCTGGTACCAAGATAAATAGAGCCCAAGATAAATAGATCCCCTCTCTGTGCATGAGAAGGCTAGAGGTTCTCACCTGACCAGTGTAATCTACGTTGCCCTTTGTCCTGTCTTTTCACATGGATAATCTGCTCAAGAGTCCTTAATCACATCTCAAACATGGAATAAGAATTTTCAATTCTCTGTCTTTTTTTTCTTTTCGTACATAATCAGAAATAATGATATCCTGTAGTGAATAGCAAAAGTGCAACATACTGATTCGGAGTCTTTTTTTCTGTTTAGTTACAGCTCCTTTATTCATTTTTTTTTGTTTGTATCTTTTTTAAATATATTTCAAAAACTGTTGCAAAGTTCAGCTCAATTTGTGTAATAGGATTTTTGTCTCCTTGGCATGGAACATGGGTAAATTAGCAAGGCTTTAATCCGGTAGGTTTCTCAAAGCCTGTGAATAGGGAAATTGTAACAGTTCAGAAACGAATTCAAGCTGTACTTCAAAAGGGCTGTAACTGTCTACAATCCCAACAATACATTCTTTAAGCAAAGATAGTTTTGCAAGAAGTAACAAAACCAACAATACAGGCATTCTCCAACCATCCTTCGAACTAAGCGTCCTCCGTAAATGAATCTTTGTAAACAATTCTCTTAGAGGATTAACATTTAAAAGAATAATTGTTGAAGCGTAAATTTCAAAACATATATTTGTTTAGCTAAGCAATGTTTTTTATAAAGCGTACAATGTTTGAAACAGTCCTCACCCAACAGAATGAAGCGGCCATTGAAATGAGCCTTGAGTTCTCATGACTAAAATGCTGCTCTGCCTGCCTGTTGTTTGCACTCTCTCGCTGCCTTTTCA
The DNA here is from genome assembly GCF_017654675.1 of Xenopus laevis. NCBI lineage: Eukaryota > Metazoa > Chordata > Amphibia > Anura > Pipidae > Xenopus > Xenopus laevis. Next base: position 115,229,388 of record NC_054375.1, on the reverse strand, counting down.
GGATCTTATTTCTGTATTTATCCTCTGCATTTCCCTCCTAATAAAGGTCCTTTTGATTATTTTAAAGAAAAGTTGAGGCCCACAGTTTTTAATGAAGTCCATTCAATCAAGCCACAGAAAGCATGCATATTGATGGCAGCCCTTCTCAATGGCTGAGCAGGAGAACATGCCTCAAGATATGCAGCCATCACTGCTAGGCAAAGCCTCACAAGTCCTCTGGTTTATTAATTTTTGCCTTAGATCGAATACTGGCTAAAGTTGATATACATTTATGTTTAAACCTGTGTCCTACTGTACTACATGTGGCACCGTCTACTGTGAAATAACATCAATGCACAAAGATTTACAACACTGATGAAAATCACAAATTTTTTGCTAAGGTTTATTATTTTTCATTAATTCTGTTTATGCATTTTTTACTGCCTGTATATTTATAACACTGTCTACTTTTCTTATTATAAATCATATATTAAATATTTTTACTGTGCATAGCTGCTGCAAATCCCAGTTCCTGGAACTTACAGTCTAATTGGTGTCTTCAGTGCATGAATCTTGTCAAAGATCCCAAGCAATTAATCCACTGGTCTTACCTCTGTGAGTGACACTGTCCTTCATTCTTTTTTCTGCTGCACTCTGTTTCCATACTACCGTCTTTATTTCTCTTTTTGTGAATTTGACATCCCCAAGTGCCTTCACGAAATAATTATATTACACAGTTCTGAAATAGATTTGTTAAAATTTCTCCTTTCTCTTACATAATGTCTTCTTTCTTTGACGATCATGGCCACCAATTGTATGTTTGTCTAAAATACTCTTGACTGTAAGAGGTGTAATTTCTATTCACCTGTAGCCTGTGCCCACACTTTCTAATTTAAGGTGATCAAACATGGCCAATTTAATCTACACTGCCTGAACATCATAAGCATGCATGGCACCTACATGTCCTGTTTCATCCACACTGCCTGCCCATTTTGCATCAGCATGCATTGCACCTTGGAGAAAGGAGTTTTAGATAACAAATCCTACAATCCTAGTAAATTGCAGCTGGTCTGTCTTAACAGAATGTATTCTGCCAAAGTCTCTTCTTGGCGGGTAGACAGGACACTGGTGTATGCAACAGCTGCTTCTCACTCTCACTCTCACCTCATATCTCTATTTTGGCCCAAATGAACAGTCAGCTATTTATTTATTTGTTTTCTTCTTTCTTTCACTAACATCCAGCCTACTTACCTCAATTTTCCACTCCCTTCCTTTCCTCCATCCTTCTATTTCTAACTTCCCTTCAGTGCTTTGCTCTTTTGCTTTATTCTTTTCCCTTTAGTCATTATTTGCATCTCTCCCCTTCTCATCTTAGTTTACATTTAACTTCTCATTTGCCCCCTCTTTACTTTCAACCTGAAAGGGATACTGTCATGTGAAAGCATGTTTTTTTCAAAACACATCAGTTAATAGTGCTGCTCCAGAATTCTGCACTGAAATCCATTTTTCAAAAGAGCAAACAGATTTTGTTATATTTAATTTTGAAATCTGACATATTGACAATTTCCCAGCTGCCCCCAGTCACCCCTCCCTCCCCCCCCCAGCAGCCTAACAAAAGAACAATTTGAAGGTAACCAGATAACAGCTCCCTAACACAAGATAACAGCTGCCTGGTAGATCTAAGAACAGCACTTTATAGTAAAAGCCAAGTCCCTGAGACTGATTCAGCAAAAGTCACATGACTGGGGCAGCTGGGAAACTGACAATATGTCTAGCCCCATATCAAATTTCAAAATTGAATATAAAAAAAATCTTGTTTGCTCCTTTGAGCAATGGATTTCAGTGCAGAAGTATGCTGGAGCAACACTATTAACTAATGTGTTTTGAAAAAAACTTGTTTTCCTATGACAGTGTCCCTTTAATCCTCTTCCCTGCCTTCCCTCTCCTACACCTTTTTTGCTTAACTTCTTCACTAATTTCCTAGCTACCTAAAACAGCTATTTATTTTCCATTCATTATCATCTTAAAATCATTAAGTTCACCCCAAAATCTTTCTAATCACCAAACTTGCCCATGAAAATCCTTAATAACATTACAATTGGGTAAACTTCTTTGAAGCCAACAAACTGCATTTCAGTTTAAATGTCCATTTCAAAAAGTTTTTATTTCTCAGTGGTTTTGATTTTCAATTTAATGCTCTACAACCTACATGATTCATTTAAATATGTGAAGTAAAATCAAACAGTACATTGCAGCTATATACATTGTCAGTTACAGCATTAAATACAATACAAATGTGAACTGTGTTTTCCTGCCGATAATTCCCTCAGTTCAAAAACATATTTTAAATTATCTCCCCACAATCATCTAATTCTTAAACACTTCCACTGCTAGTTGCCATATTTATAGGCAAACAAAAGGTGAAAACTTGTTGGCCCACCAAAATGGAAACAAAGTGGAAAAAAATATAGAAATGTTAATTTGTTGTATTTTGCCAAATGACCCATTCTGTTCACCAAAATATTTTAATAAAATAAAGATACTGATCTGAAAAATTAGAGCAACGTGACTGATACTTAGTCATTTATGTTATCTTTGTTATTAAATTAATTAATGTTTTTTTTAATTACATTGGAGTTGAATATTACATTTTACTATTTGCATCTTCTGCGTAAGTTTGAGTTAGGCATTTCAAACAATGGCTGCTATGATAGGAGTAAGTAAAGAGAGAGAATAAGTATGAGACCATTTGCAAACATCTGTCACTCACTGCAGAAATAAAGAATTCTGGCTTGTTTATCTTTTGGAATTGAGGCCACTTTCTGTACCATGCTGAGCTACGGCACTTCTACATTATCATATACATTTATTTAGGTAAAATTTTTCATCAGTGCAGGAACCCAGATAAATGTTTCCATTATTCTAAAGACAATTCAATGTATCCAAGCTAACTGCTGCTTGGTTGCATTGGGTTATTGTACTGACATCTCAGTTAGGCACGTTTCTAATATGGGATGCCTTCCTGTCAGCTATGCAAGCTGAGTTTATATTGGGTAAGATTTCCTTTGTTTTTTTTTTTGTTATAAACATGCAAATAATTGTTGTATGAGCCAGGTTAACAATAATTAGATATGGGAATCCCACAGAGCATGCTATTAAATATGGAGGACAGAATCTGAGAGTGATTCAGATACAGTGCACACCTCTTGTCACTATAATGACACAATAAAAAAATAAGATGAATACAGATGCATAGCTTGACATACATTCTGCCAGTTAAACATATGGTTTGTATGACCAGGGCTGAATTTTTTTGTTAATGCATTTATTACATTGTCTCCCCCCTCCACAAAAAAACTATTAAATAGGGAATTATAAGTGTGGTTAGAGCATGTAATGTAGTCTTAGGCCGTACTTACATTTGTATAACTGTCTCCCTTTTTACCGCCTATCTCTGCTAGAAAAAAAAAAAACAGAAAAACTTACGAAGACTCTTTGTACCAAACATATTTGCTTAAGACACTAGGTTCATAGTTTGGGAATATTCAACTCCTGAAAGTTTTTGTTAAGCTCCTATGAAAAGACTCAGTAGCTGAGAATACCATTCTAATTACATGGAAGCACAGCTTACTTAAAAGATGAAAAGAGGCTTGTAGTCTCATAGCAAACCCTTACATTCATCAAATAAGGAGTCCTAATGATGGGGTGAGAGCCAGTGAATGCCTAAAACAAACTATAGAACAGCTAAAATAAAGCAGCCAGGGGCTTAAGATATATTAAATTACCATGATTAGGAATTTAGGCAAAGCCCAAGCCTGTTGGAGAGGCTGGGGAGCTGGGGAAGTACTGCTATTCATTTCTGGGGAGAAGGTCGGAAGGTCATAGAGGTTCACAGGACCTACTCCCTTTCTTATGCTAACACATAAAGCAGACACTGCGGCTTACTGGCCTGGAAGATATAAATGATTTTGCAATAATCCTACTCCCTTGTTGGCAAGAGAGACGCTCTGTAGCTAATTGCAGCATTGCTTGCCCATATTACAACCACATCTATTATGATCCTGGCCTTACTATGTATTTTAGCTTTGGATAAAATTATGCAAGTCAGGTTGTGGTGTTTGGGTGCGGGAATGGTTGTAAAATGGAAAACCAGGTTCAGTGGCTTCCAAATTAATACTTAGTCACCTACTGAATTAGCTGAGAATGTTATTGTCTCTGGACAAGTTGAACTCCACATCTGTTTATTAGTCTACCGCTGATTATTAAGCATCATGCACTGTTTACATGGCCCAAGTACTGCTTGGAACAAGAGTGTGTCCATCAGTGGTGAGAGCAATGCACAAATTCATCAGCTGCTGCTCTTTATGGGAAAAATTGTGATTTTTAAGTTAAAAAAACAACTGCCACAAGTCCACAGTTTTGCAGTAATAATGACCCTCCAGTGCAGCACATGCTTTACATATCAGGTAGGCCCATTGAAACCCACAACTTTGTAAATAGGTGTCTGAATTATCTCTCCTGTCTGCCAACAGTCATAGCCTTTGTTTGATATATTTTTTTGTAGGTTCAAATGCAAAATAAAATGTAGTATATTGTAGATCAGAGGTCTCCAAATCTTTTTGGTTCTGGCCCACCTTTACATTGACCATGTTTTTATATACAGGGATAGAATCTGGGTGCCTTGGTGTAGTCCACATAACAACCGATTCCCATGTATTAAAGAAAATCCCCACTTACAGGTCTTATCTTGGTCAAAAAGATTAATTTAATGTAGACACTAAACATTTTCTGCAGTAAATTCATCTTTTCTTTTTTACCAAGATAAGACCTGTGACAGCAGATTTTCTTTAAAACATGGACAGAAATAGTATATTATCTACAGGGTTTTACAGATAAGGGTCTTTCCATAATTTGGATCACCATACTTTAAGTTTGCTAAAATTCAAAACCCACCATGATTGTCTGTGGGAGGTGGCCTTCTGGTAATTCAGAGTTTTCTGGACAATGGATTTTTGATAATTGATCCTATACCTGTATCTCTAATTTTGTTGTAACAGTCACTATCCTATAGTTCCAGTCATTTACCATAAATTAGCATTGTTTTTCAAATTTCACCCTAAATGGTCTTTATGCCTGACCACTGATTGTAAACCATTGCTGTAGATACATTTGCAGGTGATTATTTTATTTATTTAATTATTCGTTCTCTTTTTAAAACCCATCTAATCAGGTTTTTGTGTGTGTGAAAGAATGTGTAACGTGTACAAAATTAGATTAGGTTCTTAGGCAAAAAAGTATTTGCTTGAATGTTAATAGGAATTGCATCTGTGTGTGATTGGATTGAGGATTATGTGTATCTTGTTACTCCTGCTTCCTTCCTTTTAAAGGAAAGAAACAACAGTCTTGCGTAAATATACAAGTAGTGGGGTGTGCCTCTGTCCTTGAAATGAAAAAAATTATAAATCAAGAGTAAAAAGAAAAGAAAAATCATGAATGGTTCCTCACCAGGACAACCCCCAGAATTGTCAATCAGTTTTTCAGTACATAGGATTTAAAGTGGGGGTGAGGTCCATTTGCTAATAAATCAGTAGCTCAAGTTTTAATAAAATAAAGACTTTATTAGGACATACAAGAAGAAACAACAGTCTTGCCATGCTTTATTTCTGAGATATTATCAAAGATCGCCTCCTTGACAACATACCTGGTAACAGTTTTTTTTAGTGTCATTTGAATGATCTAGACCATTCTAGATCATTAATTACATCTTTGTAAAACTGCCTAAAGAATACCTGGCCTAGTACTGACCTTTGTGGATTTATCCATATGGAATATATTCCATTTCTCTACACACTAATGCCTGGTATATATTATGTGCCTGGCACATATATTTTGTGGAACAGTGTTAGAAACAACAGCAACATCTATACATATCAACTGCAATGGCTTATCTTTGTGCATTTTTCCATCCTACAATAGCCAGACAATATTTTAGTAAACGTATGAACCAACTACGGACATACCTAACGCACTGAGAAGTGTGGAAGCAATTTATAATTGGTTTTTGTGCACTATGAATTATATACCCAAAGGCATATACTACAAAAAAAAGCATGTTATTATGAAAATTGTTATGCAATATATTTGTATAGAGACCTATATTGTTTGTGGATATAGGTTTCCTTTAAGCACTTGTCCAAATAATCACATGATCATAGACAGTTGGTCCATTACTATACGGATGTATTGGAATCCAATTTGTCATTTTTTTTTATAACACTGGCTGACATCTCTCTATTTGTACAGGTCCAGTTGTTATCTACTTACAGTCCAGATCCATGAGACCAAAGATTGCTTTGGCACATATATTGATTCAACAGCAGGATATAAAAATTGAATATGCACAATTTTAAAGAAATTCCAATCAGAATTAGTGTTGTTTGGGCCCAAACAGTTGTGCAACCTGTGTAAACCCAAATTGTTATGGAACAAAATACCTAGTGATCTTAAAATGTTCTGTTCAGAGAATGCCTTGCTAAGTAAACTCTAACATTCTTGCACCCCTAAGTGATCCAGCACTAGCACTATAGGTAAATTACCTCTACTGTGTGTAAAGGTAAATATAAATTGTAAATGAAAAAAATACATACCTATTATTTGGGTTTACATTCCTTTAACGAAACAGAAAATAATCTCAGGAATCATCTATGATCTTATCTTGTACAGGTATGGGATGCATTATCCGGAAACCCATTGTCCAGAAAGTTCCGAATTATGGAATGAACATCTCCCATAGACTCCATCATAATCAAATAATCCAAATTCTCAAAAATGATTCCCTTTTACTCTATATTAAAAAGAAAAGTAGTTTGTACTTGATCCAAACTTAGATATAATTAATCCTTGTTGGAACGAGAACCAGCCTATTGGGTTTATTTAATGTTTATATGATTTTCCAGATAACAGAAAGATCCGTTATCTGGAAGATCCCAGGTCCCGAGCATTCTGGATAACAGGTTCCATACCTGTATACAAATTTCTTTCCTTGTGTCCTCTGAATATTATTCCATTTGCAGTGATCATATAGTATACAGTTGCCTGTGCCGTTTTATTTATATTTTTGGGTTATAAGAGTACACTGGAGTCTTAATTTGCATAAGTGTTGCGTAGGTACATGTGGGAGTATTGTTCACAAGCACACTTTTGCATCTAGGGCACCACACTCTGCATGAACTCAACATTATTAAAAGTACACAAACCTGGCAAAGCTGCTGTCTTTACAGAACTCCATCACAGAACATATGCAATTATAGATTTTATTCTGGAAATACTAAGCCCTTCCACCCATCACAGTACAAAACTGTCACCGGCTTTTTTTGTCTGCGGCGTACACTCTTGCAAATTAACTTACACCTTTTTTATGGAAGGGAGTTTATTATGCATACTTGCATATACACAGTAATTTCTAGATGCTTGCATGGACCAAGGAGATCCTGTCTGGTGCTATGTATAATGGAACCTATTTATCTCACTGACAAGCAGAAAATCAGCCAAGAATATATGAATTAAAAGGAGTCATCAACAAGGATCACGTGACCTTACACTGCAATCATAAAGACGTGGCCAGGCCAGCAGGACTGTAATCCTTTATTGCAGCTTTTACATGGGTTGGACCTGTGCAGGATTTCCCCCTTTTCCTCTTTGGTACAATATGTTAAAAATAATTTGCAAAAGTTTGCATTAAAGTGCCTTCTACTAACGCCCATCCCTTGATTCAGATTTATGCCAACTAATCTTGATATTCCTGTTCATACATTGTAAATACACACTTCCATAGCTGTTTTAGGTGTATACTGCCCTAGTCAACCTACAGACACGTGAACTTTGTTAAAAAAAAAAACCCTACAGACCATTTACTGAGTTATCACAAGATGCCATGGGAATCATGGCTGGTGAGTTTGAACAAGTTTACCAGCATCACAGAATGATGGCTCCTCCTAAATGTACAAGCAGCATAGGTGAATAATCAAACTAAATATAATTCAAATTCAGCCTGATGCAGGAATGATTAGTAATTAAGTACTATAATACAAGACTCTACAGCAGGGGTCCCAAACTTTTCTTACTCAAGGGCCACAATCAAATGTAAAAAGAGTTGGGGAGCAACACGACCACAATAAAAGTTCCTAGGGGGGCCAAATATGGGATGTAATTGGCTGTTTGTTAGCCTCTGTGTGGATTTGTTTGGCAGTACATGTTGTTTTTATTCAACCAAAACTTGCCACAAAGTCAAGAATCTAAAAATAAGCACCTACTTGGGGGACACTTGGAGCAACATCCAAGGGGTTGGTGAGCAACATGTTGCTCATGAGCCACTGGTTGGGGATCACTGCTCTACAGAAAACAGAATGGGAGCTACAAATTTAAAGGGGTCAAATGGTCTATATACCCTAATGTTTTCCAGCAGAATTGTGCACCTATGATGTCATAACTTTATGATTTTATGGATTCTGTATGCTACAAGAGAAGTTTCTACCTTTTGTGTAGAGGATTATAACACAACAGGGGTCCAATGTGAGTTAACAAGGAAGTGTTAGACAGTCATTTGTTGTAAAACTATAAGCTGCGATAGCAACTGTATAGAATGCAGGTAAAAAAAAGACTAACATAGTTGAACCCCCATTTTATGTTTTCCAGGGGACCAGGAAAAAATTATGTAAAATCCAGGAAAATGTAAAATCAGGGAAATGTGTTAAAGTAACTTTTTCTTCAAGTATTTAAAGGATATAAGCACATGAGTCTGTTTTACTTAGAGATACTATATGTACTGTGTTAATAACAAGGGTTAAGCATTGCAGAGTAAATGTTATACTATGGGGGGCATGTGCAAGGCCTCTCTGTCAGTCACATACACAACCTAAAGCAATAAGTGATTGGTGCAGGACTGTATAAGAGGCAGACTAATTGGAATTGACTATTTACAAGCAGAACCATGGCAAATATACTTCTGGTTAGTATTTTAAACCTCTTTATTTCACAAATAATAACATTCATGGAAAAAAAAGCAGATTTTGGGTACATCAGGACAAAATTTTGATGTAAAATCTGGGAAAACATTACTTAAAATCATGGAAATGCACCCATTGAAATGCATTATAAATTGGTGGGATCACAAACAAAAAATGTAAAATGCAGGAAAACTTAAATTCAGGGTACTTAAAATCATGGTTTCACTCTATTAATATTTCCATTAGACAAATATAAAGGGTACATTAGAGATTATGTTATTATGTCTCCTTATTCGTAGTGTTGATGTCTTTCATTTGAGAAGTTTAATGGGATCTCCATACATAGATTATACCACCATTTAACATGAGATGGCAACAATAACAGATTAAAGTATTTTCAGAACCATGAGATTTAGAATGAAAATAACCGATGACATCCCAGTAGTTAAACACTAGCATGCATATTTTGTTAATTTCACATATAAATATTGTAGACAGGGGTAGAAAAAATGACAAACTCAAGCCCCCTGCATCTTTTATACAAAGCCACACATAGGGGCAAATTTACTTAAGGTCGAATATCGAGGGTTAATTAACCCTCGATATTCGACTGTCGAAGTTAAATCCTTCGACTTCGAACATCGAAGTCGAAGGATAAAGCGCTATTAATCCATCGATCAAACTATTTTTGTTTGACCAAAAAAAGCTTAGAAAGCCTATGGGGACCTTCCCCATAGGCTAACATTCACTTCGGTAGCTTTTAGGTGGAGAACTAGGGGGTCAAAGTTTTTTCTTAAAGAGACAGTACTTAGACTATCTAATGGTGGAATAGTCGAACGATTTTTAGTTCGAATCGTTCAATTCGAAGTCGAAGGTTGAAGTAGCCCATTCGATGGTCGAAGTAGCCAAAAAAAACATTCGAAATTCTAAGTTTTTTTCCTCTATTCCTTCACTCGAGCTAAGTAAATGGGCGCCCAGGTATCAGACAAGGCTGGGGGAAAGCTGTTCAAAGTATTATTCTTTCAAGATATCAATTTATGTTTCTCCACCCATGAAGTAAAACCCCTAATTGCTGTTTTAATGTAAAGCTGTATGCAGCATGAGGCATGTGCATACGTTTTGTTTTAAAGGGATGGTTCACCTTTAAGTTAACTTTTAGTATGTTACACATTGACCAAATCTAAGCAACGTTTCTAATTGGTCTTCATTATTTTTTATAGTTTAAGTATTTGCCTTCTTCTTCTTCTGACTTTTTCCAGCTTTCGAATGGGGGTCACTGACCCCATCTAAAAATAAATGCTCTGTATTGTTATTGCTACTTTTGATTGCTCCTCTTTCTATTCAGGTCCTTTCCTATTTATATTCCAATCTCTTATTCAAATCAATGCATGGTTGCTAGGGTAATTTGAACCTTAACAACCAGACTGTTGGATTGTAAACTGGAGAGCTGCTGAATAAAAAGCTAAAAAACTAAATAACCACAAATAATAAAAAATAAAAACCAATTTCAAATTGTCTAGGAATATCTACATCATTCCAAAAGTTAACTCAAATGTGAACAACCCCTTTCAGAAGGGTTTCAATGCATTTATTGCACCCAAGAGATTCTGAGTTCCTTTTAGCTTTCCTCACACTAATCTTTTGGAAGAAGTACTGTATATAAAAAGAATCTTGACTGGCCACAAGGGGTGCAACATGCTATAGTGGCTGCTGGACTAATTATACTACAGGTACATACTCATTTAGCCTTTAAAACAAACGGCTAATTATTGTCTGTATTGAACAGGAAAATAGATTTAAAATTAATGAAGTGTACAGTAGACTGTACATGTGCGTGTATTCTCTTTTTACTATATGATGAGTATATTTAAGCCTAATACAAAAGCACCTTAAGGCTGGTGCAGAAAATAGTAGGATTCTTTTGTTTTTTGGGGGGGGTGTTTGTTTACTTCTTATAATGTTCATGATTTAGCAAAAGACTATAATTGGGAGATTTTTGAATGGATGGAAAAATTGTTTACGTGACAGCAAGCTATACCTACAGCTCTAACTACACTACCAGTTTATAAACACAAAGGCACCCTGGCCTATGACTTTATACTTTATAGGACTTTTTTTTATAAATACTAGCAGCCCTTGCAAATGACCAGCAAACATTCCACCAAAAGCTCTGCAAGATCTTGGGTTAACAACTTGCACTAGTAATCAAAGTGTTCATTGTCTGATTATATTGAGTGTCTGTGGCCTGCATATGAATATGTAATGAGTAAGACTTGATTATGACAACAATATGCAGTATCTATTCCGTCCTCGCAGACTGATGCTGTTTAATGATTAGACCAACTCATATATCTTATTATACTGGAGATTTTTGGCTCAGAAATCTGATAAAATCCATGAGCCCTCAAATGCTCAATTATAGGGACATCTTTGGAGAGTCCCTTTGCTGATCCATTAAAAGATACTGACAAATGCAATAAATCAGCTCTTTTTTAAATTCAACTAAAAGCAAACTTGCTGCTCTCTTCTTTACCCATTTTTATACCAGTCCCATTTCCTTAATGATACCATTCTGTTAAAAAATGTTTTTATAAAAGCAATGGTACACCAACTGGAATGTATAACAATAAAGTATTTCAATACCTTCTGTTTTAGAAGGCCTTAAAGGAGAATTCAACCCCTTATTTAAAAAAAAAACCCTACCCCCTACCCTACATAGACCCCCTCCCTCCTCCCCCCCAGCCTAACTGCTACCCCGGACAGGGTCGGACTGGGGGGCCCAGGGTCCACCGGGACCGCTGTCCAGGGCCTCCCCGCCACCACCTACTATGAGTTGCCGCTTGGCGCACACACAGGAAGGCGCGCTCGGCGTGCACGCACGAGGGAACGCTGGTCACAACGTGCATGCGCAGTCGACGCGGCGCCAAAAGTTTTTTTTTGTGTGGTATCCCATTATGTGGGGAGAGGGGGTCTGGCCCGACACTGACCCAAGGTAAATGCCCCTAACTTTTTACTTACCCCTCGGTGCAGATTCTGTCCAGCAGAGTTCATGGCCGTCATCTTCTTCTCTTCGGTAATCTTGGGAAGTAAGTGCATGCGCAGTTGGAGCAGTCTGCTGGTCCCGAATAACTGCACATTCGCCGAAAGTCACTGAAATTGCCGAAGGGCCAGAAGAAGACCTGAAGAAGAAGAAGATGGCTCCCGTGAACCCCCGATGCTCTGAATCTGCACCGAGGGGTAAGTAAAAAGTTAACTAGGCTGGGGGGAGGAGGGAGGTATATGTAGGGTAGGGGGTAGGGTTTTTTTTTCAATAAATTGTTGAATTCTCCTTTAAAGGGGTTGTTCACCTCCCAAACACTTTTTTCAGTTCAGTTGTTTTCAGATTGTTCACCAGAAAGAAGATATTTTTTATTTTTCAATTGTATCAATTCTAACTGTTGCTTTTAATGAAACTCATGGATTCTGCTGAGCAGGGTCAAATATAAAAATGTATCTATCTACATATCTCTGTATCAACTAATGTATCCTTTTAGAATAGTTATAGTCGGTGACCCTCCTCCCAGAGCTGCTTTAGAAAGACATAAGTTGAAATAGAAAGTAATTTTTTTTTTAAAAAATGATTTCTGGTGAACTATCTGAAAACAATTGAACCAAAAAAAGTGTTAGAAGGTGAACAACCACTTTAAAAACCTTACAGTGGAGGGCTTTTCCTTCTCATTTAGCACCCCTCACTCCAAGGGGCAGATTTATCAAAATATGTGATTAGAGTTTACAACCAAAAAACTCATCCACTTCCTATTCATTCCTATGGGATTTTTAAAAGCGTATTTGTAAAAAGTGAACTGGTAACGGGTAACAAATAAAATCAAATGGTGAGCTCTAATTTTCACCCATTAATAAATACACTTTTAAAAATCCTATTGGAATGCATAGAAAGTGGGTGGATTTTTCTGTGGTAAACTCTAATCTCACATTTAAATAAATCTGCCCTTAACCATTCTGTCCCACACCAAAAAATCTTGTGCATGTGCCAGAATGGGGGACCTAATGCCCATGTGCAGAGCCCTACAAAATGTTAGAGTGTGAGGAGGGAAGGGGGATGTAAGCTGTGCAAAGTCATCTAGAAAGTGCTGAATGGAAAGTGAAAGTAATTGACTGCCCTGCCTCTATGCCTCAGGCATAGAGGCAGGGCAGGCGATATATGATTGACAGCTGAGATATTTAAACACCTTTTATATCTGGTATGGATGTTTTAATGAAAAAAAGAATATAGGTTCCATGTTTAATTTTCAAAGGACTTTATACAGCTTTTTATGTGTGGGTGATAGGTCCGCTTTAACTATTTGTATGCCTACACAATTCTTCCTGCCCCTTTCAAACAGCACCTAATGTACTTCAAAAGACAGCCATACTCCATTGTACTTGTACTAGCCACCACCACTTTTCTAGTAGAATGGACTTTCACAAACACTAAGCGCTCTCAGTCATATATTAGGCAAATGTTTTTTCCCAGGCATGTGCTCCTTTTTCATAAAAACAATCAATGTCCTGGTGAACTTTCTATAGCAGAGCCATCTAAACAAGGCATTGTGTTGCTATAGAAAGCACGCCAGGCTGGTGCATTTTTTAACATATTGGCACCCTCCCAGTGAATTAGGGTTTCTTTGTCCTTTAAGAACACAGCCTTAAGCATTATCTTTTTCATTAGAATTTTGTACAAAGTTTGAAAGAGAGTTGCAGGCACAGTATTTTGAATTTGAGTAGGAACCCAAGGGTGAACAACAGATTTGGTATGGTGTCAGGCCCGACTGACAATCCATTGATTCTGGCAACCCATGGATTCTGGCAAATGTCATAGGGGCAGCTGTGAGATGTCATAGACAGTAACTATGTATTGGGTCTAGGGAGTGCTGTTTGGGCCTCTGTGTCCTTGAAATGTCAGGGCCTATTTTGAAGGCTAATCTGAACCTGTATGATGCTGTTTTCTTGCAAATGCAAATAAAAACTCTCTATTAAGAGAGTAGGAGTCTTGTAGTCAGGTGTGCAGGTAAAGCACTTGTAGAACTTGCTGTGTTTCATATATTTTCCCCATGATGTGTTCTGGACTGTATTTAACCCACCAGAGAACATGAGATTCTGGGACCACTATCTCACAATAATTCTATATAGATGGTGCTAAATGTAATAGGGTGTCAAATGGATTAAATATTTCTAATGGCAATAGTACTTGCCTCTGGCCCACTTGGATATTGTTTGGTACTCTGGTGGCAGGCCACTGTAACCTACATAAAAGTGTTTTGAAGTCTAGTGCTGCTCCTGCCATGAGGCAAGTTAGCAGTCTTTGGCAGTTTACCAGGGTTGGCAAAAAGCTATCAACTCTATCAAGGGTTTAGGACAAGAGCACACAGAGGATCAGCTTTCATGCCAGGCCTGTCAATAGAGCTACAGGGGTGAACACAAAAAAATGGTCCTCTTTCCTCCGCCAGTTTACAAAACACAGGTGGAGAAAAGTGGACACTCCACTATGTGCACCCTTGCTCTTAGTGTTAATCAGTCTTCTACCAGTCAAGATATGATTGGTTGCTATGGGCAACTGCAATGGTGCAATTTAACACCTGTGTTAGTAGAACAGCCCCATTGTGCCTTGCTGGATGGTTTTAAAGCAAAATAATCCAGGGTTAGATTTTTTTTTACCTTTAACATATAATTACATAAAATGTAAATAAAAAGGTACATATATTGCTGCTATTCTACTTGTCTAGGTCTGGTTACACTGACAGCACTAATGCTAATGTGGAAGTGTACTGTAGTATGTGCTCATCATAAGTTTTTCCTTCAGAATTTTTTAGAGCATCTAAAACCATTTAATTAGCTCCTGGTTCCAAGCATCAGTGTTCCAACATCTGCATGCCCACAAGAAGGCATCTCATGATCACAAGCTTCTGCTCAAAGTAAAGCCAGGACTTGCCATTTTACAGATACAGTCCATAGCCTGCATTATTCTCTGTATTACATTGCCTTAGCAGTTACAGTGTCAGTATGATCATTGGACTTGCAGTCATAGCTGTGTACATTATGGGTTAATGATGTAAAATTATATCTTGAGAGCAAAGAATGGTAAAACTTAAAGGCATACTGATATTTCAATGAAATAATGGTACAGTCAGTGAGCTAGTGTGGACAATAGCAAATTATACTGTGTAACAAAGGCATTACTCCCTTTTAAATATATGACTGTCCTGATTTAGAGTGGGAACTAAAAGGGCAGATACATTAATAACCAACACATTCATTTTTAGAACTAGTGCCTTTGGTGCCAAATGCTTGACACTACCTGTGTGTGCCATAGCTATAACTATTATAATTATACCTTCTAACATACAGCTTCACATAACATACAAGGATCTTGGTACTTTATACACAGAGATAAATTTAAAAAATATAAAAAATTTGATTATATCAATTTATCCCCCATTAGAACATAAAGAAATAAAGAATAAAAACGCACTATTGTGTTTTTTGTTTGACTCTAGCTCATTTAGACATAGGCAGCAGCTCCCATGAGGTCAAATTCAGGTGCTCTTATCTTGTACAATTTTAACACTACGTTGCCCGGCCCCAAGGTGCTAGACTACAAGGAGGGGTACACAACTGATTCCTTACAGGAGTGCCCCCTTCTCAGTAGAATGCCCAAACTGCGGTTGCACACACCCACCTGGGACAGGGCATTTACTTTGGTTGTGAAACAAAGCAGCTCTCTATAACTAGTAGTGCAAATATGTATATATTCCCTCGTGCATTTTCTTTCTCTGCCTGCGTTATTAGGGGGAATATTTTCATTAAGCGGTGAAGCGAAAAATGAGCCACAATTAAATAAAAAGAATATATTCTTTTGTATCCGATTTGTCAGCGTATGGAGCCATTTATGCAAAAATGCATCTGCTATCTCTGAGCAAAATGCACCATTATGTGCAATGAACCAGCTCCAAGCCCAAGTGCAGTAAGGTTCTTACCAAACACAGAAATACCAAGCCTTAACCCAGCATTCAGTACACAATGCAGCCCACCCCTGTCTTTGTCTTTCTGTTCCCCTACAAAATCCCAGCAGCACCCACAGAATAATATTCCTTAGATTAACTCACTGGGGAGCATGGCACCTTATCTCTGTGCCAACACCAATCTCATTCTAGTGAATAATTGTGAGTAGTTCTCTGTTACCTGTGAGTTTGGAAGAGAAGCGAATGAGCGTGGTCCTATTTAGTAAGACTTGACACAGAAACCAGACATGTATGACAATACTTCCCAGCAGCTATTGGTACAATTGGAATAAATTGTATAAGCGCAAATAAATACCGTTAATATTATAGTGATCATTTACCAGAACCAATGAACTAAATAATCAAATGGATTCTATGAGACCAATACACGGCAAGGAGAATCACAGTGTACGAAATCAGTGGTAAAAGTGCCAGATCGATACATAACACCAGACACATTTACTGGAGCCAATTATTCGAACGAAAACCACGAACTAGGAGACATTTGCCACTAGTGTGAATTCGTTGTGGTTTACACGGCAACGAACGAATCGGTTCTATTTACATGACTGTGGGGGACAAGAAATGTAAAAAAAAAAAAAAGACAAGGCGACAATCCCAAGCCAACAATCTTTGATGACTGCGACTGCTGCGTAAATGTGTTGTTTGTGCGCTAGAATGGGGGTATTGATTTCGCCGCTAAATAAATAACCCTCTTGTATGTTTATTTAGCAAACGATTGAAACAGTATATTACATTTGTTTGGCAGAGATTGGGCATTCTGCTCGCAATGTAAGTGCCAAAGTACTTTGTATAAATGCAGGAGTGTTTATTCACCTTGAGCTGCTGGGAAGGGCAGTGTAGTCCAAGCAGAGAGGAGGCAGCAGGCAGGTGAGCTGGGCAAAAACAATTTGTTAATAGGGGGCTCCACCGAGGGGACTCACATTTCTTTGTTCCTCCTTACAGGCCAGACCCACTCAGTCAGCCGAGGGCTTTCTAGATCTAAAGAATTCCTGTTAATTGCGAAGGAATTTACACAGACCATTCACTGGGATACTCAAAGAGAATGTGTCCCACAAGGATATTGCCTCTTCCCTTTTTGTCAGGTCGTGATGGCTGCAGAGTTTGTATGGGCTGCACTAACCCTGGCCATTTAGGCTAATATGGGTGCAACCTGCCCCCCATGCATTCTGCCTTGGCATTTCTAATAAAAAAATGCGATGATGTAATTAAGCTTTCTGTCGTAAACATGTTATTTACAGAGATTTCCGATCTCGCCGAGAAAGTCTGTTATGTAAGCGACACACTATAGGATATAAAAACACCTAAGCTTGAATTTGTGCCTGAAAATAATGCATTGTGTGGAAAAAGGTCATTTATTTGCACGGAGAGGTGCAATTAAAGGGTTAATGCCACCTTTCTCTCCCAAAAGCAGTAGTTCTGCCATGCTGTGAGCTATCATCAACAGAACAGCAGTCTGCAGGATTCCTCCTAATTAGCTTCATTCATTAGCAGAGAGGTACAGTAAGAAAGCTTAGCAAGGCAAAGGAAAGCAACTCAAAACTTGTAGCGTTTAACATATTAATATTGAATAATGTTAATACATATTATAACATATTAATAAGGAATGCATGAAATGAAAACATACACACAGAGTGAGAGAATTGGGAAATATAGTACCGTATTTAAATACTGAGATAGAAAATATTGCCCATCTCTTGCAAAAAAAAAATGCAACTTTCCAACTTTATTTCCATCTTTATTTCAATAACCAAAATACCTTGTTTTAAATAAGTAGTAATGGATTTCATGGGTGCTACTGCATCTTGGTAAAAATAATGGGATCCTCTATTTAGGACATTTTCATGATCTGAGTTTCTCCTGTATGGAGACTGCAGCCCATATACCTCCCCCTTCTCATAGTTGTTGTTCAACTATAATAAGTCCATAAGACATAGTCCTATAAAGAGTAACTAGGGTCTTATAAAAGGTCTAAAAAGGTCTTATAGAAATTAATTTTACCCTGTGGGGGGGGTGTAAACTTTGAAGAGTTTCATATTTTATTGGAAATATATAGTTCCGATATGTCTAAATGTATCTTTGCACAGGGTTCTGTTACAGTTAACGGGTGATTCGCCTTTAAGGTAACTATTATTATGTTACAGAACTGCCAATTCTAAGCAACTTTTCAACTGGTTTTCATTATATATTTTTTATAGATTTATAGTTATTTGTCTTTTTCTTATGACTCTTTCAAATGGGCGTCTCTGACTCCCTTCTAAAAAAACAAATGCTTTGCAAGGCTACAAATGTATTGTTACTATTTATTACTGATCCTTCTATTCAGGCCTCTCCTATTCATATTCCAGTCTCTTATTCAAATCCATGCATGGTTGCTAGGGTAATTTGGACCCTAGCTACCAGATTGTTTAGGATGCAAATTGAAGAGTTCCTAAATAACTCAAAAAACACAAATATTAAAAATATGAAAACAAATTGCAAATTGTCTCAGAATATCCTTCTCTACATCATACTAAAAGTTATCTGAAAGGTGAACATCCCCTTATACCTGTTGTATGTAGCAATTAAAGCTACTGGAAACTACACTGTAGAGGTTAGCCTGAATGCAGTGTAGGAGCTGCCATGTAGATCAGGTGTGAGTGAAGAGCAAGGTGTGTTTGTGCGATGTAGGAAGGAGGGGGCTAATGCAATCAGTAGGCAGATTGAGAGGAGCTCTATGCATGATGGGAGTGCTTGCCCCAGAGCCCTCAGTGCCTCTTACGGAAGAACAATGCCACCTCGCTGCCAGCACTAGATGCTTCATTGCACCGCCCCCTCTTGCATGACACTCAGCAGCAGCAGCAGCAACAGTGACTGTGCATCAGTTTAAGCCCGTTCTATAGCGAGATGGCACCTGTCAGTGACTGGCACACATAGCAGCACTGTGGCCATCATCATAGATACATCCACAAGTCACATTGCCTCCTATTCTTCTACCCATTGCTTGATCATGTCTGTGCGTCAGTACACATCTGCTGCTGCACAAAATGGCTGCTGTCTGCAAAATGGGAAAGGAGCGAGTGAATATCCACGTTTGAGATTTACTGGACCCTCCGCATTCCCTGATACAATTCCCGTCCGGATAAATCGATACGTTGTTCAGACTAGCTGTAAACCAATGATAGCCGCTAATTGGCCTTTATTGCTATTAGTACGCGTCACGTGACAGTTATGAGGCGCCTGATAACTGGACGGGAGACCTTCTTGTCAGAGCCGTGCTTGGCACATGAGAGCACAGGTATCCTGCCGCCTGGAGCCAGCGCGCCTTCACTTAATTAATTGCTATTTGTAAAAGACATGGCTAGGTGCAGTTCACCTAGCGGCCCTGTGGTGACAGCAAAGAGCTCTGGAGGGTGGAGCAGGCGATACATTGCTTGCCAGACATTGGAGATAAATAACTAGAGAGATTTTTGGAGATTTTGCCCATAGCAACCAATCAGATCTTTGCAGGGCAGAGTAGGCACGTGCCTAGGGCACAAAGCTGGGGCAGGCTCCTACCCCCTAGTCCGGTCCCCTCTCTCCTGTGTGGACTGTCCGCTCACGTTGATTTCGCGTTGATTGGCGCATGCGCACTAGCATCGTTTCACGCATACACTCCAGCGTTGATTCGCTCATGCACACCCGTGTCTGTGCGTGTGAGCGTCTACTCGTCCATGCGTGCCCCCTTTTGGCACCACAGCCAGGCCCTGCTCTGGATCTTTGCTTTTGTTTTCTAATTTAGGGCAGAGACACGTTCAGATTCGGGGAGATTTAGTCACCAGACAATAAATCACCTCTTCTTTGGGGCAACTAATCTCCTCCAACTGCCTCCCGCTGGCTACAATCTAATGGCACTTGGAGCGTTTCGTTTTCAAAAGCTGCCCGAATGTTTCCTCGTGAGGCAACTTCAGAAAACAAAGCACTCCGATTTCCATTCTAGCCGACGGGAGGCAGTTCGGGGAGATTAATTGCCCTGCAGAAGAGGAGATTTATCGCTGGGCAACTAATCTCCACAAATCTGAGCGTGTCTCTGCCCTTATAGGTGAGATAAATCCAATTGCTGATTGGTTGCCATGGGCAATATCTCCAGAAATCTCTCCAGATATTTATCTCCAATGTTAGTAAACATGCCGCCATTGGTTTCTGCCTTTACAGGATAGAAAGATGTCAATAATTATTTATGGTTGGTTAAAAGCTTATGTGTTAATTACTCTACGGTTACTTGAAATCAGTAGTAAGTAAAAGTTTCTTCTACCATTGCAATATGTTCTCCCTGTAAATTAGAGCATGTTACATTTTATTGTAGTATAGCTGATGTCACCTTGTAGCTAGATAAGGCAATACTGAACAAAGGATAGATAGATAAGCAGCCTGTAGTACTAAAGGCACAGTTTCTAAGTTATGTGGCAGGGTAGGGTAAAAATATCACAGCCAAAAGTACATATCGTATCCCAACAGCACAGTCACTTGATCATTCTGCACTAGACCAAGTACACCTATTGAGGGTAAATATCCTCTCTCGGGCAGAATAGGCTATAGTCTAGGCATTCAGTGTGATCAAGGGCTTGTCTAGATTTCTTTCAATTATTATTTTTATATTTATTTTTATTTGCGCTGCTGAGTCTGGTTGGGTACAACTACTGTGAGTAGACGGCAGGCAAGGTGTGTGTGCCCTGATGCATGTAGATCCAGTGACGATCACTGGCGTGCACTGAACCCGACCAACTGCCTGGATCTGCACATCTGGGACCCAGTAGTAGCCTAGAAGGTGGGGCTGTGAGGATGTTGCCTAGGAGCCCCACATGTCGTTATTCCACCACTGCCCTCCCTGTAATAGAGGAGATGTATACCTTAAATTAAAATGTTGCCTAATCAAAAGAAAATATAATTCTAAGCAACTTTCCATTCCATAACATTCCATAGAGAGCAGGGTCGGACTGGGGGGCCCCCCTCCGGACCCCTGCACCACCCCCCACTCCCACTGCGTGTGTGCACACATGCAGGGTGTTTTTGCAGTGACCGGTAGGTCGCGGCAGAAGGAAAAGCAGGGTCCGGCTCTGGGCCAACGGGGCCCACTAGAGCCAGGGGCCCACTGGGCTTTTTCCTGGCGTCCCCCCGGCCCAGTACGATCTTGTTAGAAAGTGCCATATTCTGAGTACTCACAAAATGGTACCAGGGAACAATATTTGGTAAAGGGACAATCTCCTTCTCAGTCTTCCAGCTCAGAGGTCAGTACTGTCAGGAAAATAACCAGCGCCTCACATCAAGGACTATTGTTTTGACTCCAATTACCTAATTCCCACAGTAGAAAATGGGTGCCCTATGCAGTTGGTAAGAGTCACCTGTGGAGGATTATACATGTTAGAAATTCTTGCTTGGTATGTGCTGCAGGGGATTTCTATACCAGGCCCGGGTGCATGGCACACCAGAGTGCAGCTGGCATTTAGGGTTGTAGGGTGTTATTATTGTGATGCAGTTGACAACCCTCCCCTTTCCCATTAGTAAGTAGATTTCTGCTAAAACGAGCAAGGAGGTGGCACCCACAACTTGTTACTGGGTAACCAAAGGTGCTCTGTGAATTGCTGTGCACCATTAATGATTCCTGTGATGCTGACCATCTGCCATTCAGTAGTGGCCTTAATTGCACAGCAGCAATTAACATCCCAAAGATGGTAGGACTAAATAAGAGAGTACAACCCAACATTATACTAGGGAGCAGGGTTTGGCAGAGTCATCTGATTAACCGGGGGAGTGCTCCCTCATTCAGCCAAGACTTCCCACAAATAAACATCATATTGCCGTGAAACATCTCTGTCATTGCACAACCTGGCAAACTGCTTTTGTTGCAGGACCATGAGGAATGTGAGGCGTTGCTAGGCAACACGCTATGCACAACTTGAGGGGGGGGGTGCTGCAGTGACTGCATGTTCTGAGCCAGCATTGCCAGGCAATAATCTCAATATACACATGTACAAACTGCTCCTCAGTGCCAGGACTCTCTGCACTTGCTGCCCCTATTTAGGGAAAGAGTTAATACTCCATTTCTATACATTCTAGGGAATACACGGTGATACCCAGAAATAACAGCACTTTACCCACTCTTGGCATCAGTGACGTTTTTTAATAGGACATGGTGTGTATGCTGTATCCCTGATCTAACACTGATCAAAGGCAAAGCACGCACACCGTAACCTATGAAGTCCACTTCAGTGCCATAGGGTACGTTTGCACACCTCATGGGACTGAGAGGGTTAAGGGAACCCAGTATAGCTCTGTCCTGTAATCTGCTAGATACAATCATATTATTGCTGCATCCAGTAACAGAGTACAGTCCGGTTCATTCAAAGGAGGCATACACTTCTTTCATTTTGACATTTAGAACTAACACTGAAAAGCAAAAGTGCTTTCTGTGCATTTTAAAGTGAAGCAGAGTAATAGCGCACATGTTTACAGTACAAATAACTAATAACAATGATTGTTGTGCTTCAATAAATGAAGTTAAATGCTACAAAACACTTTTATTTACACACTACTGAGAGCAGATGCAATGATCAGTAGACAGCTATAGTCTATGTAGCTAGGTTTGAATAATAAAAGCAAATGTCTGATTTGATGATGTTGGTAAATGCTCTGGTAGAAATCTGCACCTGTTAGTATGTTAGTATGCCTAACCAATGACCAATTCATCCTGGTTAAATGTTTTGTTTCCATGGGAGTGAGCACTTGCTGATTATTATTAGTGCAGAAAATCTTAGAAAATGTGCTTCTTTCTGAATATGAATTCTGTATCTATTTTAATTGTCCTGTGTTCCCAGAGAGTGACTGATAAGGGCAAGCACAAGGGCATGTAAAACTCTAAAAAAAGCACACAAACCGTGACATCCGGCTGCCATTAGTTTTGCAATTCAAGCCAAGCTAAGTATATGCTAATGGGCCCCATAGTAAATTAATTTTGGCCTCCCCCCCCCCCAAACATTAGTAAGTTGACCTAAACCTATTTCACCAACTATATTAACAATGCTAATTATATAGGGCCCCGTTGGGTCCTCTACACACCTGCTCCCCCTCCCTCGAAAACACAGAGTCTATTTCCCCTTAGTTACTCCTCTGAAGCCAAGGGACAAATCGGTTTGAACAAGCTACTGCAAAGGTGGCTCAGTGTTCTTAAATGAGTCCCAATAATATTGATATAGCACAAAACAAAACAAGGGGTCATCTGAGGAAATTAACCATAAAAATCCAGTTATTTGTGCTCTAACATATAATGGTAATATGAATAATTCAATATATTCATTTTCTTACCTGGGATCAGTTCCATGTCCCATCAGCAAAAGCAGAATACTGAATGTTTATGTTCAGCAGGGGACCCAAGCAGAGTAGTCACAGGTGCAGGCCCAAGGCTAAAGATTATGGCTAACTTGGCTAATGTATAAATGGAGGCAAAAAGAAGCCATAGATGATGAGTTGCCATCCTGAAACCACTGAATTTGGCTACACGTTTACAAGAGTGATTATGTATATAGGCTTGGGTGGCTAGAGTGGGTTTGCTAAGCAAGCAGGTTATTAGGTTTGTGCCCAGACAGCTAGACAGTACCATGTACAGAAGGATGCACAAATAGCATTTGTTAGAGGCGAACAAAAGGGATGACTGCAAAAGATTCCTTGGGAAAAGCCCCCAAACTTGGACTTGAACTTGGGTTGTGTGTCTGTAACACTGCAGAATAGATGTCTGCCCATTAAATCATGTCAGATCACGGTCATGGTTGCTATAGAGAGGAAGGGACTGGCAAGGAATTATAACTGGGCATACAAACTTAGAGACAACTCAATATGCTAGTAAATTTTGTAACTGAAGAATCAAACAGACAAAGAGTCAAACAGAAAAAAAAAATAACCATTATATGTACTAATGTGACAAAGGAGCATTTTATAGCAGCCACTTTCATATGGTTCATGGTAGGACAGTGTTAACTCTTTGATGGCCCTTTGCAAATCCTGGGACTTGCAGAAGGTCAGTCTCCTGGGGGCTGTTGTCATGACTAATGTTTTGGTTTGGAAGGCAGGGGCTGTCTGGGTTTAGGGGTTCCCTCTCTGTAGTTCAGTGGCAGGCTGCTGAGATTTCCCACAGTCTGGAGGCCAGACAGGATTCTCTTCACGTCCCCCAGTCTGCTCAGCAAATGCTGCTGCTATTCAGCACTTAATTAAACGCTAATGGCAGCTGGGGATGAGGTCACCCGAGACAGCCTTTCTCACACATTTTTCATGCAAATCTGCTAAACTCAAAACAAATTTGAATAAAACGCCCTTTGTGTTCCCACTGTATGGACTGTCTTGTGTTTTCCCAAGGCCATTATTCCTTTTTCAACAGACTAAAAACTTTAGTTTGCAACCACAGAACGGCCCTTAATTGTTACAACCCAACCTCTTCCCCTAAAGGGAGGAAAATATTGGCTAATCCTGAAACATTTCAATTCAGCTATTTCCCAACACAGCCGGGTTCATTTTCTGTAAAGGGATGTCTGTTTAGCATCACTGATCTCATATTGAGATAATAAATAGGTTCCAATGCAGAAGGTGCAATGCAGAACATTCTAGCATCACGTGTTGCCTGATTGTGTTCCTAGTGGGCTCTCCTTAAAGCTCAAGCAATGCAGTTCTGCTTGTGTTATTGTGTGTCCAAGGGCTTTCAAGGGTTATATTTTATCAAGGAGCCCCGAGTTAGAAGATGCACATAAAAACTCCTTACACTATTATTGCAGATCAGTGTCACGTTGATATACAAATTTTGATTTAATGCACATGGGATCACTGATCTGTCATTTGAATATTTTCCATTCATTTTGTTATTAAAAGAAAGGAAGAAAATTTCTAGTTTATCCTAGGTGGGTATATAAGCTGCTAAAGCTTAGAGAGGTATGGTGTGGCTCTCATGTACACATGATATATTGCCTTATCATGCACTGAAAGATAAGGAATCCTGCTCCAGAAAAGCAGGAAAGATAAGCTTAGATTCCGTGCCTACCAAAATTTGTTTTTTGTTTTTTTTATTGAAGAAAATATATATAAATATATTTTCTGTACCATCTGTGTCTTTATGTTTTAAAAGGCAACAGCACTGAATTCAATGTACACGTTTGTTTGTTTGTGTGTCTCTCTATACATTTTCATCATTAAATAGAGGTAAGATTTTGTTTGTAAAGGTCCCCATAGAAGCAAAGATTTTTCTTTGCCGAACGGCTGATTTAAGCGAAATCCGACCAATCCGTCAAATTATCGTGAAGTTAGTGGGATTCGAACGATCGTACATCTTACGATTTTTGGTCCGACATCTGTCAGAAATTTGATCGGCCAGGTTTAAAAATCTTTATCGGTCCCAGTGCAATCAATGTTTGCAGGGCCAAGCAGGCAGCTATCCTTCAGTTTCGCTGGCAATATCGCCTGAAATGGTCTTTTTAGTTGATACGTATCTCAAAACGTACCGTTTTGAGATAATCGTGGTGTCACGATAAAGAAAAGATCTTTTAAAGATCTTTACATCTATGGCCAGCTTAAGATATTAAGCAGCAGGAGGAAGAAGATTGCTTTCACCTTCCTCTCTGGGAAGATATCTTCTATTAAAAAAGAACTTCACAAAAGCCTTACTCTTTTCTGTGAATTCAGGATATCATATAAAGTGATGTGAAATGTAACTGCAACAAAAAGCAGCATTTCAGAGCAATGCATAATTTTGAAGTTGGTTTAAAGTTTTCAGGTATTACTCCATTTTTCTAGCATTAATGTCATAGAATTAAAAAAAAAAAAAAATACATCAAATTACATTGGTGGAAACATTGTTAATTCAGCTTTAGGACCATTAAAAAACCTTTTATCCTTAGGTGATGGAAAGAAACTGAAGCTGGATTAAAAGGGTAACTCTGCCAAAACAAATGTTTTTTGCATAGTGAAAGAATATGCAGTTTCCAATATATACAGTATTAATTAAAAATGTTAAATGGTGTTAAATGGCATACGCAATGCCAGCAGCATATAGCCCAGGCAGCAGCAAGTATTCCAGGGAAAGGAAACAAGATGATGTTGTACAGAATTAGGGTGTAGGGTGGTTAGTTATTACAGTCACAAGGCGGGAGGGTTTCCTACTTTTCCCAAGGTGTTTTGAGGTCCAGCACTTTGCTTGTGGGGTAGGAGTTGGGGCCGGGAATTACAGATTAAAGGGTGTTGCACAAAAAATGAAATAATTGAGGGTATTGATGAGGCCACATGTAAGAGGATGTACAAATAAACAGTTCATAGATCCCAGCTGTACTTAAACTTATTATCAAGGGATAGAATGTTGAGAGGCATAGACTGCCAACATTCCCAGGTCCCAGGCTGGTGGCCTTACATAAGCAAGGGAATTTGTCAGGTTTCAAACTCTAGACTCTGTGCTGAGTTACCTGTACACTTACCTGGTGTGCCACTGGAGGTCCTTAGTACTGTTTTGTTAATTTTCCCTGTTGTTCCTGTTACACTCCTGTCTTCTGTTTCATCTCTCCGCCCATGTCGTTATCCCCATGTGTATTTCATTACCCAATCCTGACCATTTATAAGCCTGCCCTTGACCTTTGCTTAATGCTTGGTCATAAGATGTTGCTGTGATCTTGCCTCTGGTCCTGTGTTTTCTGATCCTGTTCAAGTTCCAAGTTCTCGTAATCCCCTCTTGTTCCTGATTCCGAGTACTGTTCCAGTTCCTGCCTTGTTCCTGAACCCTTGTGTCCCTTCTAGCCCTGCTTTTGGATTCCCCGTTTCTGACTCCTGGCCTGTCCTCGACTCAGTTTATTTGCCACATCCTCGACTCTTTGGCCTGATTCTGGATTGTGTCTCTACCTGTCACCTCTACAGTTACCATTACCAGCCTGTATATTCATTATAAGCACCATTATTTGTATAATCACTTCCTTGAGTTTATTAAAGTATTTTTTCACCATTATCATGGATTCTGACCTCAGTACTGCTGTGTATAGTTACACCCTGGATTACCCAGTCTTTAGGCTCCCAACTTCCTGGTACTCCACGACGTCTCCCCAGGGAAGACTTGACAGGATCCTTAAGTCATAACTATTGCCATCCTGTAGCGTACAATTAAACTATAGTAAAAGTACTACAGATTTGGTCAAATTTACTACAAAAACATATATACAGGTCATGGAACTCCTAGCTGACTTATAATATCCTCATATTTTGCAACAGGGTGTACTTTATTTATTATAATGCACAAGTTTCAGTGAGTCATGTGACAGAAATTACATCACTAAGCTCTGATTATAACCAATGAAATCATTAGCAACGTTTATAAGGATATAATTTACAGGATATTCATGGCTCTCGTGTATTATATAGTGAATAAAGTACCCCCTCTTGTAAATTATAAGGATATTATAAGTTACTGAGGAGTTTCATGACATATAAAAACACGAGGCCGAAGGTCATGGAACTCTGAGGTAACTTCTAATATCCTCATATTTTGCAAATGGGGTACCTTATTTATTATAATACACAGATTTCAGTGAGTCATGTGACAGAAATGACATCAGAACTCACTGTTTATAAGGATATTATTTACAAGATATTCATAGCTTTTCTGAATTGTATACACGTTCGCATTCAAAGAATGGATTACTAGTAAAACATGAGGTCAATGACCTTATTCTGTGTACACTTTTAGATGTTATTAGTTCAAGCAGACGTAGCTAGTGATGAACACCTGAGCAGCGCTTGGTTTGCCCTTCTGATATTTTATTACGGTGGGGGTTATTTACAAAGGTGGTGTAAATTAAATCTGAAATGAAAATGATTAATGGATTTAAACTATTGTAAAAAGAACATAACATTCACAAAAGCCTTATTCCAGTTTTGTGAATAAGGCAATATATTCACCACATTGTGTAAAATGTTTTACACAAAAAAATTGTATAAAAAGTGATATAAAATAATAGTTTTTTTTATCAATCTGAATTATTTCTATAATTTTTGATTTAACACCCTCCTTCACCAGAATTGTACTCTAAGCTTCACATTTACAGCCTGGCCGGTAAAAATGATGGTTGATCCCAATGTTATCAATAGGGAAAAAAGATAGATATATAGGAAGGCCGGTATTTCTTTTCAGAAAAGGTGGCAACCCTATTCACATTCAATACATAGATTGATAAATATGCCTATTGTACATAGTGTAGCACAGAGGTGGTGATGTGTGATGTATCCTTAGTCCACATTTTTATAGTTTGATAAATATGCCACCAAGGGGGAAATTTACTAAAGGCCGAAGTGGCGAAAATTTGCCAGCGTGACGTAATTTCGGCACTTCACTGAGCATAATTTCGCTCGCGTAATTTCGTCAGCGTTCGTTACTCTGCGTGCAACTTCGGATCTTCGTGAATTAGCGTTGTCCAGGCGAATTTACGCCTGGTGAAGTGTTGCGATGTCCGCAAAGCCAGCGCTGGCGGATTTTCACGGTTTGTGAATTTGCCCCTTAGGGTTTAAAGTATAGTTTCATCAGACAGTTTTATACATTTGGAAAATTAAAAAAAAGCAAGAGCAACTGAGGACAAAATGGTGTGTGTTTTTTGTGGTTATTAACTTCACTTTACTTGTGTTACTAATATCAAATCTGTAACAACAGGATTAAGTTGGCAGAAACACTGTTACTCCATTTTTTATGATAATCCGAAACAGCAGTTCAAATGTTTGTGAATTTGGTTAGGTGTTTTTTGCATTTTTCTCCACTTTAATTTAAATTTTTTCTTACCCATTCAAGCTATCCTGCAAGATATAATGTTTTAGTTAGGAAATAAGGTTTACTTGAAGCCGAAGTGTTTTTATATTGCAGAGTATTTTTCCTTTGTTTAAGTGTCTGCAGTCCTTTTTTCTCTAAACCATCTCTAAAACATGCCCCACCCAACTAACCATGCCCTAACCATGATTTCAGTGGCAGTGTTTCTTATATTTGTGTTTTTCATAAATAAGCAAACATTCGAGTTGTGACAAACTCAACCTTTAATAATAACCCCCTAATGTCAATTACATGAGGATTTGTATAAGTCACTTGGATCCTCAAATAAAATGCAGGATTAAATACCAAAGTTCATGTCAGGTAACCTTGTCTACCTAGTCCTGCCTCCTACCATGGACTTTTCACATCTTTTTTTGAGAGCCTCTAGGTAACAGGGTGAGCTTAATAAGAGGTACAGTCTTGGTCACCAGAGTTATCCAATTTTGCACTAGTGATGGGTGAATTTATTCGCCAGGCGCAAATTCGCGGCGAATTTGCGCGATTCGCCGCCAGCGAATAAATTCGCGAAACGCCCGCGAAAATTCGCTAGTTTGTCTGCTAGGAAATTCATGACCACAATCCAAAACTTGGCTACCTGAAGACAGGACAAGGCCATTTTCAGAAAGTTCGCCCCTTTCATCACACACCTGTGGCATTTCAGAATTATGCCCCATCGGTCTGAGCCGTGTGGTTTTAAGATAGAGTTGATGTAACCATTTAAACTAAATTAGATAGTTACATAGTTAAATCGGGTTAAAAAAAGACAAAGTCCATCAAGTTCAACCCCTCCAAATAAAAACCCAGCATCCATACTCACACCCCTCCCTACTTTTAATTAAATTATATATACCCATACCTATACTAACTATAGAGCTTAGTATCACAATAGCCTTTGATATTATGTCTGTCCAAGAAATCATCCAAACCATTCTTAAAGGCATTAACTGAATCAGCCATCACAACATCACCCGGCAGTGCATTCCACAACCTCACTGTCCTGACTGTGAAGAACCACCTACGTTGCTTCAAATGAAAGTTATTTTCTTCTAGTCTAAAGGAGTGGCCTCTGGTACGGTGATCCACTTTATGGGTAAAAAGGTCCCCTGCTATTTGTCTATAATGTCCTCTAATGTACTTGTAAAGTGTAATCATGATCCCTCACAAGTGCCTTGACAGTCTACCCTCATAATTTAAGTCCTCCATCCTTCTAACCAGTTTAGTTGCACGTCTCTACACTCTCTCCAGCTCATTTATATCCCTCTTAAGGACTGGAGTCCAAAACTGCACGGCATACTCCAGGTGAGGCCTTACCAGCAACCTAGAAAGAGGCATGATTATGTTTTCATCCCTTGAGTTAATTATGCAAGACAGAACTTTATTTGCTTTAGTGGCCACAGAATGACACTGCCCAGAACAACTTGTTATCTACAAAGACCCCTAGATCCTTCTCAGTAAAGGAAACTCCCAACACACTGCCATTTAGTGAATAACTTGTATTTATATTATTTTTGCCAAAGTGCATAACCTTTAATTTATCCCATATAGAGAACGGGTAATAGTCTCTCCTCTGTGAGGTCTGGGATCTGGTCTACCATTTTAAATTGTGGGGGCATTGTTTGTAGCAAAATTTTCTAGAGAATTGACATAGGTTCTGCTTAAAAACCTGCCTGAATTGGAAAAACCGGAATGGGAAGACATTGGGCTCTGCAAGTTTCTCTTTAAAGAACTCATAAGTGGAGAAGGCAGGAGTTCACGCACAGATGTAAGTTGGGGGCTATTATTGGGGAATGCTGTGGATACGACTTAAATGCTCAGGGTTGCCTATGACTGCTTTGTACGGGAGGTGTCTAAGCTCTTCTAATAATCCTACTGCCAACGCCTGGGGAGTTGTGTTCAGGTTATAGGGGTCAGGATTACAGTGGCAATTTAAAAAATAGATATTCATGACTTGGATAAAATGTAGAGGTATTTAAAATAAAAATATGATGATTCCTAAATGAATACCCATTTTTTGAAAGGGTGACTTGCACTTTAATAGAGCCATGCTGTAATACAATGTCTATAGCTAGAGCCACTATCAGGGGGTACAGGGGATACCATGGCAGATGAGCCCCAAGAAACATGAAGTGTGCTTCAAAAAAGGGTGGGCCTTGTGGGGAGTGGGTGCGGCTTGGATAGATAATAGGTGGGGGTGTTATTTTATTATAAGGCTCAATGGAAGACAGTGTTCTCTGTAAGAAAGAAAGTTATTCTGCTCATGGCATACTTTGAGCAGTGTGATATTATTTACATAAATAGATTAAACAACAGATAGACTGTGTATCATTTATTTTCATCTGACTCTTTGTAGTATAGATTTATATATGTAATACTGGGTAATACTATGGCGAATGATACAATTCTACTGCATTTTATAGGAACAAGGCCACTCTTTTGATGATATAATAGCACAGTTTATTTCTGAAAAATTGAAGGACATATATACATTTGATAATGGGCAATTCACAAACCAATTGATGATACATAACCTCTTTTCCAAAGAATCTGAATTCAATATTCAGAATTCAGTATTGTAACAGAGATAAGAAGAGAATACATGGGAAATGGAAAGGCATAATAACTGTACTACTTGTGTGTTCCTACATTCTCCCATAAAAATATATACAGAAGCTTTCAAGAACACATGAATGAACCCATTTGGGACATACGTTTTGGAGAAGTATGATATGAGTGAATATTTTAAAATCTGGTACATTTCAGTAATTCAACATGGATGAAATTTGGCTTACTAGACTTATGTATCATGTCTAAAACAAATTATTTCATAAGATGGAGGTGCTATGTCACATGATACTAATGTTGAACCCACTCTTTGCTGTTTAGAACATTGAAAACATTTCATGTTCACAAAATGACAAATTATTTTGAGTAACTTCTTGTATTCTCATTAAACGTCAGGGATAATCCCATATTGAAACACTGCCAGTTGAAGTTCTTGTGTGTGTCGCTCTGGGTTGTATTAGGCACTGAGCTCACACACAAACCAGGGACACGTATACTTGCTAGGTTACATCTTTTAATACAGTCTTCCTGTTACAGGTAAACCTGCATTTATTTCCTGTCAGGTGATCAGCGAAGGAACACCACAAAATGGTGGCCAAAGGTAAAGAAAATTAAAAGGGTATTATTTACTAATATGTATAATACAATTTTATTAGTTTCTTTTTTAATGGCCACTAATAAGGATATATAATCTTTTGATTAAGTTTTCTCTCAAAAATGTTATTTCTACTTTAGATCTGTATGAGGTATTTGGAGCACATGTCCTCAGGAGTTGCCTCACAGGGAGAATCCTCCAGTCAAGAATTGCTTGTTGACTTGCTGCTTCAACCTGTGGATGGTGTATGCGGCATGTGACCTCTTGTAGTGATTTTCAGGTAAATTCAGAATTGCTTGTCAGCCTTTATGTTTGTGACACACAAACTTAGACTGTATTTCAAAGGAGATATCTCTGTAAATCCTGTTTAAAAATAATGGAATATTTCCTACAGAATACTGCAACGATACAACCTTAGCAATTAGCATATTTCTTATGCTGGTGTCTGAAGAGGATTTTTACCACAGGAACTATGGCAATAAAAAACACACTATACTTCATTGTATTAATATGAACAGCCAGTGAAGTAGAATATCATGGAACCTTTTATTTTTGTTTTGTTTTGTTTTTTTGACAAATGAATTGTTCACCCTTCTAAAACATGGTTGGTCATGTCTTTTGTGATTAACTGGTTTTGAAGCTACTTTAAAGATGTGCAACGGAAAGAGGTGCCTGGCAGATAAACTTCTTTGTGAATCCACTTTTTGTTAGATCTTCTTAGGTGGAGAGGATGAAGTGGATATGCTGAAATATTGTCATTTATAATGCATGGCCAGCGCAGTACTCTCTGCTGAAACAGTCCCACAGATTTGCTTGTCTGTTGTAGTGAAGCTGTAATTTCAGCTTGTCATCGTGGGGACCTGGAAGAGTAGATTAAAGAGGACACATTATTGCAGAGAAATTCCCAGAGTCATACAAAATTAGCCAGAATAACTTACTACTGGTATCTATTCACAAAAAGGCAGGCAATAAGCCTCTGGATTCTTATTATCTAGGAGAAATTTCAGAGCTACCACTTGCTTGCCATGGATATGTATTATTCCTCCACAAATCCTTTCCCTGTGAGAATTTGATCATGATCTCAAAGGTCCCAACATGTCTTGCGGGCAGAGTATGTGCCTGAGAGGACCCGGGGACACAAGGATTAGCCTGCATGTCAGACTGCCTATACAAAACCACTTTGTGATGTTTTAATCTTCCTGTTAACTTTCCCTGGATTTAAGCATAAACTCAGGACCCCTATGGGCATTATTTACCAGATTTCCGCAGGCCTCTCCCTGAGAGCTGGAAGCAATCAGTTTCTTCAACACGTTGCCTTTTATCAATTACACAGCATGCTAAGGTAAATGTCAGCTGTCTGTGGGTAAGGGAGTTATAGTTCACCGGCATCTCTTAGGGCTTCCAGTTGTTCATCTCTATCATACAGTTTTAGTTATTACAAGTCTTGTAGGAATATTTCATTTTCATACCATTAGTCCAATTAACAGAGTTTAGTGACTTTAGAAATATAAATAGCCTATCTACCAGACATGAGAGATGCCTACTTTTTTAGTACACGCTAACACAAAATACAGTGTAAATTCTAGTTCCTTTTTCTCATTGGCCATATTAGCATGTATACATTTATACAGTCAGGAGAAGAAAAAGGTGGCTAAACAAAAGCAAAATTACACCTATTTGTGAAAAAAATGTTTGGCTAATAGGATGTTTTAAAAATAATTAACCAAAAATGTATATTTATTACACTGAGTCAATACAAAGGAGTACAGTGCCCCCAAGTCATATAGATGAGCAAACACTTTTATTTTGTATATTATCTTAACTTATTTTGTCACGTTCTAAAGCCAGACAGACTATCCAAATGTCCCTAACCTTTGTGACTATAAGATAAATAAATGTGCAAAATTACAAATCCAATGGACTATCATCTTGCAGTGGCCCCTTGTTAGCTGTACACTTGTTTTTGTGTATTCCAGCAAGATACATTCCTTATACATCAGTGGCATAAGAACCTGCTGTGAGATTTTCTGGGTGGCTAGTAATAATTTTTTGAAGAGACAAAATAGGTGCTCACTGGTGCTAAAAAAAAATCTAATGAAAATCAGACACTAAGGGGCCGATTCACTAACTTCGAGTGAAGGATTCGAAGGTAAAAAACTTTGAATTTCGAAGTTTTTTTTGGGCTACTTCAACCATCGAATGGGCTACTTCGACCTTCGACTACGACTTCGAATCGAAGGATTCAAACTAAAAATCGTTCGACTATTCGATAGTCGAAGTACTGTCTCTTTAAAAAAAACTTCGGCCCCCTAGTTCGCCATCTAAAAGCTACCGAACTCAATGTTAGCCTATGGGGAAGGTCCCCATAGGCTTGGCTAACTTTTTTTGATCGAAGGATATTCCTTCGATCGTTCGATTAAAATCCTTCGAATCGTTCGATCCGAAGGATTTTATCGTTCGATCGAAGGAATTATCGTTCGATCGTTCGATCGAACTATCTGCACTAAATCCGAAGTCGAAGGATTTTAATTCCTAGTCGAATATCGAGGGTTAATTAACCCTCGATATTCTACCCTTAGTGAATCGGCCCCTAATTTGGGAAGACTTTTTATTGTTTCTATAAGGGGAGCCAAATAGAATTGGGACAGCAGTGAGATTATTTGACACTCCCAAGCCTATAGCCGGGGGGGGGGGCACTCCCACTTTCACAGGGTGCAATATGCACAGCCGGCTGTCTAAGGAAGACATATTATTTCTGTGACATATGGCAGAGGTGTTTCAGGAGTAATTGGCATTGAGCTCATTTTTTCACTTTTTTTTGTGCATGTAATATCATATACTAAAAAAACACCATACTGGCCAGTTATTGTTTTTGAAAACACTTGATGTTTCTTGCTGGTTTGTAGATCATTATAACTGGGGTACTCTCTAGGGTCAGGATTACAGCAGAGGCCCAGAGCAATGCAGATAGCTTGCCCCACTCCCACCCCTGGAGGAAAAAGAATCAGCATTGATTACCCGGCCTGTAGCTGCAGGGCCGCAGGCTGGTCATGCCTGAATATGATATGCTAATACCAAGGGGCACATTTACTTAGCTCGAGTGAAGGAATAGAATAAAAAATACTTCGAATTTCGAAGTATTTTTTTGGCTACTTCGACCTTCGTCTACCAACCGATTCAAACTAAAAATCGTTCGACTATTCGACCATTCGATAGTCGAAGTACTGTCTCTTTAAAAAAAACTTCGACCACCTACTTCGCCACCTAAAACCTACCGAGCATCAATGTTAGCCTATGGGGAAGGGCCCCATAGGCTTTCCTAGGTTTTTTGATTGAAGGAAAATCGTTCGATCGATGTATTAAAATCCGTCGAATCGTTCGATTTGAAGGATTTAATCGTTTGATCAAAGATTTTTCCTTCGATCGTACGAACGAAGGAAATGCGGTAAATCCTTTGACTTCGATATTCGAAGTCGAAGGATTTTACTTTGACGGACGAATATTCGAATATTCGACCCTAAGTAAATGTGCCCCCTAAACTCCCATGACATTCCCCAAATTTGTGAAACTATATATGCTAGTAGTATATAAGAATAACATATAAATAACCAGAAATTAAATAAGGTGTATATTTCTTTAGGAAAATGGAATTATAGGGTGACTGTAGCAATTCAAATTAACCCCCTAATGGTTTTAAAATAAAAGTAAATCTGGAAGTAAAGTTCTGTTTTCCCATGAAAGGCCTTAAGAAGCTAAGGCAAAATGCCTGCCAATTTGCACCATGAGTTACAATAGAATAATCCCTTGCTCTAACCACATTGCTGCCGGCATTCAGCAGCATGGCATTTATAGGGGGTAGGTGGCGAGTAGCATGTTGGGTCAAACAAAAGGCCAGGGAATGCTAAAAGCCACAAAGTATTGGAAAGCCTGTATTTCATCTACTTCACGGCAGATGTTGGCACATGGATGCTTTGTGCCCTGGTCTTTAAGTATTACCTTTACATATGTTTTTACTGTTGGCACAATAGAGTTGCAATCACACAATGTATATACATTATACTGTAATTGTAATATGTTAATTCATTGAGTCTGGTTGTTATGGAAAAGGAGAGCATTTTACTGGCAAATCCATCCATTTAACATTCTATAGAAAATATTGTGGATATAATTTACATTTTTTTAAACACTAGCAGATTTTCCCTTTCCACCTAATAAAGATCTCTTTCTTTGCCCATTTCTTATTCATGCACTTAGGGAGGTGTTACCAACCCACCCCCTCGGTACACCCCATTGCCCATTTCATAGAATCATGGGGAGAAACTTTCAGGACAATTTAATCTCTCCAGGGTGTTACTTAGCTAAACCCTTTTTACTGTCAGGTTTTCACCCCTCCTCTTTCTCCCTTATTTTGCTTCAAGTCTAGATTAAATTTTGCAACCCCTGATATCTTTCTTTCTGTTGCAGACCCATGCTGCTTATGTAAATTAAGTCCTTTCATACTCCCCCCCCCCCCCACCTCAGACTTAAATGTGTCCAAAAGCAGTTCTCCCCTGCTAACTCCTTAGCACAATTACACCTCTATTCTGTTACTGGGGCCTAACAAGGGGGGAAATCATTTTAAACTAATAACACGTGCTGCTTGGCTTGGGTAATTACTAAGTCAGTTTATAAGAAAATATGAAAAGGCCGACAGGACATTTGATGACTTTGTTTAACCTTACATTACTTTACCAGTCAAGAAATTTACTGTACGGTTGTTTTTTTCTTTATAAATAGCAAATATAGCTTGTTATGTATCTGGCTAATAATAATTACAAAATTATTATTTTTAAAACCACCCCTTTGCATATCAGCAAAAGCAAAGACAAAAGTAACCACTCTCTTCTTTGGTGTTTGCAGAATCAGAACCCTTATCTACCTATTAAATACTAGGAGTCATGTTGAAATGTTTTCCAGCATCCTCCACCATGAGAGGATTATCAAAATGCACCTTGCTCTATGAGCCTAATTCATGAAAAACTATGGTTTGGCAATCACAGTTCTACAGGCACACTTAGTGGCAACATACACATAAGACTATATTTATCAAAACACACACCTGTTATTCTTGGTTCATGTCTGAATATTATGCCACCCTGTAGCGACATATTTATCTCAAGAGCCATGGAAACAATGTATCCCTCTGCAAGTATGTAGAATTGTTGGGTTGTAAAGTGAAGACGGTTAAATGTCCATGTGAGTTTGTGCGGAAGATTGAGGGTGCAGACAGGTCATGGGCTTGGCACTGAATGGCTCCTTGCAGACATTGTCCTTCTAACCCCACCCCCTTGTTTCACGGTACAGTTTATGCACGGTCTGGTGTAAGTCCAAACACAGAAAACAGAAGGAGGAAAGCTTTTTTTTTTCTTTCTCTCTCATCCATAGACACATAGGAATGTGTCAAAAGATGGAGAGCGGAAAGAGGGGGGGGAAAAGGACCAAGAGAAGAGTGGGAACATCAAGGCCCTTGACTAATGAATATCAAGATTGCCCTTGAACCTCAGTAGGCTTTGCCATTCCCAGGACCCAGACAAGGGCTGAGGCATGTCTGAGCCCAGCTGCAGGGGGACTAGCCCATGGTTCATCTCAGACACTTTGACAGGCCAGTCCTATTCTGTGCATATTTCAGGTCTGCCTAGCTGCTCCCCTGGCAACCAGGCAGGAAAGACAACCCAAGCCAAAAAACCCTGCTGCAAAGAGAAGCATTCCAGAGAAATGAAACTGACTATGAGACATGAGCTGCCCTTTCTATAAGACTCAAATACAAAAGAATGACAAATGTCACAAAATTCACTGTAATTTTACTTGATTTTATGTTGTTGTGTTCTAACAGAAAATTGTCAGTGTTTAAATTAACATTTACCACAGCTTTCAGCATCTGTCGAACAACTAAAGACTGCAGGGGGTGCTGGCAGTTATACATCAACCACTAAAGATCGATAACGGGGGGCTGCAAGTTCTACACCCTGATCTCTTTTTACTATAATTGGACCCAAGCCTTCCTAAACTGCATGTCTCCCCCAATTTATAAATGCTTACCCTTGTTTTAAATCCATTGCTTGAGGACCAGTGTCAGGCATTGCCTCTATAGTAATTAAATCTTACATAATTGCCTCTGGAAGAGGAAGAGATGACAATACCCTAATGATAATGTATCTGACCTAAATGTAAGACCCTGTTGCAAGTTTTCACAATAGATGAATATATGAATTCTATATATTCTAATATTTCAAAAACATTTATAAATAATGGATGATAGTTATCTTTGATTATCTATTTGGGAAAGGTCTTATACCAAGTAAACCTGTACACAAAGAAAAGTGGAATTTGAATAAAGTTGGGTTGCTGAAAACAAATATCTGGGGATTAAATGCATCCCAAATATCTTCTCAGAAAGGGAGATCTGTCACCTGTACCCATTGTTGTCCATATCAACAGCACTGGTTTTATAACATCCTTCTAAACTGTGTCAGTCACACAGACATACATAATTATTGGAAGAGATCAATAAATACTACTTAGGATACCTTTGCTCTAATCTAGAACAACAAAAGCACTGTATGTGGTCACTGAGAGCCACTGGTCAACCTACCTGTGCTTAGCTCTTTGATATGCTGGCATCCATGTATTTCTTTTCTATAACAAACACTACTTTCCCTAGAATTATCAAAGTCAAAATCACAAAAAAATCCATATATTTTAAGAAAAAGTAAGTTTTTATCAGCACTAAAAATATGATTGCTAGCTAAAAGCTTTATGGAGAATATCCAAGCACTGACAACTGTGTATTTCTTTTCTAGAACAAACGCTACTTTCCCTAGAATTATCGAAGTCTAAATCAGAAAAAATCTTTATGCTTTATGGAGAATATCCAAGCACGCTGTCTATCTATAATTTGCATGCATTACTTACAAACACCTCCACCAGGTAGGTTATATTAGC
Organism: Xenopus laevis; assembly: GCF_017654675.1. Lineage (NCBI taxonomy): Eukaryota > Metazoa > Chordata > Amphibia > Anura > Pipidae > Xenopus > Xenopus laevis. The sequence goes on along the minus strand of NC_054375.1, from coordinate 115,190,382 downwards.
TAGCTTCTTAAAGAGAGGCAATAAATTAAACACAAGCATTACCATGAATATACTACTGACTTCAAAAGCATTGAAGGAGGTGCATTGAGAACCACAGAAGTACTGCATTCGTGAACTGTCATTGCCATATTAGGGTTAGAGCTGGGTTTTTTTCCTTTTGATAAAGTAATGCATCATTTATAAGAATCTCTCAGTAGGTGCAATATGTTATGCATATTATCAGTGTGCACTAACTCTCCAGGCAAATTAGTTTTTTTCTAACCTATATTATTTAAAAGTAACTACTGCTGTCAGAGGATGCTAGCACTGCATATAAACTGAAAAAGACCAGGGTGAAAGATTATTATTCTCTGCAAAGTGCAATAAATTCCCCATCAGCACCAACAAGGTCCCTCCCTTTATTTGGACATGACACTGCAGCCTTGAAAACTCCTGAAGGCTGTTGATACACTCAGAAGAGTATAGGGAATGGCAGGTTTCTATTCCCAAATTTGCCTGATTCTGTATACAGAGGGAGTAATTGGCTTTATGTTTTTCTTTCTTTGATATTACTTGTTTTTTTTCTACCATAAAAAATCCCCACCAGTGCACAAGACTTTTCCACGTACTGTGCTTTCACATTAACAAGTGATGCAAAGCCATGTATGAGTTCTGATCCCTAGCTTTAAATGCTCCTCTGTCTTGAATTCTGTTCCCCTCACAAAGTCTCCTGCAGCTCTTCCTTGGATTATCGCCCTTATCTGCAGATTAGGAAGGAAAGAACCACATCTTGGATAGGCAAAAAAGGAAGTCTTATCTTCATGCATTTTAACCCTAACTGGAAGACTTGTTCCTTTGAATCTGGGTCATACCATTATCCTATAACCATGACATTCTTTGATAATTTACACCTACAGAGAGAGCAGGATTAAATGAAGAACGTGGTGCTCGCCGCCATGACCTTTTTCATATGAGCTAGATGCATCAGTAAAGTCAATTGTTGTCTGTATATTCATTCAACGCTTATACAAGGAGGGATAGGCAACCTTCTGCACTTCAGCTGTTGAAGAACTAAAACTCTCAACGTAACTGCTGTGGGATATGCATGTACAGGCAGTCCCCAGGTTACGTACGAGTTAGGGTCTGTAGGTTTGTTCTTAAGCTGAATTTGTATGCAAATTGAAACATATACTTTTAACTATTAAATGCAACAAGATAGTGTTTGTCTTATCATAGTATTTATTTTTACCTTTCTCTGCATATGTACCCTTTTGTGCTCTGCAGTAGACAACACATGACAGAGGGGATTGGGGCAGGTGGTTTAATAAAGCTAAATGCTAATAAAGGCCAAGCAAGCCACAGTATGTCACTGCCATAACCTCTCTATGTAAGTATGAGTTGTACGTAAGTCGGGTGTATGTAACTCGAGGACTCTCTGTAGTTCTACATCTGTCCAACAACTAAACTTTCAAGCCTTCCATATTTCCTGGCTATATTTCCTAAAAGGACAGGAATCAGAAAAGCAGTCTAATAAGCATTCTCCAATGAAATCTGGAGCTGAAATGAAAAAAAAACCTGTCAGCGATTTTTAGCAAGGGCAGCCAATCGGCATCCCACCTGCTGTGACTGAATTACACTCCCATGACCTCATGGCCCTGGGTGATTTGAACTATAGTTTAGAAACGGCTGGAGGCAGGAATCGGGACATCCCTACTTGGGACTAAGCATCCCTCCATATCTCCACAGAGATCCCAGATCTCTTAGGAATTTATTTGATATGAAGATTTATGGAAGTAGGCCAAAAAGATTTAAGAGAGCAAAATCTATGAATGATGAGAGTAACTAAAAACCACAAGAAAAAAATGATTTATGAAGAAGCATTATATATACATCTACAGACAAGAGAGTACTGATGTTTCCAGTAGCCTTAAATTTGCTGGAGGGACAGCCAGAATTGTTTCATTTTCCCTGACAAGTTAAATATTAATAGCTACCTAGCAAATAAGGCTTACTGGATGCTGATGTTGAATGTGGAGTGCCATGGCAATTTGCCCAGTGCACTGAAGGGGTTAATCTTCTTATTTCAACAAAGCCAGGGCATAGCCTGATTACGTGACTTTAACTGGGCCAACCAGCCTTTCCAGTGAAAATACATTATCCACATATTCATTAAGGAGCTTTTCTCATATGGAAATTTTATCCCTACAGGCACATCTTTTCCAGATCAACGTGGTAAAGACTTTACAAAGCAATTTGTGTTCCATAAAGGCGAACAGAGCAGGGTGAAGAGATTTTTTTTTTTTCTGAAGATTTTTATTATTGATATTTGAACTACTGTTCCTATTTTAGGATGCTTTTTCCCTGACAAACACAAAAAATACAGATCCTACAAAAAAAATCAATTTTCATAATACATAATGTAATATCTAGGCCCCCCACATGAAATTTCAGTGCCTTACATAATCGTTTATTGCCAAGGAACCTACTTCCAATACAAAATATCAAACCTCTAGCAAGCACATCCTCTGTAATATATTTTGCCCTAATACTGTATTTAAACTGCTTCTATTTACATTTTTCCCACAAGAACAGGACCCTTCCTTGGATCGTAAAGGCAGAAAACCTGTGACACTTTCTAGATCCTCTCCTTTTACAAAGATAGCTGAAATTCTGGCTATAAAATCATATCGCTGTTTTTATAGGGATGATGTAGATTCAATAACACAGCTAACAGGCAGTACACTATCTACAAGCAAAACAACTAACTAAATTATTACAACATAAAAGCAACTTCTTAATCTTTAAGTATAAAGATTTGTGATTTCTTTGTGAAAGCAAAATATCTGTGAGCTGTAGAACCCTCGTGCCCTCACCCTACTAAAACATTGTACTCCTAGAGCCAATGAGAAGCTACTGTGAAAAAAATATATTGGTATTTCATGTACTGCAGTGATAAAAATTTACCCCAAAAAATGAATAGTACAAAATATTCAGAGACACAATATACAATACTAATAATCTTAATATTCATTGCGGATTTATTTTCTCTTGTGATGTTTGTAATCATGCATCTTTGGATAGGTTTGTGCTGTACTGTAATAAGGGCACCTCAGATTGTTTACTGAATGTTTTGCAGTAAGATCTTCATTTCATTTGGAATTGGGGGTCCACACAGCAAACCACAAGTAGACTGTGCTTGGTTCTCCAGCAGATTCCCTCCAAAGCAGTGCAGAAGTAGAGGCCATTGTTAAACCAGTCTTGGAACACAGGAAATTGATTCCGTTCTCTGGTTGAGCTAAAAGATAGCCATGGCAGGACCATTTTCATGATTTAAGTACACTTGAACACTAAAACCTTCCAAAACTCGGTTAGGGTGTCCATTCTATAAATCTGAAAACTCCTCCATATGGAGGTTTACAGTTGGCTCTTCATAAACATGTGCAAAACCTATGCACATATAGTCCTTCTGCAATGCCACCTACAGTGTAAAACCAAGAAGTGGCAAATGAAAGATTGAAGCTAAATATAAACACTAACATAATTGAGCTTATAATATCCATAAAGATGAGCCTTTGCCATACAGTCCCTAATCCAGAGGAATGTAGCCAGCTGCCAGTTTAACCTCAGTAATATGAAATGTGTTTACTACTGACTATGTGACTTGGGATATCCTTTATTTTTATTGTTTATAATTAAAAATCACAAGCATTTTGCTGGCTTCTTTGTAAGATCTGCAGTGCTGATTATTCCCTGTTTATATTTAAAGCTGGCCATAGACGCAAAGATCTGATCGTATGAATCAAGGATTCGTACGATTTTCGGACCATGTATGGAGAGTCCCGACATTTTTTATCCAGCGGAGATCGGTCGTTTGGTCGATCGGGCAGATTATTGACTGCCGATAATATCTCTGCATGTATTGCCGATAGTACGATTTTGAGAGGGAGACTGTCACTAGACATAACTTTCGTACAATTGCTGTCAGGGGCAGAACATTGGCTGATCTGTTCTTTTGTACTTTATTTGATCGGAATGGTTAGTGGCAGGTCTGGAGATGGGGAAGTCCAATCATACTTGATTCGTACGATTGGATCTTTGCGTCTGTGGCCAGCTTAAGTCTTCTAATTTTGTTTTATGTACTAGGCAAAGTTAAGCATTTGTCCCACTTTTGTGGGTTGAATCTCCAACCAAACTGCTCCACTAGTAATTTATGAACGCTGAGCAAATCTGCACTTTGGCAGTAACCCATAGCAACCAATCAGTGATTCATTCGTATTTTTTTAGTAAACTGTAGGTAGAACAACGAGAACAAATATTTGATGGGTGCAATAGGTTCATAAATGAGTCACATTATAATGACTTTACAATATGGGTCTATAGATACCATAAATTTAACATGCTAGTGTAAACTAGTTACAACTAATTTATTTTTAAGTAAATGTTATCTTTTCTTTATATGTTAAGAAAATGCATCCCCATTAGCTAAATCTACTCCATATGCCTTGTATGTATATATCTTTATTTCTATACCTCTTCTTTACACTCACTAAGCTAATGATTTCCAGTTCTGGTTTTAAGAACATTTGGGCTCATTTACTTACAAAGGGCAAATCTGCACCTGGGCACTAACCCATAACAATCAGTGATGAGCTCTGATCAGCCAGCTGAAAGAAGAATCATGAAAGCAACATTTTGATTGGTCGCCATGGGTTACTGTAGTAGTGCAAATTAACCCACCGTCTAACGATTTAGCTTTATACTGAAATTCCATAAATTTGCCAGAGAATTCTTTAAAATAGCATGTGTTTCATTTGTGGATTTCAACGAAAGCTTTTATTTAAAATCTTTGCCCTATTTTAAATGGTTTCTGTAAAATTGCTAGCCAAGCAATTTACTGTAGATTTAAATTACTTGTCAAGAACAGCCAGCTTGCCTTAGTTGTCATTTGATATGCTTTTAAAACACAGCTAGCATAAAAAATTGTTATGTACTAATAACAGGTATGTCACCAACACACAATGGCTGTTGCATCTACCAAATTCTTGATGTGTAAACAAAAGCGCGCCAGCCCTTTCCCTTGTACTACAGGATTATTTTCATTATATTTCATTATCTGAAATACCATTCATTTAAATGTCAGTTCCAGCAGCAAGGCGGTATTTTAAAATATAATGATTTATACTATATATTTAAATCGAATTGCATGGAAATGTTTTTGCATGCAAGCACATCCATACTTGGACATTGGCTTGCCGTTTGCTGCTTTTGCCTGATAAGCTAAAGTAGTATTCCTAAATTGCATCTACAATTCTAAACCTGGGAAAAAACGTATTTTATGCAAAGCAGATGTCCCTTTAATCTACTAGGATCACAGGAGTTGGGCCACATAGTCAGTAAACTTGCGGTAGATATGAGGCAAAGAGAGAAACAATAGTGCAGATATTATTTTACATCCAGGGTTCATGCCGCCTTTTCAGGCCAATCCTTTTGTCAGGTCTCCATTAACTCACAACAAAGCTAGAGTTACCCTATAATAGTTACATGAATATCCAGCACAGAATATATGTCCCACCACCTACTCCTGGCCTGTCCTGGAGCAATAGCAACACTGAAGCAATGCAATAAGGATTGCAGCAGTACTTATTGCCCCTAGACCCAAGCCCAAGAAGCTACTCCCCTGCCCTACTATACTATTGAGGTGGGCTGGGGGAGTGTTAAGGGCAGGTGTACCCAAACTGTCAAGAAAGGTCTTAAATAGGTTGAAAAGGTAAACATCTCAAAAGTGCACACACATATTGTTTGGATGTATCATACCCAATGCTACCCTTCAGGATGGTCTTTCCATATATGATCTTAGTCCTATCTACCTTGGTTTTGTGTTTTGCACCCAATAAACTTGGAGGGCACTTATGTTTGGACTGTCGTCTAGTAGGTTCATATGAAAGCATACACAAGCAGAGAAAATGTGTTTTGGGGAGTTTACAAGTATTTGTTTGTGCTTGTATAGCATTTAAACAGTCTTTTCCTTCAGACGTTAAGAAACAAAAAGAGAACTAAACTTACTCTCACTGGTTCTGCAGCAGACAAATCTGCCATCTAAACTCCATCTTGATACTGACCTAGTATAATCTGCATGCGCCAAAAGCGATATGCTACCATTTGTTATATTTATTGAGATCTCAATGCCAGTGTTTAGGGGCTATGCCATTTCATGAGTTATTACAAAAGTAAAATATGGTGCTGGCATTTAAGGATGTAGAACTGTGCCCGGTAGTTACACCCAGATGAACCATGTTACAATAACAAATATATAGATTGTGAGTAAAAATACACCGTGCTTTATTATAGCTTATAATGAACACAAAGAAGTTAAGAAAAAATCCATTATGACAATATACCTCATTGTAGATATCTGATATTAGAAACAGTCCATCATTGTGTAAATGTAAATAGCCCATGCTTTTGTGATATCTAGTCCATTATAGCTGTAAGAGACAAAAAGGTGGTTATCAACACATGTACAGTATACTAATTGGTTTATATATTAAACTTTCAAAGGCAGTATTATAGAATATCAACCCAATTACAAGTCAAATACATATGACTTCAAAAAAGCATGAGTATGGTATGCCATATAATTTTGTACTTTTGGTTTCAGATCTGATTTTGTTGATTGGATGACACTTAATGCAACACACAGATTGAGTAGCACAATCCTATTATCATTTAGTGCAGAGTCTCACTTTGTTATATGAGTTTAATAAAGTGCATGCAACCTGTTAAACATTAACTCCCCCAACTTCATAGAATACAGCAAAAAAAAATGAAATAAATATGTATTTATAAAGCTGTATATTTATCTTTACAAATTATTTGACGATGCCCATCACAATGGTATAAAGTATCTATTAAAAGCATTGTGATATTTTTAAAAAAGGATTTTACGCCAGTTTACAGTTATTTTACACCATTGCTGACCCTGCATAAACCATTACAACCAATGGAAAAAATTCAGGCAGCAAGTAAATTTCAGCAGATGCTGCTGTTTAAAAAAACTACATAAAAGGTGGTCATGGCAAACTTAGCATTTTACACATTTTTTCAAGCAGCTGCTGCCTTTTACATCAAATTTACACAGAGCTATGTGGTTGCCTTAAATTAATACACAGCTTGATAAATCCATAGGATTTTACACACCAGTGCCTGATGTTCAGACAGCTATGTGTTATGTATTTGATTGTTGCTTTTTACACAGCTTGACAAATGGGACCCTTAGAGCGCCATTACAAGTTACTGCAGTGCAAATACACATACCCAATTTATATTTATAGACGTTTAAAACAATGTCTTGCCTATAAATATGTATATGTGTACTTCTTTAGATGGAAAAGGTTGATCCTTTACTGAATGAGGAAATCATATCTACACATCCGGATCCAGATGCATGGTGTAGTTCAGTGTTGCAGCAACTGATACATTTTGGTAAGGATGCATTAACTACTCTGTCCATACAGACTGCTGCCTCAGTCTATTGGGTTAATCAAGTCTTCTGTGCCATTGGTTCAAAATGTCTGCTTCATGCTAGTAAGCCAAGAGTGGTGTGTCATGCCAGTGTGGCCAGGCTACCGGCACAAATTGCTGGAAATACACAGACAGTATGAACACAATGAAGACATGGCAGCAGAGAGATAGAGAGAGAATATGTTCTCTCCTTCTCAGCCCCTGTTGGTATATATGCTTCAACTCCCTCCATCCAGACACCCCCCACGCTCATTCCCATCGCTCACTAGAATAAATTAAAGCCAGGCATCTGTACAATAGCAGCAGGCATAAATTAAGAAGTGCTCTGCCAATCTCCCCACAATTTGATGGTTACAGTAGCTCTTCAAATACAGTAACAGCTTTGAGTCCTTTCATCTTCCTGTTCGGTTCTTATTTTTCTTGTGCCCACCTCCTTTTATTTCCTCCCCCTTTGTGTTTTCTGTCCTCTGTTTTATCTTCCACTGCACACAACACTACCATGGATCTTCTTCATTTCAGTTTAAAACCCTTACTGAAGAACAAATTTGCCCTCTTCTATGTGGTGGCGCAGCTCCCACACGGATTTCTGTAGGGCTATAATAAATTTAAGGTCATTGATCTATCACCATTATGTCAAAATTATAGGAGTCCCATTAATAAAATTAAGTAACAGGGGCACAAAAGTGCATGAAATGTAAATTTTCCCACTGTCATTATGATGCAAGTCTATAACAATAATCCCTTCTATCTGCCCTTACGATCTACTGGTAGATCGTAAGTTGTTTGTACTACTGTGGCTCATAAACAATTATCTGCTGGTATGATCATTTACTTTGAAAGTGCTGTGTGTTGTCCATTGCAATGTATAATGATGGAAAAATAAACCTGTCACAAATGGAGAAACAAGTCCTGCTTGTGAATATTACATACTGTAGGTTACTACAACTAGGATATCAGTTGCCTAACATACCATGGATAATTAAAACAACAGCAACAAATGTGTCTCAAACGAAGGAATGCCTCACACAATGATCTGATAGCAGAATGAGACACCCTAGCTCATTAAGTCAAATAAGTAATGACAATGAATTGGGAGGATATTTCCTAAGTACCTTAGGAAGATAGGTAAGAAATAGTATGTTACCCATAAATATAAATCATGGCATCTATCAGATTTAGTGATAATGACTGCCTCAATGGGCCAATAGGGCTATACTTCTTTGTATACACAACTACTTCAATGGTGTTTTAAAAATGGCCCTCTTTAGGGATAATTTTTAGGACTCGTTTGCAACTGCTAAACTATATACAACCAATTAGGACTATTTTGATTGTGGAATCAGCTCAGAGTAACCCCAAAGGTGATAAAAAACACTTTAAACCACTGGCAGCTGTTTTCCTTTCCAGTCAATGAAAAGTACATTCCCTACAGTACACAGGGACAAGTGGCCATCAAGAATCACTAAAGAGCTAAAATGTCCCCGTTCTTTCACAAATCTCTGGAGTGCCACATGCTGCTTGCTATCTATAAGATGTTGTCAAAACAGACTGCCAGTGGTTCTGCGTATTTCCCTTGGGAAGATTTAACAATTAAAACAACGCTTTATACTATCATATAAAATACATTTTGTTTGTTGTATTTTGGACTCACAGTGCTATTTTGGACTCACAATATCATTCATAAAGGATCAACTCTGTTGTAATCTCCGTTGTGTTATTCCCTGCTACTACTTAGTTAAAAATGGTTGACCACAATTAGGGGCACATTTACTAAAACTCAAATTGATGATTGTTTTATGAAAACAAATCCGACCAAACTCCCTTACACGATATTAACGTATCAATAATTTTTCTCGAAAAAAGTCAGAGCGACAAAGTGTCAAAATAACAAAATCAAGTGTCAATTCGAATTCTATGATTCTTGCTCTGAATACTCAAGTGTTTCGATTTTCACTGCAAAAGCTCAACTTTTTTTAATCATCAGCCAAATTTTTCAGATTTTTTAGAGAGTATATATACTGTAGAGTAATAGTAGAGTCTATAGTGAAAATGCTAATAATATTAAGATGCAAAGAGCTAAGCTATTCTTCTACAATAGATGTAATACAAAGGGACTGTGTTTTTAAAAATGTAAACAACTAGTAGATAAGCAACTACCAGTAGACTACAAGCAATGGACATTATCTAGTATTTGAAATATCTCTGAGCATGTTAATGAATCGGGTCATTCAAGATTTGGAAAGAATACAAGATTTTTTTACTCTAAAAGATAAAATGCAATAAAATGTATTTTCTTAATTACAAGTGTGAAGACCCGTTTGTCTGCAAGCAGTTAGATAAGATATTCATTTTATTTTAAATGATTAAATTGCAAGATATTCATATTAGCCAAACTTAACATACTGCAATATTTAGTAGGAGCAGGTGATTTGTTCTATGACTATCTATAGATTTTTTTATAGATAAGAAGGGACGCTAATATATATGAAACTGATTAGGAATAAGTAGTGACAGACAGAAATGACAGGTAGCATAATAAAAGAAAGAGAATTGAAGAAGAGTGTGATATCCATTAAGGTATCATTTGTAGGGATTCCCATCCTTTTTTATACAGATTTATTATTTTACTGAATCCTGCCTGCTATAGCCAGACTCCTCGAGATCCCTTCCCCCCATTCCCATCACATGAGCTCTCAACGTTTGCAGGGACAAAATATTCATTGCCATTCTATCAGACATGCATGCAAGAAACTAATTAACATGGGCAGACATGCAACCAACGATAAAGCTAGCTCCACATTCACACATACACACACAAACAAGCCTGCCTTGTCTACGGGGACACTGAAAGAGGCTTTGTCGCTAATTTAGGCATCTGTCTGGTCTGGTTCTCCCGACTGGGCAAATTTTTTCCCACCCCTTCTGACAATGCTGGGAACATGCCCAGAGACCCCTCATTCAAAGCCCCCTTAACAATGCTGTCATTGTGCTATCATAGAGAAAAGGGGAAGGAGAGGAGGAAACCTGAATTACAAATGTAAGGCCTGGAACGTGTTTACTAACAGACTCTGCAGCTGCCCCAGAAAACAGCCATCAGGGGGAATATGGGAGGGGGGGGGAGAAGGAACTGGATATAAAAACATTTACTCAAACCTTGTCCTGTGGGCTAATGTCACTGCTTATAAAACCAGCCATTGTTTCCCCCCTCTTTTTATACAGAGATTTTTTTTGTGCCAGCTAGAAAAACAAACGACAAGTGCGCAGACCAGCAGTTCTGTGAGTTTGCACTAATTATGGTGTTACAACGTGTGTTTTTATTGGGAGAATGCTATGTATTATGTGTTTATGGTGGCAATAAATTAGTAAGCTTTGTGGAAACAAAAGGCCAACAGCAAAGAGACAGTAAAACTGATTGTATGCTAACAATAGTGGCTGTATAATTGTTCTGAAATGAACACACTGCCATCCTGTTCTGCAATTAACAGCGGACGACCCAGTTGCTACAACACAAAAGGCCATAGATTTATATGTGCAACTTTATGGACCACATATTTGAAAAGATTGTTATTCCCAAATAAAAATAAAGCATCTTTAACATTTAATCTCATGTAAAACCTTAGCTGGCCTTATATTTATAAAAGCTTAAAATAAAAGCTTATAGTATACAGTATGTCTGAAAAGTTAAATTTCTTGACACAATAATATTTAAGCAAATTGGGTGATTTCCAGCAACCATGTAGCCCAAATCTTTTTACACAGTGGATGAGAATCTCCTTACTAGGAAGTAATAAGTGCAACCAACTGCAGGATGTATTAAGTCACTATTTACAAGATTGCCTGCGTATGTAGTACAATAGCAGGCAAAAAAAAACATAGAGGTAAGCAATGGTAGATAGCACAGATTATTGCAGGCAAGTAAAGGTAGATTGTACAGATTATTGCAGTCATGCAAAGGTAGATAGCACAGATTATTGCAGGTGAGTAAATGTGGATTGCACATATTTTTGCAGGAATGCAAAGGTAGATAGTACAGATTATTGCAGGTGAGTAAAGGTAGATTGCACATATTATTGCAGGCATACAAAGGTAGACAGCTCAGATTATTGCAAGTGAGTAAAGGTAGATTGCACAGATTATTACAGGCATGCAAAGGTAGATAGCACAAATTATTGCAGGTGAGTAAAGGTAGATTGCACAGATGTTTGCAGGCATGCATAGATAGATAGCACATATTATTGCAGGCAAGTAAAGGTAGATTGCACAGATTATTGCAGGTGAGTAAATGTAGATTGCACAGATTATTGAAGGCGACTGAATGTACACAGTAATGATTACTACAGACGAGTAAATGTACACAGCAAACATTACTGCATGCAAACAAAAGATAATACAACTGATTATTTCTGAGAAGGAAAGGTAATTTGCACAGTTTATTGTAGGCAAATTCAGGCAAATACACAAAGTATTTATGGCAAACAAAAGCAAATACATATTTCAGGCAAGCAAAACATACTATAGGATACTGCACATATTCAAGGGTAGATAACAGATATGTATCATACAGTATTTAGAAACTAATATGGATAAGCAAATACACCTAAATGTATTATCATAGGCATATAGAAGCAGATAAAAATATTATTACAAGCCAGTATAGGCAAAGTATTTGTACAGTTTATACCCATGCAGATTATGCTACCTTGGTTAACACAGACACACCCACCCTCTGTGCCAATACAAGTACTACTGACTTCTCTGTCTATTTCATTAATAATTACATTTCAGTCTGAGGTCTGTGTTTAAAAAATAGTATCTCATTGCACCTCCCTATTCCTACTGACCCAATAAGCAAACAACACTTCAACAGGGTAAATTCTATATGCATATTAATGTGCTCTTGTCTTGTCCTTCCTGACAACTCCTTAAATACCAACTTCTGATTATTCATATTAGTAAATGTATTTATATCGCATATTTACTGCCTAATGCTATCACACATTTTCTAAAGCCAAGAAATAAATGTCAAAAGACAATGTAAAGTGACTGGATATTGCATTTGTAGAGGTCATATTGTTGATGTTGCCAAGCAACATGGCTGATGTACCATTGTCCCTAGGCTGTTTATCTGTCTAGAACTTTTTTCATTTATATTCTACATTATTCCCTTGTCATTTAAAAGAAAAATATGTTGGTTTTTTTACTGGAGAATCATAAGATACGTAACAATACAATGGCAGTTTTTATAATATCACAATATGTAAAACATTATATTCTTTATTTTTGTTCTTATACATTACGACTACTCAGACATGCAGTAGAGAAGAGATCTTAATTTCTAATAAATAACTGCCATTCTTATGGAAAAACTGTTTCTTAAGCAGAAATCACCAATTCTAAAAATAAAAAAAGATATTACCTTTAAAACTGAAGTAGAATCTGTAAAATACATTCTCCATGTATGCTGTGTACTATACACATGCACAGTATTTGTTTTCAGGGGGAAATTTATTGTTATTTCGATTACAGGTTATTATTGCCATTGGAAAAAATCACACCCAAAAAAAAAATGTGAATTTAAATTTCAAATTCAAGTTTTCCAAACTCAAATTTTTAAATGCATTAATCGAAAAGATCTCAAAAATTCAAATGACAAAATCTAGTAGCTAAAAGCTGGCAAGCTTCTATAGAAGTCAAATTGAGATATAATTTCAACATTCAAGTTTTTTTTAAAAAAGGTGAATTATTAAAATTTAGTGGAACAATGTGATTTTTGTGCTGATCGAGTTATAGCTCAAGAATTACCATGATCGAGTGTTTCTGATTCATGTTTTTTAATAAATATGTTGGCAGTTAAGTAAAAAAATACACAAGTTTAATTGTGATTTTTAATAAGATTTTTCTTTTGCAACTGAATTTCAAAGAGAAATTGATAAACCGCCTCCACATTGGCTTAAAACTGTGGAAGGGCGCAAAGAAGTAAGAGAGCCAGTTAGTCTTAAATTTAGGCTGAATTTTTTTTTTCTGCCCTCCTTGAAACAGTTTTTATATAATCCTATTTCCTTCTTATAAATTAAAGGGGAGTCTGACCAAATGTTAGTCAATGTCAAGATAATGATGTACTTATGGCAGAACGTTGATCCTCACCACTGAAGTAATAAAAAGCCCCACACCCCATCATGTCAACTGCAAAAACCACAAAACCACTGCACTGGTGGATCCAAATGTGCTATATGGTAATGCAAAATAGATGTTGACCCCTACCTGAAAAATGTGGTAAACCACAAACAGTTTTAATCACAGCAGTGATGATTGCTTAAAACAACTTGGATGAATGATGACCTGGTGTACAGAATGATGAATGCAATGCAACATGTGTAAGCATATACCTTTATTAAGCCTGCAAACCAACCAAAAGGACTCCTATCTTTGGCCATTTTAAGCATAATTGATAGTTGCTGTAATACTGAGAGTAAAACGCATTAAATAGTACCGGCTATCCGGGGCAGGAAGTTAAGAACATTTAACAAAGTGTACCATAATTTTAATTCAAATAACTAAATAAAAGTGCTACATGTGAAAAATACAGTAGGGACAGGCAGCACCTGGTCCCTCAGCTGAATTAGAAAAACTAATGCAAGTATTTGCCGACCAGCAGAGTTGTCTAGGGGATCCTGGGAGTTGAAGATTGACAATGGATTCAGTGCCAGTGAAAATCAACATATTTACTCTATTTTTTTGTGTTGACAACTGCAATGCCATAAAACAATGTGTAATAAGCAAAACTTAAAAGGTTTGAACGTTAGGCTTCTGTGCAGGAAAAATGCATGTGGGTTTAAGCCTCAAATTGTGTCTGTAGCAACATATTTCTAAGAAATCTAAATGTTAATGTAATCTAACAGGAGAGAGTTCCATCATCAATTCCTATCTGATTATATATGCAAATTAGTTTTAAATCTGGTCTGCGGTATGCAGATACAGACATGCTTTAGATTTCCCAAAGAATACATTAGAAGCATCAAATAAATATAACATATATGTAGGGACCTGACATCTCTGTTCTCACTTTTATTAAACAAGACCATTTCGATTAAAACACTGCACATTTTTATATCAATATTGTACACTTCATCTGTCTATGCTATTTTTTTTTTTAAATCATTCCATGAGCATCAATAATTATTCAGTCCTTCCTCGCTTAGTAAATAGTAATAAGAAAATGTCCTGCTGATAAATGTATGGTTTCATCCAATTTAGATTGTCAGGTTACTGAACTTGAATTTATTGATACACTAAAGTCTAAAACATAACTGAAAAGAGCTTGCACATATTGGCACTGTATCAAACTGATGTGTATGAGGTTCACTGAGTACATACGGACACAGTGACAGATTGAGCGATCACAACATGTACTTTATGCCTTTGGCAAAAAAAAGGCAAAAATTAATGTTGTTTAAAGCGCAAGATACCTGAAAGATGTATTTTTCATGCTTGAATTGCATAAATAAAGGCTGCCCAACGACTGAAAGTCTCCCAGCAGTCAGAGGAGATTGTGATGATGTCTCGTGATCCCTTGATCTTCTTTTAACCTGAGGAAAAAGGATAATTCACAGTGAGAAATGAGAATTTTTTTTTCACAGAAAATATAGCTTAGTTTTTTTCTATTGTGCTGTATGCAAGGACATAACTTACAGGTGAACATGGAAACTATGAAATGGGAAATCCATCTATCTTTATTTTTGTACACTGCTTTATGGTATTTTCTTAAGCCTGTGTTATAGAAATCCTATTAAAGCAATGTGTTAATACTTATGATACAATCCAATAATGATGACCAATTACATTTTAAAAATATTTACAGTTTAACAAATATAGAACATGTTTCATGGGGGTGTTAGTACATTGAGTTGGTTCCTTAGATCCGTAAAGCTTGTGCCAATGAATTAAAGGAACAGTAACACCAAAAAATGAAAGGAATACAAATATAATGTAGTTTTGCCCTGCACTGGTAAAACTGCTGTGTTTGCTTCAAAAACACTACTATTGTTTATATAAATAAGCTGCTGTGTAGCAATGGGGACAGCCATTCAAATGAGAAAAGGCTCATGTTACACAGCAGATAAACTCTGTAGAACATAATGGTGTTTTCTGTTATCCATTATTTTATCTGTACCATATACGGTAGCCTTTTTTCAATTTCCGCCATTGCTACACAGCAGCTTTTTTATATGAACTATAGTAGTGTTTGTGAAGCAAACAGATCAGTTTTATCAGTGCAGGGCAACATTCCATGATATTTTCATTACTTTAAAACACTTTCACTTTTTGGTGTTACTGCTCCTTTAAGACTGAAGCTGGAAGGCCAAAGGTTGGCCTGTACAGGAATACAGATTTTTTTTACAGATTCCGGCATTTCCTAATCAAACCCCCCCCCCCCAAATATACTTAAATAAGAGAATGAATTGCAACAGTAAATAGAGCAAGCACCTCCTCTTCAGGATTCAGAGCCCCACAGCTCAAATATAACCCATTTGACCCAAAGGGTAAATAACATATAACAAGCAGTTTATGTAAGACCCAGAAGCTGCCACTGATGTTAGATGATTATTCAGTGAAAACAATGTTTGCTTATTTAGTTAAGAAAAGCATAGAGCAGGCAAACCAAATGCGCTCCTTCTCTATGTTGCAAGTTGGGGCTCCTAGAATATTCTCAACAGTCTGGGAGCTGAACTTCACCACCACTGAGGTTCTGCAAGCTTGAGATTCATGCCATAGCATGGATATATATATAAATATATATAGGGACTGGTATAAAAAATGCAAACTATCAGAGTGACAGATTGACAGATGGTGTATAATTGAACATAGCAGCATGGAATATATCAGGCGTGATTTCTTAAGCATACATTAATAATTATAAAACCTTTGTGTATTTTTCTTCAGTGGGATATAATGCACTTTAACATTTTAATAGGTTCTCATAGTGTATGCCAACGGAAAATAAAAATGAGCAAAAGCTAAAAAATTTACTCTCGTTTAATTTCTTTTGCAAAAAAACAAAAAATACATAAATGATTCCAGGTGTTCCACATGCATTTTATATAGCTATCAGTCTGATATCAACCTATATATATAATGCAGCAATTCTGAAATCTAACTTACTACATTCCCCAAATAAATATGCAGTTATGGATGCACACATATTTATTTTATATATTTATTAATGTATTTATTAAGTCAACTGATTAACACTACAAATATAAGACTAATAAACCTCTCCATTTGGACTATAATTTTTATTTATTAGCAAACTATAGAAATTAATTTCCCTTCAGTTTCATTTGCTATGCTACACGAAAAGCCTAATTTTATCCTCAAATAACTGAAAGAAATTTTTTTTAAAAAAACTGTATTTCTTTCTGACTTCAGTATATCATCCTGTTTTATTTTCTCTGCACAAACACGGCACAATAATGCAAATCTGCCAGCACACAGGCAAGAACAGTAAATTAGAAAATATGTTAATTGAATTAATATCAAGGGCAGATTTTCCGCTTGAAAAGGGTGCTGGCAGACATAAATGGGTCATGCCAGTTTCATTTATTGTCCCGCTTTCTTTGTTAATTAGTACGATAAGATGACGATCGACTAGGTGGGAGGGAAAGAGGGCAGAGATTAAAGAGAAAAATTCAACCTACCTCATGCCCAAGCGGCCATCTTAAAATGTTCTTTTCATTCTATCAAAATGGCTTCCAAGTACAAAGCAGTATCTTGCTTGTGGTGAATGAAGAAACTGATGTCGTTTGGGCCAAAATTTTCATCTCAATTAGGCCTTGTCATATTCGTATATTCTCTTGATTAGCGAGAGTACCACATGGTGACGAGCTTCTCAAACGCACATTCAAATTAACAAGCTGTTGATACTGATGCTTCTCCTGCGTCTTATTTGCAGAGATTCAGTCTGCTGTCTCTACTCACTGTGAGGGAAATAAAATGAAAGCAGTTCTGGGTATGTTCAACCTAAACAGATGCCAAGCAAGTCTAACCCCTTCTCTGCCACCAGTAAAGTGGTTTCTCCAGTAAATACTTTGGATTGGGGCAACAATGTAAACCTGTGAAATAACGTAAATACTATAGAAGAGAATTAAGCTTTTGATATACAAATTTGAAAACAGATTTAAATTAAAATACAGTTGACCCAAGAAAATAATTCATAGTAAAATGCATATAGATAATCCTGAATGGTATGCTCCTCACAAAATATTATGGGTAAATCTTTTTATTTTTTTTTTTTTTTAAAGAGCTTAGAAACTACTATACCAAGGTGAACTTTTACTTTCATCTCACAGATACTTTAATTTTGCCAAATATTTTCATAATAAGCCACTATTTAAATATGCCTAGAAATAGTTCTCTTCTCTTAATGACTTGGAATATGGTAGCAGAAAAGATTCTAAACCTGACAGCAGCACTCTGATTTTCCTTCTTATTTCCCATGGCTTTCTTGTATAATAAATCTAAGGCAGTTTTTCTGTAATATCTCTTTGCCCTCGCTCTGTAACTAAAAGACATTGATACTAAAATAAGAGAAAAAAGGAGGTAAAATAACTAGCTTCCATATAAATGGGAAACTATTTAACCCTTTCAATGATCTGCATTGAATGTGCCAACTACGAGATTCCTTCCGTAGCAACATATTTAGCAGTGCACAAGTGTAACAAAGAAATTCTGATTATAGCTATGCCAGAGAGAGGCCTGATTATGGATACGCCCAGCATGCAATTGGACGCTATTGTTATTAAGATGAGGTTGAACACATGCAGATTGCAAGTATGCATATTCATTCGCCCAGCTTCTAAAGACTTGGCCAATTGCTGCTTCTCATTAAGAAGAGGCTGGCGCTCCTTATAAATCACTCTCACGCTCTGCAAGCAGTGTGGGAAAGAAGGTTCTGTCCATTGTTTGTTGTGTGTGGCAGAGCAGATTGCACCAATTGTGTATCTAAGATTTTGGTTTTCGATCTGTTCGCCTTTATTTCACAAAGATCTGTTCTTTGTTACACTGGACATAAACAGAGTACCCATCCACTATACTCCTTTCGTATTATTCTCCTATCCCATCCGAACACTATTAAAATGTCTATGTTTTGGGATGGTAAAAAGACACTGCACTCCTGTGAAAAGGCATCAGGCTACCTTCAAAATGACATTCAGTTTCTTGGATTTTGCATTTAGAAAATAAATAAGGGTTTCTTTCCCTGTGCAATAAAATAAATGATAAAAAGAAGATTTTTCTGCTGGCTTTTCATATTTTCAAACATTAGCAGACATTTCATGGCTTCTGAGAAATGAATGGGCCCAATCGGATATATTTACCAGTACATAACAGGTGGCACACATTAGCCAAGTGTTATATTCCAAAGGACTAATGTGTTTGGTCTTACCCATAAGAACAGAATCATTCAAACACAGTCAAGGCTTTGATTTTAGTGAGTTATGGCTGTGCCCTTCACTTGCAGAAGAAAATGCTCTAACCATGCAAAGCTAGAACTGTATTCAAAACAGAGATAAATCCCTTCCCTATAAATCCTTGTTTGCAAATCATGAACACTGAGTTAATTCCCTACATAAGCAGCAGCACAGCTGTGACTGAAAGAGGGGAGGCTGCGTTTGTGGATTTGTTTTGGCTCCCTATAACATATTGAATTTAGCAACAAAACAAACCTTGAAAACAGAAAGAGGAATGTCTCTCTGGCTTACTGGAGGCCATTTTGAATTTTCCTCCAATAGTTTCCTGCCGTGATATTTTAACTCATTTTTGCCCTTAAAGGTAAAAGCTGTAAAGGTGTAACGAGAATATGTTTTTTAAAGATGTTCAGGCTTCATATATATATATATATATATATATGATTCTAAATAAGATGGGTTGATCTGATGTGGAGTATACATATCCATTATCATTAAAAAGATTTACTAATAAGATAAGTTACATAAATTACATAAGTAGAAATTAGAAGGTGTAACAAGAGCACCTCTTCAGGATACCAGAGGGTTGCCTACCCTCCAAATGTAACAAAATGCACAAACCAAGAGGATGCTGATGGTCATTAGACCTGAAGCAAACTTTGTACTTTTACTTGCATACCTAATTTTCTTTGCCCCCCTAAGAAAACGTATCTGTCTTTCCCTTCAAATATTTATTTCAAACTTGTTGGGGTCTAAATATCACAGTATGAATTAGGGTGTGTTTTTAATGCAACAGAAAGGAACCATCACCTATGGCTAAGCTGCACACAAAACACTAATATCTGAATTAAGACCATGTATTCATTCAATTCACCAGGGAGATTCTGCCAACATATCTGGGTTTTGTTTTGTTTTTAATAAAGTAAGCTAATTCTTCCACTTTCATTGTATCTCAAGAAATTAGCATCTATTTAGAAACTTTGAAATTTGACCATACATTGAGATGGTCAAATTGCACTTATGCAACCATTCTGATAACAAGACAGGTGTTACCATTTGCAATTATGGGCTGTCTATTGACACTAAACATGCATTAACAGGAGTCTTTGAGAAACCAGGTTTTTAATTTTAGTGATCAAAATTGGTCCATCGTAAAACCAGAGAATTTTTTTCTAATGGGTGAACCCATGATCTCATGAGCCATGATCTTTACTATTTTTTTAGTGTCCCGTATCAAAGATAATAAAACTCACAACGTTTGCACAAGATACAGTAAGCTTATTATTGATTGATATAGCTGATTGGTTGCTATGTATTATTAGACAGTAGACCTGGGGAAACTTTTGTTGCATTACCCCCTTATGATCTTATTCCAAATAAAGGTGCTTTACTTTCATTTTCCAACTTGCAGTAGGGTGTTCAAAACAACTAGATAAGTGATAAACAACTGTGCTTGTGCAATTTAGCACTTATATTTGTAATGCAGCCCCCTATAGGGTAATGTAATAAAAGTTGCATAATATACAGGGGTCTAGGAACCCTTAGGAACCAATTAAATATTTGTTTTCAACAGGTGACTAGTAAATGCTATTTCCTGATTGGTTTGTATGGGCTACGAGATCTGGTGCTTTTAAACATTAGCCTTTAGACTTCCATATCAAGGTTATTAAACTGGCCTAGGTCCCATTGACTTTTGTTTAGTCCAGCTTCAATAAAAAAAGATATTGATATTATTTTTATCAAAACGTTGTCAGTTGTGTGCTATGTGTTTTATGTAGAAGTCTTATCTACATTATAACATTTTAGGAAAGTGCCACGCTAAAGCGCAGATATGCAGATAGACATAGAGTAGCTCATATTTCATTAAAATTATTAAATACTATTTTTAATCCACTTGGAATTGTACTTACCGGTTTTCAGGGTTTCTATCACATTATCGCATGTTTCCTTTGGGGAAGAAAATAAAACATTTAGTGGTAGAAAGAGATATAATTGTAATACTGTAAGAAGTTAGCATAAAAAAACATACAGTGAAACCTCAATTTTACATCCCCTGATTTTAAGTTTTCCCTCATTTTACATTGTTGTTTTGTGGTCCCACCTACATATTATGCATAATACATTTCCCTGGATTTTACACCATTTTTTTTCTGGTCCCCTGAAAAACGTAAAAGGGGGGTTCTACTGTAGGTAGAATTAAGCAAGATGACTATTAAAATGCCATCTGTCTTTAGGGAAACCCACATAGCTCTTGATGAATTTAAGTAACAGATAAGACCATATTTAGCAATGCAGATCATCCAGCACTGAAGAAAACATTACTATCTTTGGAGCTCTAGAGCCTTGGAGTATCTACTCAGTGTAATATCATGTAATGTGCTCATTAGCCAATACACAACATAACTCTGAGTAGTATCATGTAAAACAATGTTGTCATACAGTATGTAGAAGTCAGTGGAGCTGGCTAGCAGACAGGAGGCAAAACAACATGAAGCCTGAGGTGCTTCAATGGGACACCATGCTACGGGGTGCTATCAATATGCAATACCTTTTTGATAGAATGTAATACTTTTAAAAGGGAAATGTTTTTCAAATAGTTAAAAAGATCCCAACAAATGCAATATATACATTTGCCTAGGCACAGAAACACATTTCATTCTTATTTAGCATCAATTCAATAAAAACACATTGCTAATTATTAGAGGATTACCTAGTTAGTACACATTGTTCCTAAGTGAAAGCACTTCTCTCACTGAAAATAATCAAGGTGCCACCTGCATATTGTACTGGATATGTGATTACCAACAGGCAGTGCCAGGAAGTTTGAGTGACAGCTAGAGGAAGCAGGATGTAGGGTACGTCAGGCAAAGCAATGCCACATTAGCTGCACATGTCATGTCAAAGCAACAGAAAATAAATCTGGAATATTCTGAACCCTATAAACCCAAATATTTTCTATTACCTGCCTTAAATACATCCATAGAGATCTGAATTGATCAGCAATGCCATTAGGATCACACACAAAAAAATGTCAGTGCTGAAAGCTCATCTGGGCATGAAGTAAGTTTAAGAAGTGAGCTTTGGTTTTCTATGGTTTAGATAAATCAGTCTCAGTACCAGAATCACCTTGGGCCTTCAAACCTTTGATGAGTGGCAGGAGTAGAATTCAATAACAGCTAAAGGGCCAGAGGTTGCACTTCCCGACAATAAAGCATGATTTATATAGTGAATATGCTTATGTGATTCTGGTTTTGTTTCTCTCAGTATATGAAAAATAGTTACCAGTGTGTCACTAATTGGAATATTGTATATGCTTTTCATGATTTTTTCAAATGCCTTGAATATATTTACATTTATATAGCATTTGCAATACTGGATTGAATAACACAGAACATTTTATTCATAATCAAGCATTAATTATCACTTAGAATTGTGATCTTCATTAATAACTTGCCACAGATTCAATAATACTTGTGAGAGCAGGAAAAGAAGGCATAATGTGCAATCTCACCTGTCTCAGTGTCTGTTAAAGGAAGGCAAGGTGAGAAAAATGTATTAAATGCCTGTCTGCAGATATGTCATCGGTGGATTTTGCAGGCTAACGTCTTATCTTTGGATTCTACTCCACAGATGTAGGTGCCAAATTCAAATACAGTATGCTCAATGTAAGCACCAGATTTATAGAATCTCAACAGCCTTGTCTGATAAAAAGGGCTATTTTCACTGGCCTTGGGGGGATTTTCACAGGAACATGGAAGCCTCACCCACAATTTTACTTGTTTAATGGCAATGAAAAAGAATGATAGATATGTTGACAGGTTCACAGACTTTCATGTGCATGAATTGAAATAAATAAATTGGACAGAAATGGACATGGGATTGATAGATATATTTAATTACAGAGGTGGTAGATAATACTTTTGTAGAAAGATGATGGTGATAGATAGATAGATAGATAGATAGATAGATAGTCCTTTTTCATTCTTGTTTATATTATATTGGCAATTAATGGGGGTTTTTTTTCAAAGAAACACTCTCAATTTTTTTAATTCAAGTGCTGGACATTGCGTGGGAAAAATTAGTTTGGGCCTTTAACAAAGCCACTGTCCTTTTGAATGAAAACCAATTAGCCTGGCCCAAGGTCCCAGCATTGAAAAAGTTGTGCTCTTTTTCATCTCCAGAGTTTCAATTGCCGAGCTCAGCCTGGAAGTGAATTAGGCAACCCCACTTCAAGCAAGTCTTAAAAACAACTAAGGTTATGGAAAACAGGGGATTTCCCTGGCAAGTTTGCTTTGGGACGTCTTTGTAACTGCTGTTAGCTGCATTACCCGGGGGGGACAGTGTGTATATAGAATGATCTCTAGAATTTTACTCTTCGTTTCAGAGTTGCCAGGTTGGCGGTTTTCCAGCCAAATTGGGCTACTAATTTAAAGTCCTGGAGGGTTTTGAAAGTACAAACTAGCCAAGGTACTGATTTGGGCTACTTTTTGGGCCTTTGGCTGGTTTGTACTTTGGAAACCAGCCAAAGTTTTCTCTTGTCCTAATGTGCCAAGCCTTCGTCTCCCAATGCAGTGGGTAATGTAGTCTGCCAAGATTAATGTAAGACTACAATACCCAGCATGCAATGGGACTGACTTGTGTAGAAGTGTGGAGTTACCAGTTTTTGGGCTTTGTACCTCAGTCACCTGTCCCATTCTCACATTTTCTAGTGACTTTCCTAATTTTTAGACAATTTTGGGGCAAAAATCAACTGGCCACCAAAATGACTATAGGTTAACCTGTTTTACCAATATTTATTGATATTGTAGTTGTAAAAGGGCCTTATGAGGCCCCTATACCTTCTGGGCCCCCCTCTGTAGTTATACCCCTGGTGACGGGTGAATCTGTCACATTTCACTTCATGGAAAAATTTGCGAAACAGAGAAAAATTGAAAAAGGCGTATTTTAACATATATTCATTTTGTTTTTAGACTTTTTTTTCACTGCACATATTGTGCTATTTTTGGGCTACTTTTGAAGGGCCTCTTGGCTAGTTTTGGGCTGGTTTCATAGCTGATGTTGGCTGATTTTGACCATTAGACCTGGCAACCCTGCTGTGTGTGGCTGAGGCCATATGGGCATGAAGCTGTCGGTGTGTCTCTGTGGTACATGTTTGTGTCAGAGTGTGTGTTGGTCTGTGTGTGAGTGTAGCTATATGTGTTCATGTAGGGATCTATTTGTGTGTGCATGGGCACACACAATATATGAGTCTACATTTTGTAAATGTGTGTGTGTGATTGTTTGTGTATGGGAACATGTCAGTGTGTGAGTATGCGGCATTTTGAGGTAGAGGTGGGTGGAACTTGGGATAAGGGAGTATTCTTCTTGTGCCAAACAAAAGGGAGCTAGAGAAATGGCAGATAAATATGGCAGAAGGAACTAGGGGATGGGGGGGTCTTTGGTTGCCATGGAAACAGAATGCAGATTTCCAAATGTAGTATTTTTCCATTGTGTGTGAGAATAAGTATTGTATTCAAATAATATGCCCCAGTTCCACGAAGAAAGAACTGCTGGGGATAGGATACATCAGGAAGCGTTTGGGGTTCAGGTGACACACAAAACATTTAAAAAAAAACGCTTATATATTCTCTACTACTAATTAATCATTTCTTGTCACATTTGGCCTGTAGCCGCCATCACTTTCCCTTTCCATTTAGTCGTTATAAGAAGCTAAGCGCCACGCGTAGTGGGAATGATAGTTGTCTTAAGCACAGCTTTTCCTCTAGGGGGCGCTGCTGCAATTCATAAACGAGGCCTGAGTGTGCGGCTGAGCCCTCAGCTCGTGCACGTGGGCGTTTCAGCTGCATATTCTTGGGGGTTGGTGCCTGCAGTCAACAAAGAATCGCTTAGACGCTTGCAATCAGTCGTTTTGGGGTGCAGGATCACTTAGATGTTTGGTACATTCACTAATTATGGGGGGGCTGCGGCAAAGAACCAGTTGGCACTAGACTTGGCTCTAGCAGAACATTTGGTGCTTGCTTTTGGAAACATTTTAAATGTGATAACACTGATATTGTTGATTCAACCTGCAATGTCACCTGTCCATCTGTAGCCCATGCACAACTGAAATTCTAGGCATTGCCCCTTTAAAACCCCCCATTAAAGCCGAGTGATCCCTGAAAGAGAACATAAAATGCTGAGTCCGGCAGTTGGAGCCCCTGATTTAATTGTATTGATACTTTGAGAATGACGAGTATGAGGCGAAAGCAACAGAAACGTTACCTGGAATAAAAGCCAGGAGTGGAGCTGTGGGGGTGTCGGGCTGCCATTCTCCCTCCATGGATCATGTGGCAAAGGTGAAGCCTTGGAAGTGATTCCTACTTTCGGTTATCTAGCTTTATGACGGCTTATTTACACTCATACAGCTAGATAACCAAAGATAGAAACAAACTCCCCATCCTGCCCTTCAGGATCCTCACAAGTCTTCCATCTGTCACCCAAAAAATCTAGTGGGAAAAAAAACAAACCACAGATAAGTACAATAATAACACTCCAAGTGATGCTCCTATGAGGTCATTTAATATCTTTATACATTGACCAGTTTTCCATCCTGTCTGTCCGCCCGAGGGCAAGGGCAAATGATTAGATTAATAATAGTCAGGGACTGAGAGCGCTGTCTCTTTAACCAACGTCTCTCTCTTTTCTAATGTTAATATGACCTATGATAAAGTGACGTCACCACAAAGGCAGCCAATGAGGGCATCGTATTTAAACTCCAGCAGCTTCCCGCTCTTTTGCCTTAATGACCCATCTAATGATACTGACAATATGATGCTGAATCACAGCGATTTACTAATTATGAGTCGTATATACCAAGAGAGGGACAGCTACAGAATACAGTTAGCTCTCCAACCTATGGTAATCTATTTAAACCATACATTTAAACAAAAGAAATAATGAGGAAATTAAGTTAATAATTTATCAAATTTGATGTATGCCTTTCTGTATCAGTTTTTTTTAATTTCAGTGATGACGCAATAATATTGCGCAAAATAATCACAATGTAATTTTTATCTATTACTTTGCGCCCATTTTCTGTGCTTTTCTTTTATGACTTTCTATTTTAAGAAGAAAAAGGTGTTTTTGCTTATTTTCTCAAAAGGCAGATGATTCATTACATAATGGCTAAATATATTGCACAGTGCTGAACATGCACAAGCATTTATCCAGCAAGAAATCAGTGGAGCATTCATTAGAAGCCCCAAAACTGATATTAGCGTGCCAAGGAATTGTAAATGTGTAGTTTAGCAACCGATAATGAATCCAAAAGTCAAGGCACATCTAATACCGTTCAATAAAACACAGGTTTTCAGGCGCAACCTGTCTATTAAAATAACAATATTAACAATAAAATGGGTAAATTAAAATACAACCGTCAAAGAAAATAAACTATAAAAACAATACAATAATACCCAATAAAAATGCAATATTCCTGCAGCATCACATAGGCAGAAAAAAATAAAGTAAATTGAAAAATGAAAAATGTAGAACACGTAGCCTTAGAAATTTCGTATATAAATTGTGGAAAAAAGGTAACTTTCACTAAGATATAATTTTCTGTCACAGAGACTAGAAAGAAAAGCATTGGTTTAACTGGGCAGCTAGAGAAAAAGTGTTCATGTCAGGCCTGGAGGAGGTTATCGTACCAAACCTTGAATAAACTTAAGCTTAATAATTTATAGTGTTGATAATTAGGAAAATTATTTTAAATTGCTCACAACATATATCTAAAAGCACACCAAGGTAGTGGAAGGTTGACGCTACACAATAACTTAATATGGAGAGAAAAAATCTGCTGCGGTCGTTTTTAGATATACGAATATAGTTGTCTTTTTTTTTGTTCGAATATTAATGGACAGAATGTGCAAATAAAGCAAATATATTACAATAGTGATCAATCATTTGGATATTAACTAACAAGACAGTTTTGCTTGGAATCAAAAATCATTCATGAAAATCACATTAGAAATGCAGAGGACTTCTTAAAACCTGTAAATATGAACTCTCTTGTGAACAAATTGTATGCACTTTAATTGGTTCTTATTGGC
Organism: Xenopus laevis; assembly: GCF_017654675.1. Classification (NCBI taxonomy): domain Eukaryota; kingdom Metazoa; phylum Chordata; class Amphibia; order Anura; family Pipidae; genus Xenopus; species Xenopus laevis. The sequence continues at coordinate 115,163,333 of NC_054375.1, read as the reverse complement.
ATTTTTAAACAAAAAAAAAAACATAAAAGCGTACAATGTTTATATTGTCTTCCACCTCTATTTATAATCTGTTCTATATTTATAATCTGTTCGTTATTTCAAAAAAAAAAAAAAAATGAATGGGTCTAATAAATACGTGTATTATATACATATGTGTATTATATATGTATATATATGCATATACCGGGTGGAAATTTCAAAAGTTGTTTAAAGGTGACATGTTTTTCACTGAAAGTGCATTTACGTGGAGTCAGGGAATATTTTCTCTCTTTGATTTTTTTTTTGTGGACAGCGACATACTAAATCAGCTTTTGAGTGTATTTTATCTAGAATTGGGTTAGGGTTTGCAGTATTCTCATAAGACATGGATTGTCTCTTACCAATTTGGATGTTGGTCCATATTATAGCTGTATTAAGAAAATGGAATCCTAAAATGTGGAGAACAGAGAATGAGTGATTGTGGGGTGAGGAGAGAGAGAGAGAGAGAGAGAGAGAGAGAGAGAGAGAGAGAGAGAGAGAGGGCGTTGACAGAGATAGAGGAGAAGGAGAAGGGAAAGAGGGGAGGTGGTTTTTGAGATAGAGAGGGAAGAGGGGTTTCTCCCACTGTGTGAGTCAGAGAGAAGAGAAGGGGCTTAAAAGAAAGAGAGAAAGTATGGGGGGCAAGTAATTTCATTGTGAGGGAGAGACAAACGAGAGGAATATAGGGGATCAGAGAAGTATTGAATTGAGTGGGAAAGGGAAGAGGGGTTTGAGTGAATTATGATAGAGAAGAAAGAGAGATTGCGAGAAAGAGAAGAGAGGATTGAGCAAGAGTGAAAGTAGGGGCTATGGAGGAGGAGTCAATACGAGAGAATGAAGGAGGAGTTTACAGAGTCCAGAGAGAGAGAGAGAGAGTACATTTTACGTAAACAAGAACGTAGAAAGAAAGAAAGAAAGAAAGAAAGAAAGAAAGAAAGAAAGAAAGAAAGAAAGAAAGAAAGAAAGAAAGAAAGAAAAAGAACAGTAAAGGCATCAGGAGAATAGTGCATCATGCCCCATATATAAGAGGGCTTGTAAATTAATACATCAGAAAGGAAAGAAAGCCAAAAAAATAAGCAATATTGAGTTCCTAATGCTTCATGGGAGTGGAAATAAAGAGCCCCAGGAACCCGGCCGCAGTCAAGAATGTTCAGCAGCACATGGGCATCACTATACAACGCAGAACGACAGATAGAGGGCCCCAGTATATACTATTAGTTTTATAAACTCCGTTATCCACAATAACTCTGATTGTTTCACTGCAATCCCTGCTCTACACCTCCATTTGTCTCTGTAATAATAAACTGGAAGATTTAATAAAAAAAAACTGGAAGCCACCTATTCAGACTACAGGCAAAATAAGAAGAAATCGGTTTTAGTAATAAAGCCCAGATAAACCTTAAATCTCTGGCATTCCATTCATATCCAAGTCTGTCTCCGGGGCCGTTTCAAATACTATAGTAACATGCTTTCCTCCCAGTCACTGCCCAATAGACATACACTGGATTTACAGTGGAGCTGACCAAGGTCCTGGAATGTGGCGCTCGGCGCTAGGAATACGATTTCGCACTGAACTCCAGTCTTGGTGGATAGTGTTTAGCAATAGCCATGCCAGTCATGTAACAAGTACTTGAGATCTAAATGATCAGTGTACATGGTGTTACAGTGGAAGGCCTACATCCAGTGTGTTGATTGCAGTTTAAGGGATCAGTGTGTATGTTTGCGTATCATTATATTACCTTGCTAGCTTTGCATACATCATAGTAATAAGGGCATGTGCTATTAGGATATGTACAGTTGCCTGTCTGTTTATGGGCAGGTTTGATGTACTAGTACTTAATTTCACATTTGCCTTTGGATATTCCAGAAAACAATTCCCAGATTTATATCCAAGCCAAGTGCAGGACAAACACATCTCCTTTATGCTTTTCTATGTGCTGTGAACAAAGAAGCGCTCCACTTCCCTGGCTAAAATGACTCTATAATCATCCTGATTGCACTTTTGGAATTCTAATCAGCGCTGAAGCCGGAGCTGCGAGTCACACAACCTCTAATGACGCCTAATAGCTATTGGGAAGCGCCATTCTCCCTCCACGGCGTGACGTCACCAAGCTTTAATTGGGTCCAACTATTTATAGCCAGCCTGTAGTAACCTCATTTATTTTTGGTTTCAAGTGCCTGACTTACTAATTATGTCCTTAATGCCAACTTTCTGTCATTATTGTGCCTTTTGCATTCCAGTACATTATATTTAGAAAACTGCCACACAAAAAAAACAATCTTTCTGCATAAAGAGAAAATTAAACAAAATAAAGGAAAACAATGTTGGTAAATTTAAACTGGATGATTGATATCAATATCATATGTTAGTAGTATTATACATTCATAGTTCATTGTTAGGTATATATGTGCGTATAGCCTGAAAGCTGTCAGTATTAGGTTCATTCTGCAGGGCACTCATAGGGCTTGGAAGTCTCGTGGTGTCACTTTATCAGTTAGGATCTGTCAAGTCCTATTCTTGTTCAATAGGGATAGACCTAACCTCACTCTAACAGCTAGGGGCTAATATGCACATCTCCCTTCTGCCTCTCATTAGAAATGAACTAGCAGGGACCCTGCTTTGACTACAAGATCTGACCTGATGGGGTCATTTTTCTGTCCTCCTTCAATGAGGACCTGCTGAGAATTCTCTTCCTCTATAATAAGTGGGGAAAACAGTTGCACTTCTAAAGACAAGGGATCAATATGGATCCCTTGCCCAAATATGTTATAAATATGTAAGGGTGCTGATAGGAATCGCTTGTTCAGACTTTTAAATGCCAGAGAGGCCTACAGTTTTATGACAACAGCCAATAGTTATAGTAATAGTGTTGTACAGGTGATTGATTCTACAGAACAACTACGAGCAATCAACAAAAATAAATAAAATCACGTGTAATCTTCCTACTTCTTACTACAATGTGACCCCCTAGGCCAAATCATCCTATCAGTTTCAGCATCTGGGTTATTCTCTTTCTTTTAATCTTAGATTGTATTGATCAGTTTCTGAAGCCTAAAGCGCTAGTCTAACATATAGTGTGCACCTTACGACTGTAGATTGTGCAACTTCTGTATTACCGTGAATATAAAAGGGCTGAGACGTTGGGGGGGGGGTGAAATTGCTGTTTCATATTTATCAAATAATAACATCACAAGGAGGGCGAAGAAGAAAGTATAATACGTTTCCCTTTGCCTTGATAAATATAGTCTCAATATATTGTATTTCTGCGGCTATTACCCTTGAATATGAAATAAAAAGTGTGTCTGGGAGGCTGGATAGCCAGGTACGAACACACAAACCGTATGCGCATATTTTACTTGTTGGAATTGTGATCCTTGATATTTAAGTGGTACTTGAGCTGTGCCCCACCAATATTGCAGATATTTTATTTGGTGATTTCATGCGAATAGAATTAGTTGTTAAATAAAAATGTATTAAGCTCTTAATTCGCCCTAGAGGAAATATTATGATGTTGATATTGTCAGTTGTGCTAATAATACGCCTTTTTACATTGCCCTTTTGAAAATAGGATGCGGTTAATATTTGTAATTAGGCTGATAAAATGTATTCACCCTGCCGAAAAAAGAGGTTGCATAGTGCAAGTTATGTAGAAAGTATGATAAAGTAAAGTAGTTTTCAGTGCCACACCGCCCCCCACCAATTAGAATATGAAAATGAGTACACGCTGTATGTTAATTATTCAGTGCCCATGCCAATCCCAGACAGAATAAGTGGATACCAGTCAGGGCTACCCCCCCCCCCTCCTGATGGTACAAGCCTTAGTTGTGCTCTACACCCCAGGACAATACAGTGGCAGGAGCTGCAATGGGGAGGCCTCACGCCCACACTGAGCCCACACTGAGCCGTCCCTGCTGCTTCAGGTAGAGACTTAGCTGGAAGAGACAGGCAGGAGCTCGGGTGTGGGGCACTGGCTTTGGCAAGCTCCTCGCGGGCCAGTTGGCCAATGGCGACAGTGAGCAGATTCCATCACGTTCCGGTGACATGTGCCCATCATCTCAATGTAAATCCAGCAACAATAATCCTTCAGTTTGTGGCAAACGTGCTCATGACAGACAAGCTCCCTTTCAGCCCTGGCCTATAGCTACAACCAGCAGGTGCCATTGTTCATATGGGGGCCATGATCTCTCTCTCTCCCTCCCAACGGTCTCACTGCTGTACAGGCTCGGGCACTGCTGGATCCCACAAAGAGCGAACACTTACAGGCAACGAGCATCTCCATGTCAGGGATGAACGGGAGGCATAAGGAGCAGCAGACAAGAAGCAGCGGCGAATACTGTCGCGGAGAGGACTGCTCCATTTAAGCGCGGGGGGGCCGATGGCTTCTAGTGCAGCTCCCAAGCATGACACCTGGCTGAGCCGCTGCTAGCCCTCTCAGCCTCTGACTCTATTCCCTGAGCTGCCAGTGGGAGCTGCCACAGTCCGCAGTGACGTCACCGCAGCAGCAGCTCCAGCACTCCAACCGTGGCCGAGCAGAGGTGGAGGCAAGTAACGGGGAGGGGCAAGGAGAGAAGAGGGTGGGTGGAGAGACAGAGAGGGAGAGAGAGAGAGAGGGGGAGAGGGAGAGAGCAGGGCGGAGGGAGGATTGGATTCCTTTTCTGCACTTGCCTTAGTGTTTAATTAACAATCTGAAGGCATCTCAATTAAATCCCCACAATGCTGCATTCTCCAGGAAGCGTGTGCTGCACTTTTTAGCCTTTCTTTAACAGTCACGTGGTATTTCCCTCCCCCCATATCCGTGTGACGCGGTGTGTGTGTGTCAAATATTTGGAGATCACCCACACACTTGCATTTCCGTACCCCGATATTTGTAGGTGCCCCGGCTTAAGGTATAGACTCGCCAACGTTACCCACGTCCAACTGTCAGGTCAGGGTTGAAGGCTATTTCCAAGGCAATTGCAGGGGCGCAGAATTCCTTGCCTCTTTAGCGCATACACGTGCCGAGTACATGAAGATGTCATTCATATGTTACACCAGGGGCAGAAACTCTGACTACCACTAGACACAATGGCCCTGGCACCATAAGTGCTTGTTGTATTAGCCCAAGCCCAGTGTTGTGTATGGGCAGAGAACTAGCACCGAGTCCATATAAATACACATTGCTCCCTGGCCAATACTGTATAGTGTTATGTATAGTGTTATGTACAGTGTCAGTGTTATGTCCTTCCCTCGCCTCATCCCAGTCACTATACGCGCCGCTCTCCAAATGCTGAAAGTAAGGGGGGGGGGGGGTCAGATTAACAAGGCGCAAAGATTTAGCGCTGTTCTGTTCGCTCTGCAGTGGGCCCATACACTGATCCCATTATAAACATTAGGCTGTAGAAGGGCCGTGCCGCGGGGGATCCGGCTAAAAGAATGCAGAGCAATTTGGAAGTTTCTTTGATGATTGTCCCCCGCAGAAAGGAATCCCCCAGTGCAGAGGCTGATCTGCCGGGACACTCAAATCCGCTTGTCAGGCTGTACAGGCCGGCACGAGCAGCAGGGGAGCTACGGGCTACTGAACTTGTCACGGGCTAGCGCGATCCATCAAACTGCTGCACCCAGACACACAGCGGCCCAAGGTCAGCGACAATCCCATTAACACTCCCGGGACCGGCCCTAGCAACCAGACAGCACTGCAGGAATCTCCATTGTGTCTATCTCCAGCACTGACCAATATGTTCCCTCAAACCCTGGGCCTGACCCTATCAGTACCAACAGGCTCTGTGCCGAACAAAGGGCCAAGCCTGGGACAGTCTGATAGGCTGGCAGCTCTTGTCTCACTTTGCCTGACTCTGTCTGTATATCTGTCTCCCTAACTATGGAGCCTGCCTTTAAATTGGCTATTTAATCACGATATCTTCTATTCGATTGTATCTACCTAGTTTTCTGTTTCTATCGCGATGTCATCGGTCAATTCACTTGTAATCGCACATTTGTACTGGGTTTGACTTTATATAACAACCTATCTGCTTGTTTACCGCTATAAAGTCATCTTTTTGTGGTCTATATCTTATGTCTATGTATCTATATGTATCATCAATCTATTACTGTCACCTATGCCAATCATCAATCGACTATTTCTTATCTAATAGTCTATCTATCTATCTATCTATCTATCTATCTATCTATCTATCTATCTATCTATCTATCTATCTCTCGTCTATCTATCTATCTATCTATCTATCGATCGATCGATCGATCGATCGATCGATCTATCTATCTAATCTATCTATCACCATCTGTCTTCCGTCTATCAGTTATCTAATTAATTTGTAATTGTTTAGTTCTGCTTTACTGTATGTACCTGTCTTTTGATTTTATCCATTTATCTATCTAATCTATCTCTATAATATATATTTATATACCCAGCAATCTATTTCTGTATTATATTTATAACACTTATCCAGTGTATTTTATTTTTCAGTGTAACTCTGTGTGCTTAATTTTCTATCAAAATATTCTATCATCTATCTATCGATCTCTATCTAATCTATCAACTATGAATCACTTCTTGTTAAAATATATCTGTGTAAGCATGAAATCTTTCATATAATACCGTATCTACTTTTCATTTACTCCTGGCAAATACATTGTATATACTAATTTTTATGTATGTATCTGCTCAATGCAACAATACCATACATACAAATATCTGCAGCGTTGTCTCACCGATATACCACTGATTCAGTTGTATAATACAAGGAATTTACTGCAAAGCCGTCTCTCTGCAATTATATCTATTTATAGACATAGGTGTGTGATTAAGAGAGAGTATGAGCGTGGGTGTGTATATCTGTGTATTCGCTCATATGTGTTGTACGTATATATATATATATATATATATATATATATATATATATATATATATATATATATATATATATATATATATATATATATATATATATATATATATATAAAACTGAGGAAAAATGGAAACTATATATGAATATATATATATATATATATATATATATATATATATATATATATATATATATATATATATATATTTTCCGATATATAAAGTGAGGAGAAAAATGTATTTTTATATATATATATATATATATAAAATAAAGAAGAGACCAGCAACACCAGGGTTTCTGTGAGTAAAAAAGTGTTATTGCATATGTAACCGACGTTACGTTTCGGTCCCCATTGGGACCTTTCTCAAGGTGAAAAAAGGTCCCAATGGGGACCGAAACGTAACGTCGGTTACATATGCAATAACACTTTTTACTCACAGAAACCCTGGTGTTGCTGGTCTCTTCTTTATTTTGTATACTAATCTTACCGAGCACCCAGGTAAAGGACTTGGAACGGAGTGCTGTCCACTACAACAAGATATATATATATATATATATATATATATATATATATATATATATATATATATATATATATATATATATATATATATATATATATATATATATATAATATATTTTTTTTTTTTCTTTTGATATAATGGGGGAAGTGTATAATTAAATAGATATAATTAAATATATATATATATTGTATAATCTTGAGTTCTTATGGTCCCACTTCAAAGTTTATTTGTCCTAATAATTAATTGATTCACAAGAGCAGCCAGTCTGGCCATCCTTTCATTAAAAAATCTCCGAGTTTCCTATTGAATTAGATCTGCTCCATTGCCGGTGAAATAAAGACGCCAAGCAGACTTTTAGCCTAAGTATTTTCTCACCAGCCCAAAGAAAAGTGTTCTCCTTTCTCCCGTGCCTTTTTTGTATGGGACTCAAGCACCCAGGCAGTAGACGTGTCCTGCAATTTAACTACTTGTACATTCTTTGTTGCAGTCACACTGGGGCCCCATTGTGTTCCTATGGAGAGAGCTTATTGCCAAGCCAAGCCTGAATGGGCTAACACACAGCACCAAGCCTGCGAGCCCAGCTCCATTTATTTGCTAACTGTGGAGTTCAAAGGGGCTTATAATAAAAACACAATCACTGGGTGTGTGGACACGCTATCAAAGAAAGACGCCTATTTTCTGCCAGTGCTTCTCTTATAGATACCGTTTATTGTTTTTAAAAATAATAAGTATGCCAGATTTTGACATATTTAAAAATCGCCTGTTAAATCGCCAATTCTATGTTCGCCACAAGGTTTCGCACCAGAACAGAGTATTTGTTCAGATATGTACCTGCCCAGCATGTGCTGGGTGTATAAATGTCACATCTAGGTGCAGGACTATACACAATCTACATATAAATAACTACAGAAAATATACACTTTTTCATGTTTTACGCATAGAAAGGTAAAAAAAAAAAAAAAAAAGGCTTACCTTGAGAGTGTCCTGCTCCAGTGTCACAGTTTTCCCTCCGTTATACCAAATCCCGAAAAGGGAAAGTTTTGGAGAATCTGTTGCCATCATTGTGCCCTCCACCCGCCCCATCCGCAGCCCCCTCCACTTTTGGCTGCCAGTCTATGGGTTTCTGTAGGATGGTTGGAAAGCTCTCTGGAGCTATGGGGACATCTCCAGACCAAGAGAGACTGCTTTGGAGAATGAGGGGGATGAAATCTGCAAGCTGATGTCATTTCAGTAGGAAAAGCCTATAAGATTTGGCATTTGGGTAAAAAGCTGCTCACGTAGTTCATACGTCACCTATAAAAGCCCATTACTCTGCCTGCAGCTCCTGCTCCTAAAATCACTGCACTCTTCTAGTCTGAATTTAGGGGGTCAATTAGTAGTCAGAGCTTCACTAGGTAGCACCCCACAATTGTCCTTCGCTGGAATCAGGATAATTTACATACACTATTACCCCTGCCCAGAGGGTTGCTGCTGGCCAAAAGGAGTTTTCATTTTTTTTTTTTTTTTTTAAAGCACCAGCAATTTTTTTGAAACAGATGGAGGGGTTTTACCCCAAAGAAATGTCCTGTGGGACTCTGGTTTATGAAAGGTGGGGGTTAGCAGGAGAGATGGGATGTGTAGCAATTAAAGCCAATTAATAGAATGGATACTAGATGTGGTATTTTGTATAACATACCCCTGCATTCACACACACCCATTTATTGAAGTAAGTGCCTTGTGCAGAATTAGTGTTGGCGGTGCCTTTTATCACTTCTGCAGCCTCTTAGTTCTGCAGGTAAGTTATTTACACATTCACCCATTAGTTTGACATGGAGAAAAATATATATTTTTTAGTTCGTCTCATTTTTATCTTGGTATTATTTTGCTAGTTTATTATTTCTCTATATATTTCTTTGCGTTTTTAAGTAACACAGTACTTATGCTGACCCAGAGCAGGATTTCTCTGGGTTATACTCGATTAACCAAAGAGTTGACCTGTTCTATCGAGCTGTTATACCTGTATATTGTTGGAGCAGTCTGACTGCTCTCTCTGCGTCTGGTGGAGTCTCTGCTTTATTTCTTCCACTCTTTGTATATTGACAGATCGTCAGATTTCTTTACACCTTTCCAGGAATTTCTATTATTTCTATTTATTTATTGTTATTGGTCAGGCCTGCCAACGAGGGAAAGGGACCAGTTAACCCTGCGTGGTGTATATAATGAAATACGGTGGCAGTGTTTGAAGTTTAATAAAATGTCAAAATGGCAGTTGTTATGGGCAGAATCTGTGATGTGCTTAGGACACAATAATACCCAATGGAACAGAACAGCATTCACCTGTAAAATCTCCAAACGCCTAGCTACGTTGGATAAAAAATTACATTCACTACTGTTTTTTGGACCTTTTTTTTTGGAAATAATTCCAGACTTTCTGTGTTTATTTAATTCGATGAGCCATACCAATACAATCCTGCTGGGTCAGATTTTTTTTTTCTTTTGTTGTAAATTGATTAATGTAAAATGGGCAGATTAGCTCCACATTCACACAGATATGGACATTGGCATTACAAAGCGCATTGTGACAACCTCCCTGACAGAATGGAAACCCACCAGAGACCCGCCAGGCTAAGGGGCGACCCTTTAATGATGCGCACAGGGCACGGGGCAGGGAAATAAAGGGAGAATAATGGACCAGTCCTTGACCCCTGAGATTGGGCTCTTGTTATTCTACTATTAAGTGTCAAGTTAATAATGAGAGTCCACTCTTTGTGCAGATTACCTGCCTGGAAGGGTTAAACAAAACGCTTGTACCCCTTATTAGCTGTTTATCGCAAATAACTGGTATTTCTACTGCATCCCAATCTACCCTTATAGACTGGATATTACAGTAAAGCTTTCCTGCTCTCCTACCTACACATTGTGTCTGTTTCTCACAGTTAAACTGTCCATGGCCTTAGAACCTCTATATACCCTACACCGAGAGATTATTCTCTCCTCTGCTACAAATGATCAGGGTTATGTATGGAAATATCACGACTGCTACATTTAATTCTGGCCACAGGTGATCAAATTGACACATCAAACCACCGAATATACTACCTACAGGATACAATTCGATGGGCTAGTCGGTATTACAGTATTTTATATAATTGCCAATAATAATAGTGATCAGTATGACTTCATTGTCAATTGACCACATTGTCAAAAAGCGAATTCAACGAAACTGAATGCATTTCTTCCTTTAAACACAGGAAAAATAAAGGTTAAAATAGAAATAAAGAAGAGCAAATACGATTTGTAAACTGTCGACATTTTTTTTTTAAACAAAGAAGCATTTTATCTAGTAAAGGGACATTGTTAGTTGTTCAGCATACTCATATGGTACTAATCATATTTTTCGTCATTTAAAAAAATGACACATTTATTATTTTTTTTTCTATTCCATTTGATCCTAGTGAAAGTATCTCGTTGGGGTAAAAATAAAAATACATTAGGGAGAAAAACCAACACTTATCATTCCATTGATTCCAATGTATTGTTCCAGGTGTGTAACTGCGCCCTCTAGTGGCCAGTTTGAAAAACGACGGTAACACTGTACGAAATATTCTGTATATCCACTTTCTCTTTGTATTATATCTTCACAACATACACTGACCTTTACAGACAGCGCTGCCTTACATTATACTGTAGTAAGCTATATATTCCCAGTATTGTCACAAATCGAATTCAACAGCCATTAACATTAGCTTTGCTTTAAAATAAATATATTACTTCGACTACTTTTATCGTTTTGGATTGTGGCAGCTATTAAATATGTATATTAAATATATTCATGTAGAGATTTGTTCATTGTTTCTAGGGGAAAAAAACGGCAAAATAGTACTGGAAATTTTTGAACGCGTCCAAAATGTTTTTCATTGTAAAGCTTAAATGAATCAATTTATGTAACAATTAGCAGCAGAAACAATAATATCTTAACGTTGGTCGATGTTTAGGCAATTTTACAGGTGACTTTTTAAATAAAGTCACATTAAATATGTCCGAATCCAGCAGAAACACTAAATCCCTATAACGTACCTATCTGTAATAATAATTATACCTGTCACTAATACTGAACACTTTGTATTACAGAAATTAAGTCTCCTTTGTAGAAAATATATTATACCAAGCCTTTTACGACCCTAACTCAATTCCTTTACTACTATGGTTGGTGACATTGACAATATTTATATTTATCTCCCCCCAAACCTGAAAGAAAAAAACGAATTTGTGGTCGAATCCGATTTTTTTTTATAGTAAAAGAAGATATTATTTAAATTTAAATTAGATTAGTTGTAGGATAAAACTAAACCATTATACCCTTAATGCTCTTTATTATTTGTATATATTAATCCAATCCAATACAATACATTAGTCTAATTTATAGGATACAGCCTTCGTTTGTGTGGATTGACACTGGCACGAATTCGATGTTATTATTATTATAATTATTATTATTAGTCTACCAAGGAACTAACAGACAAATGTAATAGGAACATCCCTGCATGTAGTATACAGGTCATTATTGCCAGAGCAGATATGCAGCAGTGCGCTGGTCTCTAATGATGTAAGGGATTGGTATGTACATTAAATATTCGCTTTGAGAATTGGTAACGCCGTTTTAGCAGCTCTCTGCGCTATATACTGGTTCATGGAGGTGGCACTACACAGTTGCGCAAAGGCTGCCGCAGTGCAAAAAGTACACAACCGTGTAAGTAAAAAAGAAAAGAAAGCACAACCACATTTTGGGACGTTACTCCTGCTGGAATACTTACTAAATCCTGTAGTTCCAAAGGGAACTACATTAGAAATACATTAACCTTTTGTGTGTCAGGGGGAGATCACTGATGCAGTTGACAACAGTTTGGCAGGTTGCAGGGAGCTCTACAATAGAACCCCATGAGCAGTCTTTGAGCTGCTCCGCTCACTTTCCGAGTTTCAGGGACACTACTCTTCGGATTATTCAGCGACTACAAAATAAATAGTTTAGAATAAAATCTATACACCTTCCTAATGGATCTTGTTGGTCCAAATATCCACTTTTATCATAAAATACTTGCATCAACTACTAGATACACAGATAGACAGATATCCATGTGCAATAATATGTTATTATATAATTATACATCTTATTTATAGATATTTTAGATAGTTTTATGTATAATTCCATACAGACTAATACAGACTAGATATAGATAGATGATAGATAGACAGATAGAGAGAGAGAGAGAGAGAGAGAGAGAGAGAGAGACAGACAGACAGACAGACAGACAGATAGATAGATAGAGATAGATAGATGATAGAGAGATACATAGATAAATGATAGAAAGATAGATAGATAGATAGATAGATAGATAATAGATAGATAGGATAGATTGATAGATAGATAATAGATAGATAGATAGATAGATAGATAGATAGATAGATAGATAGATAGATAGATAGATAGATAGATAGATAGATAGATGATAGATAGATAGATAGATAGATAATAGATAGATAGATATGATAGATCGATAGATAGATAATAGATACTAGATAGATAGATAGATACTAGATAGATAGATAGATAGATAGATAGATAATAGATAGATAGATAGATGGATGATAGATAGATATATAGCTAGATAGATAGATAGATAGATAGATAGATAGATAGATAGATAGATAGGAGGTGTTTAGGGGCAATGTAATTATTATAGATAAATGGCTAGTAAATAGACAACCGATAGAAATGATAGATAAATAATTAGTATTATGTAGAGATAATAGACGTAAATACACGCTATAGGATGAGGGTTGACATTGGGGCTGACCATAGAGGGTAAGAGAAATAGTAGTGAGAGAAGCAGTGCTGTAGTTTCCTGATACATACACTCTGATATATACACTCTGATATATACACTCTGATATATACACTCTGATACATACACTCTGATATATACACTCTGATACATACACTCTGATATATACACTCTGATACATACACTCTGATATATATACACTCTGATATATACACTCTGATATATACACTCTGATACATACACTCTGATACATACACTCTGATATATACACTCTGATACATACACTCTGATAGATACACTCTGATACATACACTCTGATATATACACTCTGATACATACACTCTGATATATACACTCTGATACATACACTCTGATATATACACTCTGATATATACACTCTGATACATACACTCTGATATATATACTCTGATACATACACTCTGATACATACACTCTGATACATACACTCTGATATATACACTCTGATGCATACACTTTGATGCATACACTCTGATATATACACTCTGATATATACACTCTGATACATACACTCTGATATATACACTCTGATACATACACTCTGATACATACACTCTGATACATACACTCTGATATATACACTCTGATACATACACTCTGATATATACACTCTGATACATACACTCTGATATATACACTCTGATACATACACTCTGATATATATACTCTGATACATACACTCTGATACATACACTCTGATACATACACTCTGATATATACACTCTGATGCATACACTTTGATGCATACACTCTGATGCATACACTCTGATATATACACTCTGATACATACACTCTGATATATACACTCTGATGCATACACTTTGATGCATACACTCTGATATATACACTCTGATACATACACTCTGATATATACACTCTGATACATACACTCTGATACATACACTCTGATATATACACTCTGATACATACACTCTGATATATACACTCTGATACATACACTCTGATAATACACTCTGATATATACACTCTGATACATACACTCTGATAATACACTCTGATATATATACTCTGATACATACACTCTGATATATACACTCTGATGCATACACTTTGATATATGCACTCTGATATATACACTCTGATACATACACTCTGATATATACACTCTGATGCATACACTCTGATATATACACTCTGATATATGCACTCTGATACATACACTCTGATATATATACTCTGATATATACACTCTGATATTTACACTCTGATACATACACTCTGATACATACACTCTGATATATACACTCTGCAGCGCCTTAAACACCAATTAAATGTCCAATGCTCAAGAACAGGCTGTGTCAGACACACATACACCTTCCATTTCTCGCCTCGATCAGAATCCCACCCAGGTTTGCAAAGGTCCCTGCTCCACTCTTTTTAGAGATATAACAGGTTCTATACCCACCTGTGAATAAATTAGCTCTGGTTACAGTAGCAGCAGCCGGAATAATCCGCCCCAGTTTATGGCTTGGGGAAGTATAGGGCTTGTATATGCTTCAATGAGGGTTGGAGCCCATCTGCACTCTGATAAGGAAGCTCATATGTTTTTCATTTGGGAGGCTTTGCCAGCTGACACAATGGCCACTGGCAGGCCTGGCATAAAATGAATCATTACAGCCTGGCATGCATAAAATACCCTCAGCAGACTTCTATTACCATTCCAATCTTACACACTCACAATATTAGGTAGGTCTCATTTTCTCTCTCTTTCTCTCTCTCTCTCTCTTCCACACTTTTCTGTATCTCTCTCTTACTCTCACTCACTCTCTCTGTCTGTCTTTCTCTCTTCTATCTCTCTTCCACACTTCCACTCTCTCTAGCAGATTTGCTTCCTGTAGACCTGCATCTATACCCACACCTGAAAATCCTACCCTCATTCCGCAGGGTACCCGTTTTTTGAGTGGGTATCCCGGGGGTACCTGCCCACTGCAGGACTCTACTAGCAGCACAAAAATGACCATCTTCACATTGATTGCAGATTCAGATGTTGGACAGGATTGTTTTCATGACAAATTGGCAATAAAGTGTATTCATCTGACTTTTTCAGCTTATTACAATGTGTTTGTAATGTGAATGTATTACAATGTATAATAAATACCAAGCCTTTATAACGAATTCTGTCAGCTTTACTGATTTATTGACTGTATTTGGGGCAATTTGTATAATGCCCAGAAAATCTTCCCCAAAATACTCCAACAAATGTGCATACATAGATGGTCAATACTGTATTTTTATATGAGACCAAGTTGTTTGGTCTGTTTGTGTGCCTTAACAGGAATAAAATCACCTTCATAAATTAGAGCTTTTCTTTATTCTAATGCATTCGATAAAGAATTAATGCCCCATATTTGGGCTTGTGATATTCCTAATGCACCTACTGAAATAAAAACAGCATAATTGTGTACTCATAACCCTAGCAGAGGCTCGACTATACCCTAGCAGAAAATCAAATTTAGCAAAATGTAACTCGGAGAGAGTGCTTTCACCAGGTATATTTTCTGGAAAAAAATATCTCAGGGGCTATTGTATTTATCAAGTGCAAGGCAAGGATGCTGGGAGCGAGAGCCATATAATTAGCACGCAAATTGTTTCTGCTAATGTAGTGCAAAATCTTGTCTCTCACTTTTTAAACGCAATTGCATTTAATGTGTGGCAGAAAATGGTTTTCATCTATAAAAATGAACGAGAGCTTGCATAGATAGGGAGGTTGGAGATCATCACTTCATGCATTTATCATAATGAAACTGTATCAAATGGAGTGCAAGCTTGTTAGGGACAAGTGCCCAGGCATTTTGTACATTCAGGTGTTGGAGGAGACAGAAAACACGCAAATGCTCATCTGTCCAAAGTTACACCAAACAGCTATTTCTGTAAAAGCTTTTGAAATGATGTGCATCGATGAAGGAGGAAGGCAAATAAAATACATAGAGATACAAAGCAGTTTAGGAACACACTGAAGCCTAATCTGTGTGCTACCAGCCTGGCCAAAATCTGCAGCAAACACACACACCATGATCATTGGTCTCTTCTCTTGAGTGCACTGCTGTGCTCCATGTCTATGAGTAAGCCTGGTCTGGGGATGATCTTTTCGGAGTGCCTGCCTTTTACATACATAGTTACATAGTTAAATTGGGTTGTAAAAAGACAAAGACCATCAAGTGCAACCCCTCCAAATGAAACACAGCATCCATACACATCCACAACTTCACTGTCCTGACTGCGAAGAACCCCCTACGTTACTTCAAATGAAAGTCCTTTTCTTCCGGTCTAAAGGGGTGGCCTCTGGTACGATGATCCACTTAATGGGTAAAAAGGTCCCCTGCTATTTGTCTATAATTTCCTCTAATGTACTTGTAAAGTGTAATCATGTCCTCTCGCAAGCGCCTTTATTTTTCCAGATAAAACAACCCCAACCATGACAGTCTACCCTCATAATTTAAATCTTCTATCCCTCTAACCAGTTTAGTTGCACATCTGGTACTCTGGAAGGCCAGACTAATGCTCCTCTAAAAGCCCTTTTTATCCTAAACTAAAGCCATCACTGCTTCTATTTATGCACAAGGAATGACAGTTGTCAGTAATGGTAGGCATTCATTTTGGTGTTATTTGTGCAAGAGGCAAATTTAGCATTGATCAGGCTGGTGGCAGGTTGGTTCACAAGGTGGGAAAATTAAGCATGAACAAGGCATTTATTCATTTTGCACAAGATGTCTTTGAAATTCTGTTTGAAATATTTATCAGGTTACAACATTACCATTCTATTGGGATTCATACAACATTATATGTGCCAGCAAGTCAACTGACCCATTATCATGTCCATAGAGATGTTAATAAGGGTCCAGGTATTCAAGTTTATGTTATAGCTGATTCGTGGAGTTAATTCCCTGAAACGTATGTTGGTAAGGGGCACAGGTCCCATTCAAATGATGTGTCAATGCTTGTACGTCAGTATCAGATATAAGATGTCACTACTGTATGGGAAAGCGAGGGAGTAACTATTGACTGGCTGGCTGTTTTATGACAGCATATTATACAGTACATTCCTTATATAGCACACTTATGTAATCTTCCTCCAGCCCCTCTTAGTTTATTAAGCCCATAAAAGTATACATCAAAGAATATTGTCCACATCAAGGTGCATATCATCGGCACTAGAAAGCATGCCTTAAAAATGCATATGTATTGTCATTCACGTTTCATGTTTCTCAGGTCTAAGTATAAGTCTGTATAAGTTCAGGTGACACCTTTTTCTCTGAATGGGCAAGAAGATCTTTGTAGAGCTGAGTGAAGATGCAGTAAATGCTACAATAAAAATTAATCACTTGTTAAGAATAAATAGCAGACAAAGGAGAATACATTGCTGTCTGTATAGACCTGGCTTCATTTTCACAAATGCATCATTTTGTGTGCATTATCACACACATAATCAGTACAATATCACACAAGCATGTGATTCCAATTAAATCTAATTGGAGACATAGGCCTTATTAGAGCCCGGTCACTTTCATTGCTTTGTAGGAAACGCAGAACATTGCTCCATGACCAACTGTTCAAGGACATTCCCATGCCCCCTGGGCCAACTGCTTCTGCTTTCCCCATTGCTTCATGGCTAATGGCTTCATTTTCCCCTGCTCCTTCATGGCTAACTGCTTGACCCGTGTGCCATTCTTCCTTGGCTAATAGCTCAAGTCCAATACCCTTCTTCCATGGTTTACTGCTTCCGATGTCATGTCTTTTTTCAGTGTCCCTGTTTCATTCAGTTAATTCCTGTTTTATTCATTTAATTAGATTGTGAGACAGTTTAGCATCTCCAGACCATATCATTACAATCGACCTGTTTGACAGTTGGCAAAGGAAAGCCACATATGTATTTTGATTTACTTCTTGCACTCATATCTGGGCTGATTTACAAAAAACAGGGCAACGTTTTTTATACCTTGCCGGTTTTAAATGTACTCATTTGCTCCCTTAGGTACAACTTTTTGCACTCCTACATTGGCATGCAATGAGTTGCATTTCACTCAGTGTACAGAGCAGCAATATAATATTTGATGGTGGGCAGCCCCTGAAACACCCCTAGCTTGTACATTATTTAGGACATGCAAGTTTGGAATCACTGGGAGAGGCAAGCTTTGTACCTGTGTGAGCCACACTCTGCACTTTCTAAAAGGTTTGTAATCCTGCCTAAAGTACAGATTGTAGCTTGCATTTGCCACTGGTACAGGTGCAGATTTTGCACCCCTTATTGCTACAGCACTTGCATCTATACCACTAAGACATAAACCCAATTATGTAAGATATTGTCCCTATGATAGGTTATGTTTCAAGTGTCCCATTTATAAGCCACGTCAGTACCCATTCAGAAGGATGTAATATATTTGTTCAACAAGGCATTTCAGGTATAACAGACACAGGGATAGAAGGGATTATTATGAACACAGCCTGTCCAAAGGCTTTATATATTTGTTGCATGGCATCATCATTACCATATAATCATTGTTAAATGGGATTTTTAGGCTGTACTGGATTCTGAATCTTAGTGGGAGGCTGGTGCACAAGCCATATTTTATATATATATAGTGGAACCTCAATTTTATACACACTGATATTAAGTTTTCCCTTAATTACATCGTTATATTTTGTGGTCCCACCAATATATAAGGTATGTGCATTTCCCTGATGTCCCCTGGATATACAGCATTTTTTCTGGTCTCCTGAAAAACATAAAATGGGAGTTCTACTGATTCACATTAGTAACGTGTGCCTGGCAGAGTCCTGATGCATTCCATGTATTGTACCTGCAGCTGAGGGAGTGAAGTTGTGCAAGAAAGACTTTATTCGATCTAATACAAGTAATATGTTCAGCCTGCACCAGGAATCTGTGAGCACATGTTTCTTATATTATAAAATCAATATGTAGCATTATGTTGTTGTGGGACAAATCCAAGGCAGCAAACTTGACTGCAATTTTCTTTTTTGGGGAGTAGAGATACAGTAGAGAGTATCTCTACTCCCCAATAAAGAAAATTGCAGTCAAGTTTGCTGCCTTGGATTTGTCCCACAACAACATAATTCTACATATTGACTCAACTGGGATATCAAGCACAGGATAACCCGTGGGGCAAGCCGATAAGAATATCGGGTGAGCCACAATTGCTTTTTAATTTGCATTTCTTATATTATAAAATGTATATACCGATAAAGCATAAAGGTGAATCAATCACAGCTCCAAACAGTAGTTTTAAACTGCAAAATATTTATTAGCAGTGTTTGCGCACTGCATGTTTCGGGCAGTGCCCTTTTTCAAAAAAAAGGGCACTGCCCGAAACATGTAGTGCGCAAACACTGCTAATAAATATTTTGCAGTTTAAAACTACTGTTTGGAGCTGTGATTGATTCACCTTTATGCTTTATCGATTACCAAGGGTGTAACACAGACACCTGAATCCACAGCCACAAAGAATACAGCAACAGTGACCTGAATCAGAAGCATCTTGCTTTCTATTGAAAATGTATATACCCCCTGTATCATCAACTGTAACCCCCCTCAACATTCGACACAGTCAGCACCAGGTATCCTATAAAAGATTATAAAGTCAGGGTGTCGCTTATAAAGTAGTTTTTATGTGATAAAGTGACTCGTGTGAATGATTGCTATAATTACCCAGCTGCCCCAGTGCATACTCTGTGTATCCATGCTATGCTACAGAGTGGGTTTAGGAAGGGCAATTCAGTTATATATTATAATCATTTCTATTTTTATAAAAAATTAAATTGTGCATTCAAATTTCAAACTGCTTGATGCATATATTTTAATCATTATTATTTCCCTGCATCATTTTTGTTCAACAATTCTTTTTAGTGTGTGTGTCTTTGGTGATTATATAATCATGGAAAGATTGCCATCTGGTGGCAACACTGGAAAATCTTTCTCCATTGTGAGATTGCAGAAAATGATTATTTTTTATTTATTTATTTTTTTTACATTCAAAGAGAGACAGAAGATTTTGATTCTATGTTCACTAAGGGCTAGTCCACACAAGGAGATTCGGGGAGATTTTGTCGCCTGGCGACTAATCGCCTCGTCTTTTGAGTGACTATCTCCCCGAACTGCCTCAGCGTTTTTCCCCATAGGCTACAATGAAGTCGCCTGCACTAATGCACACGCTGCAATGCGTATTCTATAGTCGCCCGAAGTTGCCTCACTTAGGCAACTTTGGGCGATTATTGAAAACGCATCACCGCGTGTACATTAGTGCAGGCGACTTTTCATTGTAGCCTATGGGGAAAAACGCTGAGGCAGTTCGGGGAGATAGTCACTCAAAAGACGAGGCGATTAGTCGCCAGGTGACAAAATCTCCCCAAATCTCCTCGTGTGTCCTTACCCGAAAGGATAATTTCTGGCAGATGCTTCATCCTCGTAAGAAACACCTTCTGAGTTATAAGGGACAGTCTGGAAGAAGATGAGTATAACTGAGTGTTCTTGGTAAAGCTTATGGGGTGCTTCCATGTTAGCTGGGTGACCCACCTAAAAAATCTGAATATTTAATAAAGATTATTTGGTCTGTGTCAAGGTTTAGTAGGATTCAAACAACATGTTGAATGAGAATGGCCTATGCTTTCTCCAGGTCCAGCCTAGGTGTTACAAGATGATATTAGGATGGCCATATTGACTTTAACATGGGGCTCTCAGAAAAGAAACTGATTAGACTGTACCCAACAGCTCATGATCTAAATGTTTCTCCAACTTAAAGTGGTGATTGAGCCAGCTCACCCCATATTGTAGCGCTGGTTATTTATTTATCCAGAACAAATGTAATGATTCTTATTTTAAATTGTTATGTATAACTGTAGCTGTTGCAGAAAGTTGTAGTTTAGCAGCAATAGAAGGGCCCAGTGTGCATATTCCTGCTTTGGCTGACATTTCTCCCTGTTAGCTGGAGTCTGGGGTTAATTGCCCAGCCTTTGTGTATTCTGCAGTCCCTTAGCAACTAGAGCTGTTCCCATTAGCGCTGCTTACTACACAGACCCACACCCACAGCCCTGCAGTCAGTCTGAACTGGAAGTAAGTAGTGCTGTTTCTTCATTATTTCACTTAAAATTCTGAGCATATGAATAATAATGTGATGTTTTAAGGACTGCAGGCAGCTCATTATCTTTCTTTAAACCAGGCCCATAATAATAGTTTGGTTAGGAAACCTGCAGTCATATGTTAACAAAGCTACTCATAACCCTTATTATCATATCTAGTTTCCTTGTATGGAACTGCATTATTGCTGCTGCTGCTTCACTAGAGGCCCTTTCTACGTGTGATGCCAATGCCATCTTTTTGTTGTACCTGAGCCCAGGGCTAACACAGCAGGAGGTTGGGCATCACTGTTATAATGGGTCATTAACTATTGCCCCCAGAATATGTGCAGAAGCACTAAGGGGCACATAATTATGCACTACTGGTGAGTACAAGAAAGCCATAATCAGACATCCTGTGCCTTGTAGCCACTGGCACTATCTAGCCTGCATATGTGAATGATACATAAATTAGGTGTTACTCCAAGGGATGTCCATATGCCACAAACTTACTGCCCCTTCCGAATCCAACACTGATAAATGCAGGCAACGCTGTATTCAGAGCAAGGCACAGCTCTCTGTATCTGCATTTTAGAACACAACCCATATGGCAAAGTGCAAAACAGGGCACTTTTGCCAGTTTTTCTGTAAAATGTCCCTTGATAAATAAGCATAGTAAAGTATTGCTGCCATCTTGCCCTACTGTGTCTACTACCCACCACTCCTACCTACAGCTGCTGGACTGTGCGCCCAACTATGCTCAGGGCAAAGGGCAGGGTTCCCAAAGTGCCCCCGTAAAGAAAGAGAACAGAGAAAGAGTTGCAGTGTGTGTGTGTGTGTGTGTGTGTGTATTTTTACACAAAGTTTATACTTTGAGTTTTTTTCATACACAAACATATACTGGGTCATTTGTAAACGTGAAGACAGGGTGCAAAGTGCAAAAACTGGGTGCAATCCAGAGTAGAGAGACTTATACCCACCGCCATGATACAGTACTGTTTGTGTTCAGCAGCGCTATATTCTTGAGGGTTGAGAGACATTTAGGTGTCCCGTTCACCAACCCCTGGACAAAAATGCAAGAATGCTTAGAGAGCACTGCTGCCTAGGGTCTGATAAAAAATAATAAATGTCTGTATATTCGCACACTCAACACAAAATGCAATTCAGAGAGAGAGTGGTTTGAAAAAATAATTTTTACTTTTACTTTTATGCAGAGAAAGGCATTTTACATAGATAACGCCATACAATACATGGCACAATTTGTATAATATTAAAAAAATCGTATAGAATATAACCCTTTGTCAAGGGAATCCCCTTGACAAAGGCCTTGGTGCCGAAACGTTGGGGCCATTCTCATTTTCCTGGTAGGTGTATCCGCTCCTTGCTTGTTTCTTGCTTACTATGTATTACTAATGAGTGGGTTATATTCTATACGATTTTTTTAATATTGTACAAATTGTGCCATGAATTGTATGGCGTTATCTATGTAAAATGCCTTTCTCTGCATAAAAGTAAAAGTAAAAATTATTTTTTCAAACCACTCTCTCTCTGAATTGCATTTTGTGTTGAGTGTGCGAACATACAGACATTTAATATTGATACAGGTTACCTGCAGTAGGGGTAACATTTGTTTCTGCACCTCTTATCATTTTTTGAAAATCTTGGTGTGCCCTCCATCCATTATTAATTCTGATAAAAAATAAGGCATGAACATTGGTGGGCACAGGCCAGTCCCATTTGGACAGAGCCCATTGTAGAATGCACTTGCCACTACTTCCCAACTTGCGTGTCTAAATGACAGTCAAGTTAGGACTAAACTACATGGGATCAGATTTTGTGGGTCAGATTTTGTCTGATCTTGCCATGCAATGCCACTCAGCAGCACCCAAGAGCAAGAGATTTATAGGATGCTACCACAACTGATCCCCACATGTCGGATCAGATACAGTCATATGGTGTAGTTTGTTCATGCGACAAACTACATCCGACAATCAATGTATTTCAATGGTCGGAATTTCGTGCATAAACATCCATAGTGGACATTCTTCAAGCTCTGAAGCATGTGCTTCCCTAGCAAAGATTCATGTGGACCACCTGATGTCCACAAAACCAGCTAGAGTAGAATTAGAGCTGTGAAACTCAGCGCTAGTTGTGCAGTGTGGTCCAACATACAAAACAGATAGTGGGGGAAATAACCCCTCTCTTGGGGGGCCCCCTTAATAACTCCTGGCAACACTGCCATGGAGAGGGAGGGAAGGGAGGTAAAGAGAAATAAAACTTTAGGGTCACACTAACAAGGGAAGCCAGTACTGGGAAGTCTGTACTACGTGTCCCCAATCTTAGGGTTTGTTGCCATCTAGTGACTTATTTGTACATTACATTGCGTTTAATTGCATCTATAACATACAAATGACAGTTTATCCCCTTTACAAATGACTAACAGACTGGTAAATCTTAAAGGCTCATTTATGACAACAACCACTGTTGCAGTCACGCAAAAATTGATACTTGAGCACACTCACCGCAGTTGCACAGATTTGCACTAAAAACCATAGTGCCTGCAGTGATTAGTCTGTTCTGATGATGTGCAAGTGTCTCTACTGATGCAGGGGAACTCTGGCGCTACCACTGTCTCAAACATTGTGTTAATTCTAGGGTTACCACTGTGGGCTGCGCCAATATGCACAGCACACTTTCGTCTTGAGACTACACAACCTTTTGTATGGCCAGCTCTATTTATTATGTAATCACAACTAATTCAATTTTGAACTTAACCACACACACAAATCAGATAGTTGTGGCAAAACACAAGCAAAATTGCACATGTTTTGACACATCGGGTGCAAATTGCACCAAATACGCCAAATCTGCACAGGGTTACAAATACAGTATGCTGAAATTGTGGGGAAAAAACACATCATTGTAGAGAAAAAACAAATTGCATGTGAAACTTAACTTTGCACACTGCACTGTGGTCATAAATGAGTTTAGCTTTCTGACTTTGAGACCAGCAGTGGCCCCTTATTTATCATGGAATGCCACTTTGCATATCCATTTGCCCTATTATCATCAACTGGATGTCTCAGGTTTACAGTCATGTAAAATAGTTTCCTTTTCACTTCACTAGAGCAAGAATGAAGAGATCCTACAGAAAACAAGAGTTGGCAGATCTCCGAGCCACAGGTAAAGGTGCACTAGAATGTGTATGTTATTATAATGCGAAGTGTTTCCACTTGCAGCGGTTGTGGAATATGGAATTTATATGGATGTTAATTCTCTGCGTAAAGCTCCGCTCCCTTTTCCTTTCTGAGCACTCCTTCACTCTCCAACTATATCTCAAATAGGTTCCTACTGGGCATATTCATTGCCTCTGCTCCAATTGAAATCAATCAGGTAATTGAGCTCTTCAAAGTCAGAGAGAGAGAAGGAGTGCGTGGAAAAGGGGGCAGAGCTTCCTGCTAGACAAGGAAGTAACTAAAAGAGCTGCGTTTGAACTGGCTGTAACAGAGAAACAACATAAATCTGAATGCAGGGAGAAATGTATGTTATTCTGGGGCTGTTTTAGAGAAATAAAGGTTTACTTAGTCTTTAAAGGGGTGGTTCACCTTTAAGTTAAATTTTAGTATGTTATGGAATGTCTAATTCTAAGCAATGTAAGCCTTCATATTTTTTTTATAGTTTATTAATTAATTGCCTTCTTCTTCTGACTCTTTCCAGCTTTCAAATAGGAGTCACTGACCCCATCTAAAAAAACAAATGCTCTATGAGGCTACAGATTTATTGTTATTGCTACTTTTTATTACACATGTTTCTATGAAGGCCCTTTTTCTATTCATATTCCAGTTTATTATTCAAATAAATACATGGTTGCTGGGGTAATTTTGGCCAGATTGCTAAAATTATAAACTGGAAAGCTGCTGAATAAAAAGCCAAATAACACAAAAAACACAAATAATAAAAATTAAATTGCAAAGTGTGTCAGATTCTAACTCTCTACGTGAAATATTAATTTAAAGGTGAACAACCCCTTTACTTTTCATTTTGTGGCAAGTTTCCCTTGCATGCTAATGTGTTTATATTGAAATGAAAAAAAAAGAGAAGAAAGTTTAACAAAACTATTACAGTTTATATAATGTTCTGGTCATTCCACTCTTGTAGACATCTTTGAAACATCAGAGGCAGCAAAATATACAAGTACCCTGCAGAGCAAGGCGGGGCTTGTGGAAGAGCAATTAAGGCGGGGCTACCAGCAGGAAGCTTCTGCTCTCGATGCAGCAATGGAGAACATGACACGCATATATTTGTCAAGGTAACATTAAGAGCTGTTTTTGGAATCCCAGGGTTTTGTGATATCCCCTAAGTAACTACCACTATTGTTACAATCGATACTGCACTGCCACACAATGGAGATATTGAGGAAGACCACCGAGGATGAGCTGTATTGTTTGATTTTTATAGTAGGATTGCCTATATTGCTTTTTCCTTGTCAAGTGTCAATTAAAGCCAGAATATAGAATTCTATGTACAGCTTATCACTTCTAATGAGAATATCATTAACATAGCCAGCCCATTGGTCAGGTCACATATGGGTGGCCATGATTCCCTTTAATACAGCAACACTTTAAAAAATAGCCAATAGCGATTAAAATTAGCTGCACAGTTATTTCTAAAACATTTCTTTGGTATCTACATGTATACTACAGACTATCCCTGTATGTCATGTTTTAGCCTTACCGAGCCTTACCAGTGTTTTACAGATAAACAGTTTATTTTATACCCCTCACCCGTGAGAACTAAGATGCCAGAACTAAGGGTAGGCAAAAGTGGCATATGCCTAGGGTGCAATGCTGGGGGGGCACCAGTATGGTTGCCACCTTTTTTTTTAGAAAAAAAGGGTGGTCCATGACATCAGGGGGACAGAGTGGTGGCAAAAGGGTGTGGAGCTATGATGTCACAAAGGTCTCCAGGAGGATCAGGGAAGGGGAAAAAGGAAAAGAAAGGGTCAATTTTGAGCAGGTTCTGGGCAGATCAACCATTGTTGTAACTTCAGGATATTACAAATTTGCCAGCAGCGACATTGCCAGTAAATTTGTAATTTTACCACCTGGGCACTAGGCATGTACCTTTCTGTCTGCCTACCCCTAGTTCAGGGTCCAGGAGGATAGCCAAATAGATGCAGTTTTTGATGTGACAAGCAGGGGGTCTGTGCTTTCAGACAATCTCACTCCACATGGGGGGGGGTCCAATTACCAATCAAGAGCTCTTCCATTTTGGCTCAGCACTGCCGGTAAGGCCACACTCTTTTTTATTATGGTTATTTAATTTAATCCCCTCTTCAAGATAATGGAAAACTGATTCAGTTATAGCAACCCAATAAAAAAATGGCAAATCCTCAGTAAAATCTAATAAGACCTCATCTACTACGGCACGACTATTCATCTTCTTATTCAGTGCATTTAGGAAAATCGGCATATACTATGAGGCCACTGGGAGCAACATCAATGGGAGTGGAGAGCGACTTGTTGCTCATGAGCCACTGGTTGGTGGAGTATTTTTCTAGTATATAATGAACAATGTTTTGCCATTTAGATTCCAAGCTCTGGAAAAAGATCTTGCCAGTACAAAGTGGGAGTTGGAACAAGCAGAGAAGCAGCAATGGGAAGCTCAGAAGACTCAGTCAGAGCTTTTCCATGAGAACTGGCAACTGTTAAAAACTCTTCAGAAGCTACGGAGGACTATGGAAAAGCAAAAGGAGACTAAAAACAGGAGAATTTAAAACATTCTAAAATGAAACTAAATGGAAAAAATACATATGGTTCTGTGACATTGCCAATATGATGATGATACCAACTAAATAATTAAAGCTTAGGAAAAAAAGGAAAAAGTCAAAAATCTGGGTATTAATTAAAAATTGTTAGCATCACAGCTAAGGGCATCAACTTACACTTACCCAAGCGTGCAGAAGAAAAGCCTTCACCCACCTTCATAAAGACACATACTGAAAAACAGTCCAAATGTAGCAGTGAAACTATTCAGCCCCCCACAACTTTGTGGTAAAAGTGATAGTCGGGCATCAGCATACTTGTACTTGAAAGATCAGTTGCACTAAAGAATGTGTATGTGATTGTAAATGAACAATATGTCACAAGTTAAACTATATAGGGCCAATGGGCGGTTCACAAGCAGCACAATAAACCTGAGCATCTTATAATAATGTTTCCTATCAGCTCTCTCTGTCTCTACAGATCTGTGTCCCTCTGGGAGCTGATAGAATGGATTGCATATTGCCTTACAGGAGAACTAAAGCCTAAACATGATGTGCAGCACATTATTTACACCAGCTGAGACGCACAGCAGTCCTTATTCTAGGAAAGATCCCTGGTTTCACACTTGCCTGTTGATTATCCTGAATCCAGTGTTAAACCCAAATAAGTGAGTTGTCAAACAGTGCATTCCATGTCTAATAGTTAAGCTTTAGTTTAACAAGAAACAAGTGTTCCTACACAAGACTATACCTTGGCATGATGGGTACTAAAACAGAAAAAGGTAGTCTCAAGGAAGAGAGCCATGAGCATATTACAAGAGTACTAGGACATCCTATATAATAAAGTGTCTCTGCGTCCAGTCCCTGTGTCCGTGGGATTGCGCTACTGCGCATGTGCCCAACGGACCGTATTTCCATCTGCACGCTATACAACCCCTACGCTACGTAACTATTGATAACGTCACAAACGCCCCACTCTACTGTCATCAGAAAAAACAGGGAGGGCACTAACGGTGAATGCAGTTATAAAGTAATAGAAGAAATCAAGACACTGCCTGGCTTTTCACGCATTATCAGAAAGCCTGCATTCCAGTGTGCCCCGCCCATTTAAAGTCGCATGACATGAGCACCTTCCAGACGGCCAACAGGAAAGCAAAAGGGCCGGCTGATTGGAGGATGTATGGTGCGCGGATGTTACGGTCACGTGGTATTCTCGCGAAATGAGATTGACGTTGAGAGAAGTCTATGCGCGTACACTGTAGCGTCTTGAAGCGTGCTCAGCAAAGACAGTGTGGATGACAGTGGAGCTTGCATGCACAGCACATAAGGTAAGAACCTGTAGCGTATATGCTGGCGACTCAGAGTTAAATGGAGACTGAATGCTCACCAGTCTGTCGCTTTTAATACAATATTCATACAGAATGTGGTGCATTTGTGCTTTGCAGCAGGTTGTATCGGTGTGCCTGGTTCTCATAATTGAATGATCATTTACAAATGGAGTCATCCTATATAATCCTATATAATCCTATATAATAAAGTTGAAGTGTCTCTGCGTTCAGTCCCTGTGTCCGTGGGATTGCGCTACTGCGCATGTGCCCCACGGACCGTCTCTGGCGAATTTTTTTTTAGACTAGAACAATTCTGTTTTTATAAATGTTTGACTACATATGTTCTAGCGCCCATTAATTTAACGGGCTTAATGTCTAGTTATACATAATTTTCTATGAAGCCTAATCTCATATACAGTTATGTGCGGGCAAGTTCATGCTGGAAACCAGACTTCTTTTGCTGGTTGTGTGTGGGTTTAAACTGAGCTTTACCATCTGCACACCTTGTCTGAGGCCTTACCATGCCCTGCTTCTGACTCCAGACATTGATATTTATAGTCTTACACATGTTTGCCCCACCCCTTTGGTGAAATCAGTGATGGGTGGGTAGGGTGCAGATCTATAAATAGTGGAGGCTCAGCGGTTAGGGTGCAGATCAGAAGTGGGCAGGTTAGAGATCAACTTTTTTGTCACTAATGTACAGGCCTAAAGACTAGGTATGTACCAAATCCTGAATTCAGTTTGGGATTTGGCCACATCCTAGCCTTTTTTGCAGCAGTCAAATTTGGCCAAATCTAAATCACCTGGTTTAGGAATTTGCATCTGCATAGTAGGGTTCTGTTTCTGTTTGGAATTTGCCCAAATGCTTTGTAAAAGATTTGTAATTCGGACGAATCCCAAAAAAGTGATTTGATGCATCCCTACAAAAGACTGTGTGTCCTGGGAAGTATTTTCAAATCTGGGCAAATATTCTCAAATAAATATATGTTGGTATATGCAGCAGTGCACACAGCGCTTCTTAATCCATTAATCGTCTCATACCTTAGATCAGTAATCCCCAACCAGTGATTTGTGAGAAACATGTTGCTCACCAACCCATTGGATGTTGCTCTCAGTAGCCTCAAAACAAGTGCTTCTATTTGAATTCCAGGCTTGGAGGCAAGAATAAGTTGCATAAAAACCTGGTGTACTGCCAAACAGAGCCTCCTGTAGGCTGACAATCCACAGAGGGGCTCCCAAATATCCAACCAGAACCCTTATTTGGCACCCCCATGCTTGTGTTGCTCCCCAATTCTTTTTACATTTGAATGTGGCTCACAGTTAAAATAGGTTGCGGACCCTTGCTTTAGAGATTATAAACTCCACTGGGCCAGGAACTGGTGTGAATGATGTACAATATGAAGTATTGCCTCAGGTATAAATATTACTTGGCCTGGCTCTGCTTAACATAACATTAGGGAGTGTGAATAACATTGCATGAACAGAGCAGTCCACATTTAAAATCTGGTTATAGGGGGACATATGAGCGCTCTGTAGAAAATTTTCAAGCCCAGAAGTAATGTATGTGATAGTGACGTCACGTGCATAGCCTCTCATGAAGCCACAGATGCTGCGCATGCGCACATCGCCCCGCTGACGTCACCGAAATGTTCTGCACATCCGGCGCACATTGGAGTTTTGCCTGCAAATCATGGAAAATTGTCAGAAATTGGGGGAATACTTAATAGTGATGGGAGATGGGGACAGAGCCCAAAATCTGGTAACTCCTAAAAAAAGGGGGGGGGGGTTGACAGCTCTGCATGTCTGCATGAACAAGAAGGATAAGTTGGCCAGCTCATTGTTCATGTTCCAGGAAACTCTACCTTCAAGGAAACAGTCCCATTCTAACTGAGCATTATCATGCAGTCAGTACTCATGGCATCAATATCTCCCATGCTGGCCTTTTAGTGCTGTTCCACTACACTTAAAGGGGTTGTTCACCTTTGAGTTAACATTCAGTATGATGTAGAGAGAGATATTCTGAGACAATTTGCAATTGGTTTTCATCTTTTTATTATCTGTGGTTTTTCACTTATTTAGCTTTTTATCCAGCAGAGCTCCAGTTTGCAATTTCAGCAATCTGGTTGCTAGGGTCCAAGTTACCCTAGCAAGCATGCATTGATTTGAATAAGATACAGGAATATAAATAGGAGAGGCCTGAATAGAAAGATGTGGAAGAAAAAGTAGCAATAACAATACATTTGTAGCCTTACAGAGCATTTGTTTTTAGATGGGGTCAGTGACCCCCATTTGAAAGCTGGAGAGAGTCAGAAGAAAAGGGCAGATAGATAAAAAAAAAAAAAACTATTACAAATAAATAATGAAGACCAGTTGAAATGTTGCTTGGAATTGTCCATTCTATAACATATTACAAGTTAACTTAAAGGTGAACCACCCCTTTAAGTGGGAGGTGATGGCTTGTAGGGTTTTGACCCTGGAAAACTGTCATTTGTATGTCAAGTGTGTGCCTTCATTTGTGGAGGACAACTGGCTCTCCAACTGTGGGTACAATTGCCATGCTAGCCCTCCTGTCGTTACCCAGCATCCCTATGAATAACATTTGCACCAGGGGTCAACCCCTTAGATCCGTTCCTTTGGCGATGTCTTCAAACGTGTGAATCTGAACCCGATATGCCCACCAACAGCAGGAAGATATCGGGTTAATCCAAACAATTGTATTACAGTGATGTGAATGGGAATAGATGGGTTGCAGGTACGGTTGCCACCTTTTAAAAAATCTTCACCGGCAGGTGGAGGGGGCGGGTTGTGACACTAAAGAGGGCAGGTCCATGACGCGCCATTGGCTGTGCGGATCGTGATGTCAAATGGGGTGGAGCCAATGTGCGCATTTGGCAAGAAGCCCAGGAAAAAAGGTTAGTTTTGAGCAGGCTGGGGCAAGGCCACGGGCTTTTTTTTAGGTGTATTACAAATTTACCGGCAGCTACATTGTCGGTAAAATTGTAATAACGGCCCCGGCCTTGGCTGGTGTTTTACCGGCCGGGTGGCAACACTAGTTGCAGGACCGCATCCACTAGCCAATGAGATCGGAGAAAAAATTAAACTTGTCCAATTGATATCTGGCCTGATTGGGGGACCCGTTGGAAGCCCCACACATGGACAGATAATCTGCAGAATTGGTCTAAAGGACTGATATCGGCAGCTTTAATCTGCCTGTGTATGGCCACCTTAATGGGGTTGTTAACCTTCAAACAACTAGTTGTTTTCAGATAGATCTCCAGAAATATTTTCTATGTGTCACCGTTTTTCGAATATAGAAGTGTAAAGTGTCATTTTTCACCTTTGGTGGATACATTTAGTTGATACATTTCTTATCTTTGTCCCTGTTGAGCAGGATCCCTGGGTTTCATCCAGCTGTTAGACTTGATACAATAGTTGCTAATACTCCACAGATGCTGCTGAAACACCAGAGACACAAACATTCAACTTTTAAACTTAGATTTTGGGAAACCGTAAAAAAGAAATAATGGAGAGTCATTTAAAAGTCTTTATTTCTAGGGAACAATATGAAAACAATTGAAGTGAAAAAGTGTTTGTAAGGTGAACAAGCCAGTAGATACAGTCAACTGACTCCATTTTCTTTTTTCATCAGCTCCTGCTCTGTGGGCACTGGATGTGAGCAAGCGGGTGCACTTTACTGAAATTGTTATTGTGTAGCATTTAGAGCAATGCTAAAATATACGACCGCGGCAGGACTCGAACCTGCAATCTTCTGATCCGAAGTCAGACGCCTTATCCATTAGGCCACGCGGCCCCTTTGCACAATTCGCTAAAGAGCCGCTATACATCACAGGTTGCTGTGGGTGCGGAACTAACGTCTAAATTTAGCTCCAGATTTGAAAAGGCGCAGATGGAGCCTCCCAGATGTGCGAGTTGCACGCGGGATTAGAGCAGCCCAAACCCCTGCGCCATAAACACACACAGTACAACTGCTTCTCCTACAGGAAACTCCTTTATAATCTATCCGGTTCCTCTGAGGAGAGGTAAGTGTGTGGGGACACTTTGCTTCATATTACAGTTTTGTGCTCATTTTCTGCCTCAGACTCGCATATTTATTGCTACCCCCCAATCTCGGATTATTAATTTAACGTCCCGCTTTACTGTAGCTAAACTCTTTTCTGGTCTTCCGGCTTTTTTTTTACCGGAAATTAGCATAGTCTCGCGAGAAGAGACTATGACCGTGACGTCATGATCCTAATGCTTCAGAAGAGGAGACTCCTAACGCGAACGCTGGTAACCGGTAAAGCATCACTTTACTTTGACTCTGCACTCCTTTCAGTGCTGGTAAATGTTTTTACTCACACAGTGGAGTCAGTGCTATCAAACATAGTCTTACCCAAAAAATGCAGCGTCAGAACCGCCTCCAACTGTCCTTAGAGAGTGAATAAACAGAACGAATCATCAGCCACTATATGTGCACATTTCTATGGATGGCAGACCCTTTCTAACCCTCTGTTTTATGGATTCAGTATTATTTGCAATGATATAAGTGTGTGGTGCTTCTGGGAAGGACTTGTACACAACTTGCTGCTACTTCTGTTTTGTTGTCCAGTTTTAATTCTCTGTTGTTTACAATTTCAAACTTCTCACATAAAATGTCCTGCAACTTATTCCTGAATAAACCCCTTGCTTAATCCTTGGTGCAGTAACCTGTTGCATGGGGGTAATTTGTCCACATACAGCAGTCAAAATTGGCCTTGACACGTCAAGTAAACAGAGGCCCAAAAAGCCCCCACCAGCCCACTAAATAGTGACTTTCTATGGCATCTTACAGCAGCCCTGCTGGCATTTCCCAGAACCCACAAATTGTTGCACTTTCCTTCTCTCAATCACCCGACCCAACGCCCAATTTAAGACCCCAGTTTTTTGAAAAACTGTTTTGGAAGACCTCCTTGAGGGTAAGAAACTGAATTTTGAGGGCTGAAACATGGAGCTCTTTATGTATTTTCTTGAGTAGCAGTACTGTTTTTTATTTACAATAAATTGTGTCATCCTGGTACGTCAAGTTTTACATTGTCATTTTCTATATTGTATTTGCATTTTCTATACTTTCATGAGTTGATTTTAAGTTTTTTTTTTTTTTTTTCTATTTTAAGACCTTGCCATGGATCTGTAAACCCTACCACATCCAGAGCTGCCACTGTAACCCACTAACATGAATCGTTTGCTTCAAAAAGGCACTTCCCTAGTTCCCTCTTGGAGGACAAGAGGCTGTAGATACCGTAGGTGCTCGTATGCGCCACAGTTACATGCCAAACCCCTGGAAATGGAAACATCTCAGAGGAGAATGAACCCTCTTAATATCCAGATGCTTTCCAAAGGACTTCATGAACAAATATTTAGGGGTAAGCAAGTGCAGCATGCCGAAGAGGATGTTCAGAGGAGCATTACCCATCTGAAGAATCATGAACTTTGGGGGCAAGAAACATCTACGGTCCCTGATGTAGAACTGCAGCTTCCCAAGATGTATGGGAACAATATCGAGGAACACTTTCAAATTCTGGCTCAGAAACAGTCTTTGCCCTACTTAGAGGCAGCTAATGATCTCCTGAATTGTCAGCTGCCAGCTATGCCTCAAACATGGGCTTGGCAGTCTGGATGGACCCGATACACAGCCACTGGAGAGAAGGAGTTGGTGGACTTTCCAGATGAAAAAGCAATGGTGTTTGACGTGGAAGTTTGTGTAACTGAGGGTCGCTGTCCAACTCTGGCTGTTGCTGTTTCTCCTCAGAACTGGTTAGATATTAAGCTAGAACATTCTTTCCTGACTTGATTGTCTAGTTCAGTGATCCCCAACCAGTAGCTCGCGAGCAACATGTTGCTCTCCAACCCCTTGGATGTTGCTCCCAGTGGCCTCAGAGCAGGAGCTTATTTTTGAATTACAGCCTTGGAGGCAAGTTTTATTGCATTAAAACCAGGTGTACAGCCAAACAGAGCCTTAATGTAGGTTCACATTCCACATAGGGGCTACTAAATGGTCAATCACAGCCCTTACTTGGCACCCAGGAACATTTTTCATGCTTGTGTTGCTCCCAAACTCCTTTTACTTCTAAATGTTGCTCACGGGTTGTAAAGGTTGGGGATCCCTGGTCTAGTTCATAGCTGCATCTTATATATTCCTTTTTTTTTTTTTTTTTTTTTTTTTTGTAGGTATTCTTGGTGCAGTCGGAGATTGATTGAGGACAGATATACATGGTCTAAAGAACTATTGTTATCAGACCTTATCCCACTGGAGACATCAATGAATTGCAACTATATGACCAAAAACAACTGGACAGAGAGATTGGTTGTGGGACACAACGTCAGCTTTGATAGGGCACATATTAAAGAGCAGTATCTTATCAAAGTAAGAATATCTTGCCTAATATAGGCAATGACGTCCTTGGAAATATTAAAGGGATTGTTCACATTACAAACACATTTTCAGTTCAATTGTTTTCAGATTCTTCTCCAGAAATAAAGAATTTTTTCAATTACTTTTTCAATTATTGTTTTTCCAAGATCTAAGTTTAAAGTTTAATGTTCTGTCTCTGGTGTTTGAGTCTGGCAACTCAGTATTTCAAGAGCAGATTCTGAACTGTTACAATTTTGCAACATTTAATGGATACATGTAGTTGATACATTTCTCAGCAGCATCTCTGGAGTATTAGCAACTATTGTATCAATTCTAACAGCTGCCTTTAATGAAACTCAGGGATTCTGCTCAGCAGGGACAAAGATGAAAAATGTATCCATTTAGAACAGTTTACAGCCCCCTTCCCAGAGCTGCTTTAGAAAGATAGAATAAGAAGGTGAAAAATGACAATTTACACTTAAATATTAGAAGTATCTGGTGAACTATCTGAAACCAACTGAACTGAAAAATGTGTTGGAAGGTAAACAACCCCTTTACGGGCTGATAATAGAAAAATTTGCCTTTTTTGTTTGTACATTTCTACAGGGCTTTGTCTACATAGCGTTTCTGTTATATTAGAAGAGAAGTTTAGGAGAAACCCCAATATTTTTGCACTGGAGAACTTAGGTTTATTACTAAGAAAAATAAAAAGCAGTAAATGGACAACTGAAGTTATTCAGAGATTAATCACTGACTCTTTTGACGTGTGTCAGGGTTCAAAGATGAGATTTATGGATACCATGAGCATGCACATGGCCATATCTGGTCTTACAGGATTCCAGCGCACTTTGTGGATGGCCAGCAAATATGGAAAGAAGAAGGGACTGCAGGAGGTCAAGCAGCATATCAAGAAAACCCGCAGCAATTTCAGTGGTTCCCCAGTGAGTTTTTGAAAACAATTTATTGGCCAACACAATTTTGTGTATGGTTTTTCAGCTTTTAGAGACACTGATCTGTCTCCTGACTGTGATAGGACAGTGTGTTCCTCCTTTCATTTTCTTATTATATTATTCTAGCCACAAAAGGCTAGAAGGCTGTAATTCTCAGCAACCTCATTCCATATATGGGCCCAACTTACCTTGACATACATTGTAATCAAATCTCAGTCTAATTTGGCAGTTGGCCAAATTGGGATGATCTTTAGCCCCCAGATCACATCATAACGGTGGCCTGTGGCAACATGTTGAGACTTCCCTTGAAAGGATTTTCAGCAAGGTAGATATCTAGCAGATTTTGCCCAAATATTTGTCAGGCAGGCTGCCGGAATAACGCCATACATTGAGCCAATCAGCTCCTGACTTGGTCTGCAGGAGCCGAGTCGTTCAGTGGCCTGGCCCATTCAAGACCAAAAGGATTTTAATCAGACAAATCTGAAGATCTGATTGGGTAATTGTTGCACTAAGATATATATACATGTGCAGTTGATGACTTACCTCACTGCTTTTTGTCCCATCTATTATGGCCCTTTAGGCCATAGACATGAAAAAACAAAACAATTCTGTAAAGTGTGTATCAACTACATGTGGCTGAGGCCTGTGCTTCTAGAACTGTCAAATTACCAATTTTCACAGACAAATGATAGTTGTTTTTTCTTAGCCCAAATTCTCAACATATGTTTTAAAAAAAGTTTTCACAATTTCCATAGAAATACATGAATCATTAAGAGATTGCTCAATTTTGCAGAAACCCTATTAAGACTATTTGTAAATGTAAAGGCATTAGTCTGTCGTCTATATTTCTGGTTCTGACTCCTGAAACACTGTAGCAAAAGCCAGCTGATTAACAGAGTGGAGGAGAACCAACTGCTACACTTTTTCAAGAGTCAAACACAGACAACAAAAAGTTAAAAAAAATACTCTGCTTGAATGGCAATTACACTTAACTTACAAATGCCTGTACAGTTAAACTCTTTAATTTACATTTTAACGTATAATTAAAGTTACAGGTTCTTAATTATTAAGAAAGAAAAAAATAAAGTTTTGGTGGAGTTTTCTTTAAACAAGAGATAATTATGGCCACTAGTACCCAGGTGTTCTATTGCTAGCACATTTAAAATCAGTTTTGGGTTACTAGAGATCACTAGATCCAACATCTCTTAATTTCTGGTTGCATTCTCAGTAGCCTGAGACTGGAAATTGTCATGCATTTTGATGACCAATGTTTTTAAATCATGCACGGATTAAAGTCTTTTGGGTTTGTTCCAGATCAGTTCCTGGGACTGGGTGAATATCAGCAGCATCAATAACCTTGCAGATGTGCATGCACTGTATGTGGGTGGCCCACCCCTGGAGAAGGAAGCCCGGGAACTCTTTGTAAAAGGAAGCATGTCAGATATCAGAACAGAGTTCCAAGTAAGAAATTACACTTTCCCTTTAAACGTCTGTAATATGTTATTTCAAAACCATGGCTTACCAATGACTTTGTTTTTTTTTTTTGTTGGAAGGAACTCATGAGGTACTGTGCACTTGATGTTCAGGCAACACATGAAGTATTTCAGGAACAGTTTCCACTCTTTATGGAGAGGTAAAGGGACAATTGTCATGGAATATGTTTCATGTGTTGATATAGATTGTAGCCTCAACACTATATATATATATATATATATATATATATATATATATATATATATATATATATATATATATATATATATATATATATATATATATATATATATATATATATATACATACATGCAATGTGGGTTTTGAAATGCACAGTATATATTATATTCACACCTATTTGTTTAAATGAGCAAGCAAACATTTTTTTCTCCAAGGCAAGTTATTTATGCCGTTGTCTAAATCCTAATAAATTGCACTGGAATTGATCACAGAATGGCCATCCCTCCAAGGTACCTTGTTTTTGGAGTCCCTGACTACACCTTTCTGTTCTATTCTATTCAGGGCTATTCAGCTTGATGCTTTTTCTTCCCATAATGCAGGCACCAACACCCTAAATATTTTTTATAGGTTTGGGGACTCCATCACCAGAGAATATGTCTTTGTGTGTGTGTGTGTGTGTGTGTGTGTGTTTTAATACCGGCACCCTCACCTAAAAGAATAGCTACTTCCACCTTTAAGTTACCTTTTAGTATGTTATAGAATGGTTAATTCTAAGCAACTTTTCAATTGGCCTTCATTTTTTTTCTCTTTTATAGTTTTTTAATTATTTCCCTTCATCTCCTGACTTGTTCCTGCTTTCAAATGGGGGTCACTGACCCCATCTAAAAAACAAATGCTCTATACAGCTACAAATGTATTGTTATTGCTGTTTTTTATTACTCCTCTTTCTATTCAGGCCCTCTCCTATTCAAAGTCCTATATGCAAATCAATGCATGTTTGCTGCTGCTGAATAAAAAAATGAAATAACTCAAAACAACACAAAGAATAAAACATGAAAACCAATTGCAAATTGCCTTAGAATATCACTCTCTACATGATACTAAGGGGCAGATTCACTAAGGGTCGAATTTCGAAGTTAAAAATACTTCGAAATTCGACCCTCGGATTGAAATCCTTCGACTTTGAATATCGAAGTCGAAGGATTTAGCGCTAATCCTGCGATCGATCGATCGAAGGATTTTTCGTTCGATCGAACTATTAAATCCTTCGAATCGAACGATTCGAACGATTTTAATCCAACGATCGAATGAAAATCCTTCGATCAAAAAAAGGTTAGCAAGCCTATGGGGACCTTCCCCATAGGCTAACATTGACTTCGGTAGGTTTTATCTGCCGAAGTAGGGGGTCGAAGTTTTTTTTAAAGGGAAAGTACTTTGACTATCGAATGGTCGAATAGTCGAACGATTTTTCGTTCGAATCGTTCGATTTCGTTCGAATTCGAACGAATTTAACCAATTCGATGGTCGAAGTACCCAAAAAATACTTCGAAATTCGAATTTTTTTCATTCGAATCCTTCACTCGAAGTTAGTGAATCTGCCCCTAAATGTTCATTTCGAGGTGAACAGCCCCTATAAACTCAGGCGCTCATCAGCTAAATGGAGTTCTGGTTGTGTCTTCCATTCCAATGTACATGTAAATACATTAAGCATCATTTTGCTGGTCAGGGCAGAAGCATTGGATAAACTTTACTTGGTTAGAAATATTTAATAAATACGTGTATTGATGAAGGTTATGAATGTGAGAACCAAGGTTTATATACTAGCATATTTGCCAATATCATGGGATATCCTTTCCCTTCAGGTGTCCTCACCCTGTCACTCTGTCAGGTATGTTAGAAATGGGCGTTTCATATTTACCTGTTAACCAGAACTGGGAAAGATATTTGGATGAGGCTCAGACGAGCTATGAGGAGCTACAAAAAGAAATGAAGAAATCATTGATGAAGCTAGCCAACGATGCATGCCAACTTCTCACCAAAGATGCGTAAGTTACATATTAACAAGCTGAATTTGTCTCTTTTTCTGTGCATGCATGCTCAGACCTGCTATAGTTATGGGTACCAGGGGGCTTTACACTATCTGCTGTATAATTGTATAATTAAAGTGCAGTTTTACAATATAAATGAATTCAAGATTATCCTCTCTACTGCTGGGTCTGGCTCACAAAACAAATGGCTTTAAAACCACTGAACATTTGTAATTCATGTATATTGGAAACCTAGTAAGGGCTACATTTTCTTTCCTTATGGAAGAACAAATTGGGGGTGGTGTACCACTAGAGGGTCAAAGAGATGATTGTGAAAGAGGTTCAGAGTGTGGCAAAGAGTTTGAACATATAAGATGTAACATGGTGCAAATAACATGGTGCAAAGTTTATAATATAGTCATAAAGAGAGTGTAACATGTAGTAAAGCTGCAGAGAACTTTTTGTTTGGTTGGTTCTTTTGAAATATGATTGGCATGCTTCCTAAAAAGAGAATGCAGCAATAATTTAGGAACCCTAAAAATTAGAATGCAGTGTATTAATCATCTTAACCTGTGATTTGGTAAATTACTTAAATATCAGTTGTAAATTAAATTTAATAATTCTCTCCTCAGTTACAAGGAAGATCCCTGGCTTTGGGACCTAGAATGGGATATCCAGGAGTTTAAACAAAAAAAGACAAAAAGCAGTAAAAAGCAGAAGAAAGCTAATGAAGCCGCAGAAAGTGTTGGGAACAAGCTTGTTGAAGATCATAATGAAGGTGAGAGAAGGGTTTAAGGTTTAGTTTTAGATGTAACATCAGTTTTACAGATCTCTTTTTTTTCCTATGATTTTGTATAGAATACGTGAGTTTTTAGTTTGGCAGCTGGAGACACGAGAGGGCGGTTTATGATCATCAGTTCAGAAGGGCTGCTGCTTGGGCATGACTTGTGGCAGCTGGGAAATCGACAATATGTCTAGCCCCATGTCAGATTTCAAAATTGAATATAAAAAAATCTGTTTGCTCATTTGAGAAATGGATTTCAGTGCAGAATTCTGCTGGAGCAGCACTATTAACTGATTCATTTTGAAAAAAAACATTTTTCCCATGACAGTATCCCTTTAAGTAAACACACCCTAGATGTCTAGAAGTTCCAGATTACTGCTGCTTATCAGGTTCACAAATGCACATTTTTGACACCAGCTATTGTTGCCTAAGCAAGATAGGTACCAGTTGTTTTGTAGCTATTTGTACTGTTTGTATGGAAAAAAAAATCATATTTGTAAATTGCACCTATAGATCCTGGACCTCCAACTGAAGAAGAAGAGTCTCGTCCATCCATGGGCAAACTGTACTTGGAGGATCTCAAACTTAAAACTTTACCATTGTTACCAAAAAGAAACCAGCATTTACCTGGTCACCCTGGGTAAGATTCGATCAGCAGTC
This sequence comes from Xenopus laevis, assembly GCF_017654675.1. Classification (NCBI taxonomy): domain Eukaryota; kingdom Metazoa; phylum Chordata; class Amphibia; order Anura; family Pipidae; genus Xenopus; species Xenopus laevis. The sequence goes on along the minus strand of NC_054375.1, from coordinate 115,122,637 downwards.
TGCAAAGCTCCTGTTTTTTTCCACCTTTACATTACTAATTTATCATATTTGTGTTTTCAGATGGTACCGTAAATTGTGTCCTAAACTGGAAGATCCTGACTGGCTACCAGGACCAGGTCTTATTAGCCTTCAGATGAGGTTAACACCTAAACTTATGCGATTGACATGGGATGGTTATCCCTTGCACTATTCTGAGAAGCATGGCTGGGGCTACCTTGTTCCAGGGAGAAAAAACAACAAATTGAACAATGAGGAAGAAGAGGAGATCATCCCATGTCCGTACAGGTATATGCATAGGCACATTATACAAAGGCCAACTACATCATGAGCAACTGGAATTTCTTTTGAACGTAACCATTACTTTTTCTTACAGAGCCATTGAAGACATTTATGCTGAATACAGTAAAAATAAAACAAAAGATGGGTGTTTATCACAGCATTCCACTTTACCAGAGGAGTTCATGCTCACTGATGACAACTCTATGTGGCAAAAGGTGAGGAAAAGGGTGAAATTAATCCCTTTATGCAATATATGTTTTCATTGTCAAGCTTTGCTTTATATAGTCATATTTATTGTTGTATTTAAGGTTCTTTGTAGCTGCACCTGTTTGTTTTGGCAGCTGGCTGCATTTTAAGTCAAATTTTATAACACTGGTGGTTGCCCAAATGTTGGACACTCCCATTGAGTCTAAACACTAACCTTGTGGCCCAGCCAGTGCACTTCTTACTTAAAAATCACTCTGGCTTGGCATATTTTGTTGAAGAGCTATATGTCCATGATATTAGAAAAAATATTTTTTACATTTGTATTTATTTTTATGTACATTAGAAACAGGTAAAAAAAAAAAAAACTACCCCAGGCCTAGACACACTGTCCCTGGCCATAAGATTAGTGATTTCTCTTACTGGGGCGTGCCCAACATATTGGATCTCACTAGAATTTTATCCTTTATTTTTTTGACCACTATGTGAGAAGTTCCTCTCTTCAGAAGACAGCACATTATATCCAAAAAAGAAGATTAATTTATTTGAGCCCTATGCTTTCCTGCCAACGTTGTCTTCTTTAAAACAAAACTTTTCAAGGTTTTTTCTCTCAGTTTGTTTAAACACTACGAACAAATTCAAGGACACAAGGTTTTGACATCTTAAATAAATGTTCTTTTTAGGTTGAGGAGCTAAGTCGGACGGAGATGGATCTTAGTAGTGAAGTCCCAGCCACTGCAAAAGCGAAGAAAAGAAATAATTCATCAGTGAGTTCCATGCATGATCATTCTATATATCTTTCTCTCTCTCTCTCTCTCTCTCTCTCTCTCTCTCTCTCTCTCTCTCTCTCTCTCTCTCTCTCTCTCTCTCTCTCTCTCTCTCTCTCTCTCTCTCTCTCTCTCTCTCTCTCTCTCTCTCTCCTCTCTCTCTCTCTCTCTCTCTCTCTCTCTCTCTCTCTCTCTCTCTCTCTCTCTCTCATTTTATTTATATCATAAACACTGCACTCACATGTCTTATGGAAAAAAAAACAACAATAAATATATATACTGTATATGTATTCTGCTGTAGGGAGATTAGAGATTGTGTAATGTATCCCTACACATAGTAATAACATAGACTTTTCTGGTTCAGGCTTCACTTTTTAGATCTAACATTGGGGACCCTATCTGCAGGTTAAAAGGTTACAGACAAGTGAAAACATAGCTGTATCAGCCAGCTGTCTTAGTTCCAAGAAATTCTAGGCTAGCAAGTTAATGTTCAAATTAATATTCTTTTAGGAGGATCTAGGAGTGCAAATAAGGCATTCTCCATAAATCACACTTTAATGTGTTGTCATATTATGGCAACCGATACGTTACAGTAAAAATACAAGAAAATGTATCCGGGGATTTCATATTAACTCATGAGCTGGAATGATCTCACAAGCATACAGCAGCTCTCTGAACTTGGTGCAGACTTGTTTTATCAGTATGTAATTTTAAATCATCCAGTTAAATGTCCTGGTTGGATGAGGACATGTCATCCAGTATAACATTTCTCCTATGGTTTTAATTTATTGCACAGGAACACCCTGTTAAACTTGAAATGGAGTTTGATAGCCTACCTGACAATCACCATGGAAACAGCCCTTGCGGTGATGTAAATGTTTCAGGCTGCTGGTTCTACAAGTTGCCACACAAAGTAAGCTTGGACTAGCCATTGTACTACATGTATTTAAACTGAACGCTACTATTCTGCAGCCCTAAAGCTTGTGATCTCCCAGTATTCCCAGTAGTAAATCATAATTGTGTTATGGAGTTGAAGTGCAACAACCACCTCTGGGGAATGTACATACTAAAACCTTTTGCAATAAGCCAACAAGCCATTTCTATGACATTACATATTCTGTCGTGCAGGATGGCAACGCCAATAATGTTGGAAGCCCATTTGCAAAGGACTTTCTGCCAAAGATGGAAGATGGCACTTTACAGGCTAGTACTGGAGATTCCAGCGCAACACGTGCCCTTGAAATCAACAAAATGATCTCCTTTTGGAGAAATGCTCACAAAAGAATAAGGTAACAAATTCACAATTCTGTCGATTGGATTAAATGTATGGGGTAATGCAAGACACGAACAGTTTTTGCTGGAAACTTATATTAACCAATCAACAGGTAGCATTTACTGGTCTGCTGAAAGCAAACATCTGATTGGGGTGATGTGTCTTTTTAGTCCCAGAGCAGAATTTACACCTGTTGTTGTATTACTTCCTTTGTCCCTATATGTATTCCATTCAGTTTCGGTTTTGTTACAGTTCCCAAATGGTGGTATGGATGAAGAAGAATGAACTCCATCGGACTATCACCAGGTATCCATTTAGCTTCTGTTTTTTTCAGTCTGCTTGATCTGATAGAGTGGAAACTTTAGGGTAAGGTCATACTGAGCATTTCGGGAAGATTTAGTCGCCTGGCGACTAATCGGCTGGTCTTTGCGGCGACCAATCTCCTCGAACGCCTTCCCTCACTCTTGCGCTGGCTAGAATGAAAAATCGCTGGCGCTAAACACACCCGGTGATTCATTCTCCGAAAGACAACGTGATTAGTCGCCAGGCGACTAAATCTCCCCGAAACAGTGTGAACTTACCCTAAGGCTAGTACAGATGGGCATTGTAAGCAGACGCTGACTTGCAAGAGGATGCTAAATCCTAGCGTAAACTTACCCCAGTTGATCTGCATGCTGGTACATGTCAGAATTAATTTATAGCTTTAGATCAAGCTAACCCAAAGTTATTTAAATTCCCACCATTTTGCAAATAACAGACCAAAAACATTTTGCCATTATTAATATGAATCTGTTACAGGGACCCTGAGTTTGATGAAGAGAACAAGTATGGTGCTATTTTGGCTCAAGTGGTTTCTGCAGGAACCATCACTCGTCGAGCTGTAGAGCCCACGTGGCTGACAGCCAGCAATGCCAGAGTAAGTAACTACACCCCTCAACCCACCTATCTTAGGCTGTATATATATATATATATATATATATATATATATATATATATATATATATATATATATATATATATATATATATGAGAGAGAGAGAGAGAGATAACAGTAACATTGATAAAAAGGGAATGTGGAGTTGAGAAAACTAAATTAACCAATGTGAGTTAGAAAGAAAACTGGGCAATAACTAGAAATATTCAAGCTTAAAGTGATACTGACACTAAAAAACTACTTTTTAAAATATGAACGTACATTAAAAGTTACCTATAGGTCATGTTAGTTGAAGTTTCTAAACTGGTTTTTTTTTTGCAAACCTGACTGTCCCATCTCAGCCTGTCAGTTAACGTTTCCAATGCTAAAAGACTCCTGCTGCACAAATATGGCAGCCCTCTCATACAGGAACATGGGTCATTAGACAGGTAGTGTAAAAGCATTGGGCAAATACTTTATGGCAAAGTTATAAGTAGCTTTCAAAGGCATTTTTATGATAGATATAAAAGAGTTTAATTTCTGGTGTCAGTATCTCTTTAATATTGCTAATGTTTCATGGAATATTATAATTTAGTTTTAGATAATTTACACATGGGTACTTTTACCTGTGTTAAGGTGGGTTGTATTTGAAGGCACATTGAATGGGGTTCCTATCATTTAAATGGAGGGAAGTGAGTAGGTAGATACACTAGCAATTCTTTACCTGTTCTTGTAAGGCGAGTGCATTAGGCACAGGTATTGTATTTGCAGTCGGTCTGTGCTTCCCCCTAGTCCCAACATTTTATGAAATCTACTGACTATCCGTACTACAGTCACTAATAAATCCTTCAGGCTAACTCGTCCACCATTCAGCTTCTTCTCGTATGCCTCCTTCTCTGCAAATGCTTCCATTGGTTCCTTGTCACTTTTTGAATTAAACTGAAAATGCATTACAATTTGGCTCCACCTTACATTTTTTTTGCAAACTATCCCCTTTATTCAACTTTTCTCCTCTCTCCCACCCATCCCTCTAGGGCTTTTGCAGAGCAGTGCACAGGATCAATGCATCTCAGTGTGACCGGAGCTATAAAAATGAGCAGAGAAGCATTAGGTGATGCTCCCTGTGTCAGTAAATGTAGCTTTTGCCATTCTGTCTGGCCCTTACCTGAACAAAACAGCAGGGGGTTAAAGCAGAGGGTTCCTGCTACACATTTGTAATATTAGCAGTGAACTACTGCAAATAGAAAAGTAAATTACAAGTGTTCAGAAGAGCACTGTTGAGCAATTTTACATTGTGTTCTACAGGTGGGTGCATGTCCTATTTAAAGCCTTTGTGTATATGCCCTAATAATGTTGTGAATTTATTGCTATTTACCAGTGCTTGTTGTACCCTGTTGTGTTAGGCAGATCGCGTGGGCAGTGAATTAAAGGCCATGGTACAAGTGCCGCCAGGATATCATCTAATAGGAGCAGATGTGGACTCTCAGGAACTCTGGATAGCTGCAATACTCGGAGAAGCTCATTTTGCCGGAATTCACGGTACTGCAGATGACAATACTTATACTTAGGCTCATGCCACATGGGGCATTTTCTGTTGGTTGGTGACTTCTTTTTCTTAGTCATTTATAATACATTACTAGTTAACATTACTAGTTAACTATTAACATCAGGGCCTGACCACTAGTGCATTTTAAAACCTAAGTACTCTGGCCTCTCTAATGGTAATTTTTAAATTGTAGGTTGCACAGCTTTTGGGTGGATGACTCTGCAAGGCAAGAAGAGCAGCGGCACTGATCTGCACAGCAAAACTGCCTCTACTGTTGGAATAAGCAGGGAACACGCCAAAGTGTTTAATTATGGACGCATTTATGGTGCAGGGCAGCCTTTTGCTGAGCGTCTGCTAATGCAATTCAACCATCGCCTCACTCAGGAACAAGCAGCAGAGAAAGCAAAGCAGATGTATGCTGTGACTAAGGGAATCAGGAGGTAGGTGGGAAGAACACACTTGTGGAAAGCATTTTCTGCTTGTTTCACTAGCAACAGGTCATATCCATTTTGCTAATAATGGGACAGAAATTTGGAGGCCATTGTCAAATAATGCCTTCGACTATGTCAGCAAGCAGAAATTTGCTTTGTAACTGGTATGTGCACATTGGCAATACTGTGATTTTCTATTCCCACACTCAACATATACATGGCTTAAAGGCGTGTTTCATCTTTAAGTTAACCTTTAATCATGTTACAGAATGGCTGTAAGCAACTTTTCAATTGGCCATTTTTTAAATAGTTTTTAGATTATTTGCCTTCTTCTGACTTTTTTCAACTTTGAAATGTATTGTTATTGCTACTTTTTATTACTCATCTTTCTATTCAGGCCCTCTCCTACTTACATTCCAGTCAATTTGTTAAAGAAATGCATGGTTTCTAGTGTAATTTGAATCTTAGCAACCAGATTGCAGAAATTGTACATTGGGGACCTGCTTAATAAAAAGCTAAATAACTCAATAACCGCAAATAACAAAAAATGAAAACCAATTGTAAATTTTCAGAATGTTGCCCTCTACATCATACTAAAAATCATTTAAAGGACCTTTAAAAATGATTTCTTATTGCATTCTTATGAGTGTTTCTGCTTACAGGTACATTTTATCAAAAGAAGGCGAGTGGCTGGTGGAAGAATTGGGAATTTCTGTTGAAAGAGGTGAAGAGAATTCTGTGAACTTACAAGATTTACGGAAGATTCAGAAAGATGCAACAAAAAAGTATGATTTGTTTATTTTATTTTTTTTAAACAAGATTTATTTTTTTCACAAGAAAGAGGCAAAGAATAAAGAAAGCAAAAGAAAATAACTATCTTTAGTCTGCCTAAATATGTTTCTGTTGTGCAGGTCTAGAAGAAAGTGGAACTTGGTAAGTCGTAGGATATGGACTGGAGGAACAGAGTCTCAGATGTTTAACAAACTGGAGACCATTGCAATGAGTCCCTCACCAAAGACTCCTGTCCTGGGGTGTCACATCAGTAGAGCACTGGAACCAGCAGCAGTAAAAGGAGAAGTATGTGTGAAACAAAATCTCATGCTGCCTTACTATTCTCTTTTACTTTACGTACCATTAACGTCTTCTCTCTATAGTTGGGCTGGAAGACTCCAGACACTGCAGTGAAGCTGCGTTCTCTTGCTAAGAGGGGATAATGGCGATAACTAATACAGTGGTCATCTCTTTCCTCTTAAAGGGCATCTGTTGGGCAAAAATATTATCCCCCAACCAAAGGTGTAGGCTAATAGAGTCTGCACTGCAGTTGGGGGGGAACTGTCATTTTTTTTTTTTAATTGCCCCCCGTCAGTGCTAGGACAGCTCCCGGTGGGAGTGGCCATGTCATACATAGCGCATGCGCATAAGGAGCAAGTCAGGGCATTTCCCTCAGCAGGTAGTCTAGTGCTGGCAGGGGGCAATTTTTTAAAAAAACTACTGTTACCTCCAAATGGAGTGCAGAGTCTATTAGTCAGCACTTTTGGGATAATATTTTTGCCCAAGGCATGCCCAATCCATAATGATTTGCTTTAAAGGGGACCCGTCACCCAAAAAAATTATTCCAAATCCTATTTTATCACATTAGTCAAGCAAAATGAACTTTAATTACACTATATAAATTATTTGAATCTTGTTTCCTTCAGTCTGGGAATTCAAAATGATAGCAAGCAGGCAGCAGCCATTTTGTGGACACTGCTTTTAAGGAAAGCCTTGCATCATCTCAGAATCTTGTTTGTGCACTAGAATGAGGGACCCGATGTCCATCCCCATGCCCTGGCTACACAAATGGTAAAGAGAATTGGGGATATGTGGGGAGAGCAGTGACATCTAGGAAGTGCTGAATGGAAAGTGAAAGTAATTGTCTGCCCCGCCTCTATGCCCAGGGCATAGAGGAGGGGCAGACAATATTTGATTGACAGCTGAGATTTCTAAATGTGTTTACAACAGCTATGAATGCTTTAATAAAGAATAGAAATTGGATTTCATGTTTAATTTGAAAAGGACTTTTATTACACATATTTTTGTGTCTGGGTGACAGATCCACTTTAAAGGAAACATTTTATCTAACATACTAGTGAGTTATACTCATTTAGATATAGAAGAATTATGCTTAAAAAAGTAGTGTTTCAGGCTGATTTATTGAATATTTCTGCAAAAACCCTAATAATCTCTCCCTCCCCCTCTTTTCACTTCCTGCTCCCTGAATTCCCAGGCTGTTTAGTGGAGCCGGCTGCATTTAGCTCACTGGTTCCTGTCCTACAGTGCAATCAGCAGCTAACAGGACCTGACAGGGAACTTACTCCTGTCTGTGCTTGAGTGACTGCAGGGCTGTGATTGGCTGTCCTCCTCCTACTGTGCTTCTGGCAGGAAAAGTTAGGACACGCCCACGCCTCACTTGAAACAGGGACCAAAGAACATGTATAGGGAGCTCTAATAAAGGGGCTATTTTTAAAGATAATATAAATTTTTAGCACCATGTAAAAGCAACACCATATATTACTCATAATTGCCTACAAAATTGGGGGTTTTCATGAATCCTATACGTCTCCTTTAACAATGCAATGCGACAGAACTGATTTACCTGTAATGAAGCTTCATGAAACTGTTCAACTGTAATAATACTCTTACATTTTCGCTTGAAGCCCTTAGAGGGGAACAAAATGTAAACCAGTAGAGGTGCAAGCTAGTTTGGTATTCCATGCCGAACTAACTTGCTAATTTGAAACACACAGGCCTGGGATACGTTGTAGAGCTCAGCCTTGTTTTGTCCCCTTCCCATGTTTCCCTTGTTTAATTTAAGCTGGGCACATGTTCAGTGCAGTAAGATCATTGGAAGTACTATATTGTGCATGTGCTCTTTGCAAGGCAACAAGATAAAAGATGGCGGTGCCGCACTCTGCAATTTTTACCTGTGGCTGGTGGGTTTCTTATGGTCAGGACACACATTGGCCCAGGCAACAAGGATCACTGTTTGGCCAATTTGTTGTGCACCTCACAGTGGTTTTACATGTTGTCCTTTAAATAGCTTTATTTCTGTAAAAGGCACATTTTAATTTCTCTGTAGTCTCAGCGGGACATAGAGACAGCTCCAACCTCCAGGAGGCAGGACACTTGGCCTTTTACTAATAAAAAGGAGTCTATGTTTTAATCAGCTTTGCTCCAAAAAAGTTCTTACCTATGCCTTTTTAGGGTCAGGGCACACAGACTCGAGGAGATTAGTCGCCTGGCGACAATGTAAAAATGTAAAATCACCTTCGTTTTCCGAAGTTGCCTCACGAGGAAACTGCGGGCAACTTCGGAAACGAATCGCTCAGAGTGCCATCCAGCCGGCGATTTACACATTAGCTGGCGGGAAGGCAGTTCAGGGGAGATTACTCGCCCGAAGGAGAGATTTGTTGCCTTTGTGCCCTGACCCTTAATGTAATGCATGTTTAGGTCTTTGTCTTTCCTGATAAGCTTTAAGAACCAGTTGAAAAACTTTGCTGGTAATGTGCAAGATACGTTCTGATTTCTGTGACTTCAGCTCATATGACTGGTCAGAGAATTGTGCTGGTATAAAGGGCTTCTGGGTCTGTGCATCTTGGGGAGCTGTGATATCTTTTACACCGACTGTACAGAAGGGATGCTCCAAATCCAGGATTCGGTTCAGCAGGATTTTGGCCCAATCCAAAGTGCGTGGCCGAGCAAAATCAGATTCCTTAAAATCATGTGACTTTTTGTGTGACAAACACGGAAGTGGAAAAAGTTTTATATTTGGCCCTTCCTGGCACTAATTTGCATATGCTAAAGAAAAGCCATTTGTGATGTTACATAATTATACTGATTTTGGGAAGAGCATTTTCCTTTTACGTGTATAAACAGCCTCCTCAGAGTTCAGGAGTGGGCAGATATACAAAAGAGTGCATCCTCCAAACTGCACATTAGAGATCTGATTTAGGTGCATCCATGGAAAATATTGCTCAGAGCAGAGTGGGGAGGTGCGGGAGGAGAGCCCCTCTGAAAGCTGCAGTTTACATTGGCTAAAGGTTTATACAGAGCCATGTGAACATATTCAGACCCTTGATTGTTTCTTCCATCTGTTTTGTAGTAGCAACGTGAGAGAACAGGAGCAGCGCTAAGCTCTACACAAGAGGGTTTTGCCCAGTGGGGGCTGGCTCCCCTTATGGGAACCTCAAACACTGGATGGGGGGATTTATTAAATCCTCTAATAAAACTTCATGAAGATGATTTGTTTTCCAGTTTCTGATTTTCTGCTTGTCTTCTGTCCTTTTAGTTCATAACAAGCCGAGTGAACTGGGTGGTGCAGAGTTCGGCTGTAGATTACCTTCACTTGATGCTGGTTGCCATGAAGTGGCTTTTTGAGGCCTACGACATAGATGGACGATTCTGCATTAGTATCCACGATGAAGTGCGCTACCTTGTGCACAGCAAGGACCGATACCGTGCAGCGCTGGCTTTACAGATCACAAATCTTCTAACAAGGTAAATAATAAAACTCATACAAGGATGCTGCACATGTCAGGGAGAGCACGACTTTAGCACTCCAGAGCTCATTTACTATTGCACAGAGCACTAAGTGCAAACTGCTCATAGGTCAGTGAGGTCTGTTGATTGTGCCAGATTATAGATTATGACATGAATTAGCTGTGCCAGGATCTTTAAGTACAGGGCACACCCTTGCTTGAGAGCCTCATTGATTCCCGTGTGCCGCCCATCACTCAGCCCTTATGAATACATTACTGGCAGATGCAAGAAGCAAAGTGATAACAGAAAGGTGCAGTCCATTCTATGAGTTTAAAGAAAAAACTATACCCCCCCCAAACAATGTAGGTCTCTAAAAGTGTGTAAAACCCTGCTTCATGTAAATAAACCATTTTCATAAAATTATACTGTTTTTTTAGAAGTACGTGCCATTGGGTAATTATAAATAGAAAATTGCCATTTTGAAAAATAAGGGCCGCCCCCTGGGATAATAGGATTTACGGTGCACACAAACCATACAAGTTAGGTCACATGAGCCAATTAACAGACAGAGTTGTGTCTTTTGCTTCCACACTTCTTCCTGTTACAGTTAGAGTTGAAGTATTTCTGGTCAGGTGATCTCTGAGGCAGCACAGAGACCATCACGAAACGGCAGCTCAAGGCAAGAGCTGTAAAAGGACTATTTTTTTCTTAAATAAACATTCCAGTTAATATAATATAAGATATCTGTTGCTTAAATACTCATTTTGGGTGTAAAGTTTTCCTTTAAAGAGCTGCACCTTCATGTGCAACATGCAAAAGAGCATGGCACATGGTGCTTATAGAAAATAATATGCTATACAGATGTTTCTAGCAACAGCAAGCACATATGATGCAGGGAGGAAATCTGCAATTTCTGGCTGTGCGAAAGGTTGACCTTTATTCTTACATTTAATTCTATCAGGGAAAGTATATAAAAGGCCAATATTGGGTAAAACTGTTGAACATACTCATATCTGGTCTTGTGCCAGAATCCCGCATGAGTTGAGTGTGTGTGATTCAGCCACTCTTACCTCAAAATGAGTATTAATCAGTGGAATTATCTTTAAAATGTTAAAGTGGGTTTGTTGTGTCAGTAATTACAGTGTGAGTTTGGTATTTCAGGTGCATGTTTGCTTCCAGACTTGGAATCCAGGATCTGCCTCAGTCAGTGGCATTTTTCAGTGCTGTGGATATAGATAAGTGCTTGAGAAAAGAGGTGACTATGGACTGCTCAACTCCATCCAACCCTAATGGTATGGAGAAGAGATACGGTATTCCTCAAGGTAAGGCATCTTGTACAGAGATAAGGAACGACTGAAGAGAACATTATTAATCTTACATTTATTGCATAACTGTATGAACATGTAAAGCAATTCCACACCATAGTGTATATCTATCTATCTATATACATAGCATTAAATCTCAAACCAACTTTTTTTTTTCTTAATAAAGAGCTTTAAGGAGAAGGAAAGGCTTGGTGCACTTGGGGGTGCTAAATGTTAGGCACCACCAAGTGATTGTATTTAGTTACCTGAAACCCCAGGCTGGTGCTCCTATCAGCAGAAAACTGCACCAGCCCGGGGTTATAAATCTCTGTTCTTCGTGCAGGGTTTCAGGTGTCAATACAATCACTTGGTGGTGCCTAAGATTTGGCACCCCCAAATGCTGCAAGCCTTTCCTTCTCCTTTAAAACCTTCTGAGATTTGTTTTCCCCACAAGATATCCAAATTGTATGTCTAATTTTTAATCTTCTTTTAATCATTCCAGGGGAAGCGTTGGATATCTATCAGATTCTTAAAGTCACCAAAGGAGTCTTGTGAAAGAGCAGCTAAAACCATGACCCTCTCTGACTCCTATGGAGTTTCTGTGTAGAAGATGCCACTTAAAGGCATTGTTCAGTATAAAAATTAAAAACTGGGTAAATAGGCTGTGCAAAATAAAAAATGTTTCTGATATAGTCAGTTAGCCAAAAATGTAATGTATAAAGGCTGGAGTGACTGGATGTCTAATATAATAGCCAGAACACTACTTCCTGCTTTTCAGCTCTCTCGGTTTCCACTGACTGGTTACCCTGGTAACCAGTGACTTGAGGGCACATGGGCCATAACTGTTGCTTTTGAATCTGAGCTGAATGCTGAGGATCAATTGCAAACTCACTGAACAGAAATGTACCATGTGGCCCTCCTTAAAGTCACTGACTAACTCAAAGAGAGAGCTGAAAAGCAGGAAGTAGTGTTCTGGCTATTATGTTAGACATCCAGTCACTCCAGCCTTTATACATTACATTTTTGGCTAATTAAATATATTACAAACATTTTTATTTTTTCACAGCCTATCTATTTACACTGAACTGTTCCTTTAAAGTACCACCGTTTGCAGTGAAGAGATGCCATATTGGATATTCTCTGGTTTGTTTTTTTTAAACAATTTGGAATAGAAAAGTTTCTATTTTGTGGAACTCGAGTATCAATGCAAAAATTTAACAATTCAGAGGAATAAAGAAGTTTGAATTCCTTCAGAGAAAGTGCATTTGTCGTCTATTTGTCTCTTCTGCTCATGAGGAAAGGGGGTGACGTTTATTTTCTGCGCCTCTTCTTCTTTGGTTCTTGACTTTCTTCTTCTGTTACAGCCTGAAACAGTGTCAATGTGTGTCAAAATCACAAACAACTTTCCTTTTGCTGCTCTACACCAAGAATATTCAGCATGCTGCCCTCCAGCTCTTCATCTTACATTCTCAGCATTGTGCACTTTTGAGTTCACTTTTAGTATGATGTAGAGTAAGATAATTTGCAATTGTTTTTTTATTTGTAATATTTGTGGTTTTTTAATTATTTAGCTTTTTATTCAGCAGCTCTGCAGTTTGCAATTCCAGCAATCTGGTTGCTAAGGTCCAACATTAAAAACTGTTGGTCAACTGCTGCAATCTATAAAGGCCTGTCAAAAAAAGGGGCCAAAAACACTGGAATATAGCCAACAGCTCAAAAGGGCACTTAAGTCAAAATCCAAAAGAATATATATTCCAAGTCATTCAGCATAAATATTAATAAGTAGGCATACAGACCAATTGATGCTCCGTGTTTCGTGCCCACAGGTACTTATTCATAGGCATGAATAAGTGCCTGCGGGTACGAAACGCGTAAGGCGGAGCATTGATTTGAAAAGAGGTGAAAGAGCAAGGCAAATAATTCTAAAACTAAAAAAAATGAAGACCAATTGAAAAGTTGTTTAGAACTGACCATTCTATAACATACTAAAAATCAACTTAAAGGTGGACAACCCTTTTAAGAGATGCAGCATATATCTGGTATATAGCAATATGCATATTATACTCATGATAATAGTCATGCAAATAGCATACATGTGAATTTATTTTGTCAAAAACTGCCACTTATCTTCAAGCCCCCCATCCCACCGACAGACCAATCATTGTTCAGGCTCCTCCTTAGGTCACAACACAGCTAAAAGTATAGTAGACTACAGGTGTATTAGGCAAATACGTGTTCATCCAAATCTCACCCTTACCACTCAACCCCGAGCTGGACTTTAGAAAGATCTAGTAAAGCAAATTGTCTTCAGATTCTGTTCCCTGATTGGGGGGGGGGGGGTTTGCTGTAGCTCATGAGCATGTCACAACATACCTGTTCATTATCTGGCTCATTCTCTTCATCTTCAGACCCTTTCTCTTGTAAAGCTGCATCTAGTGTGGCTGCATTTATCCTGAAGTCCCTTGAGGTGCTCAGCTTCATGTATTGCATCAAGTTCACCTAAAAAGAAATGCAAACATAATGTTAAGGGGCAAATTCACTAAAGCATGAAGCAGCTAGCGCAAATTCACCAGTGCGACGTCATTATGTTACTTCGCCGATTTACTAACGGGTGCTGGCGTAAATTTGCTAGCGAAGTGGACCTACTCTAGTGTTACTTCGCACCCTTGCGCCAGGTGAAGTTGCGATATGGCGAAGGGACGTAACTACGCTAATTCACTAACTTGCGCATTTTACTGAACATTACCTCTTGCGCCAGACTTGCCTTCACCACCTCAAACCAGGTGAAGTGCAATAGAGTAGATAAGTCCCAAAAAATCGCTGGCGTCTTTTACTTTTTTTAAGGGTGATAGGCTGAAAAAGATCAATTTTTTCTGGGGTACCCTCCTTCCCCCCTACATTTCCTAACATATGGCACCTAAACTATACACTGGGCACATGTATAGGGCAATATAACACCTCTATTTTATTTTATGAAGCTTTCCCAGACTTGTGTAGTGTAATGTATTTGCTGCTACATATACGTCCATTGTACTTTAACGTGGCGCCGTATGCAAATTAGGCATCGCTAGCGTAACTTCGCTTTGCTTGACGAATTAACGCTAGTGCAACTTCGCTACCTTTCGCCTCCCTAAGCGCAACTTCGGATTTTAGTGAATTAGCGGCGCCCTGGCGAAACTTTGCCTGGCGGAGTGCAGCGAAGCCAACGCTGGTGCGACTTCGGAGGTAAGTAAATTTGCCCCTAAGTGTTCTGATACCATATCATGTAAAACACAGCAAGAAAGAAGTAAAACCTACCTTGGACTTCTTGGAGAGATGA